>NC_042621.1:106595554-106943333 GCF_901001135.1 Rhinatrema bivittatum
CCTCCTCTCCCTTCTCCTATGGTACCAAACCCAGCACGCTCAACTTTCCCTTCTTCCATCTGGCCAACCTGACCCTTGGTCACTGTAGAGCCGACAGCTCCCTGGTCCAAACCTGGCACCTCCGCTGGTACCTTCCAAGCTATGCCTAATGGTTCTCAGGGCCTGGTGCAGTTCACATGTGCTAAGCACATGGTTGGAAGTGGCCTCTTCCAGCTGTGCAATGTGTGCAATCTCTGGGCCAACAGTCCCCAGGAGGGCCCCAGGAACCACACCTCAACCATAATAGGCTCAGATGTTAAAGTGTCTTGGGATACGGATTTTATATCATGGCCCAGAATTCCCCGAGCAGGGGGAAGATTGATAAATGGGTTCTGTCCAGCTCTTGCTTTTACACTCCAGATCTTTAGCAAGTTTATGACCTCCCGCTTCCACTGAAATGTTGCTGAGGGTCAAGCCAATTCTAGCAGATAGTTTGAGTCTTTCTCCCTTCCAGTTACTGAGGTAGTGTGCCAACTCCCTGCCAAGAAATGGTAGGTATGTTCTCTGACCAGTTTGGATGTAGTTCATAGACGTGGTTCCCATCCTGGGGTCCGCAATCCCAGGGGGGGGTTTCCCCCAGAAGGGATGCAAGAGAGTTTACAATAGGGAGAAACTGAGTGGGCTGCTGCTACCTGGGATTAGCTGAGTAAGAGTGGGGCCTATTATATAGCCCCCCCAAAAAACCTCATCCCAGATAGATGTAGCCCAGGAGGAGGGGGGACAGAGAGGGGCCATTCGCTGCCATTAGAAGCCTCAAAATGCACTTCAGCAGACATGGGGAAGACAGGGATCAATTGTAAATCCCACCCCTACGCGTGGTGAGGATGTGGGATAGAGAGGGGCCAATTGCAGCTGTCAGAACCTTTGCAGCCTCTGCAGCTCACCGGGGAAAAAACAGAAAGGGAAGCTGGGTTATCCCAGTGGTGAGAGACACGTCCCACTGCTGCCACTGCTCTGCCACTGGCCTGAGAGAGACAGAGAGATGCATCCAAAAAAGTGAGTAGAATGGCTGACAGGAAGGAAGGATGAAACTGGGACTGAGGCTAACAATATGAGGGGAAAGACAGAGAGAAGAAGGAATGAGCCAGGAAGGAAAAAATGAAGGATAAAGAGGGAGATGGGAATCCTTGATTGACCTGTTTAAGGACAGTGAGGGTGGATGGCAGCCAATCAGGGGAGAGAAGGAGAGGACCCCAGGCCAGAGGTAGAGAGGGGGGGTGGGGGGAGGAGGGATAGAGCATGGTCCCGGAGGGAAGAAGGGAAGACGACCACTGGGATCAAAGAGGAGGGAGGACAAAATCAATAGACAGGGGTGGATGTGACATTACACACAAACATTTTATTTAGGGGGCCACACAGACAGACACGGAGCCTTCTTCCCTTTCAAAAGCAGGCTGTTTCGCTTTTTCTAAAATCTAAATTATTTTGTGACTCATTGTTTTCTATGTGTTTGTAAGCATCGTAAAAGAAAATAATAAAATATAAAAGAAAAGCAGGCTAAAAGGGGAGGGGTCAGTTTTCAGGGAGGGTAAGTTTCTAAAATCTAAATGATTTTGGGGAAGATTTTAAAATGTAGGTGCGCGGCCTACATTTGTGCTCGTTACCCGGCGGGCACAAATGTAGGCCCGGTTCTATAACATGCGTGTGCAGCCGCGCGCATGCTATAAAATCAGGGCTCGGCGCGCGCAGGGGGGGGTGCACACTAGTGCAGCCTGCGCGTGCCGAGCCCTCGGGGAGACCAGCGGACTTTCCCCGTTCCCTCCGAGGCCGCTCCAAAATCGAATGGCCTCGGAGGGAACATTCCTTTCCCCCCCACCTTCCCCTCCCTTCCCCTCCCTGCATTTATTTCACAAGTTACTGCGGTGCACCATCCCCCGGCCCAGCGGCCTTGCCCCAGCCCCCACCCCGCCCATTTTTTCAAACCCCGGGACTTACACGCGTCCTGGGGGTTTATGCGCGCCCCCGGGCCTTTTGAAAATAGGCCCGGCGTGCGTAACCCTCCCCTCCCTAAGCGCGTAGGGCTTTTAAAATCTGCCCCTTTGTGTCTAGCGTTTCCAGTCTCTGCTTGTTGTTCTCTTTTCTGATTCTTACAAGCACAGACTGAAAACGATAGTCATTCAGATTTTACAAAGCCATCTTCAAAAGGGTCTTTTTACCCTTAGCCTGCTTCCCTTTTATACTTTATTTCCTCCATGACTCTTGCAAGGTGTAAGAGAAAGATAGGCTAAAAGGGGGTCAAGTTTCAGGGAGGGTGAGCTTGAAAACATTTTATGTGGGCTGACACCTGCTTATCCATGACCAGGGGTCATTTGGAAAATGATTCCCCGCTGCTGAGGGTGGAAGTAGCTGCGATGCGAACAGCGAGGTAAAACAGGATCAGGGCTCAGCTGAGGGAGGGAGAGTACACAAAGAGATAAAGATGCGAAATCCTCCTGCAAACTTTCACGCACGAGCCTTGCATCTGTTTCAAAGGAGGTGAAGAGCAGGCAGGAACCAAAGGACTGGCTTTCCCCCGCCGGCCCGGGTTTTCAAAAGGAAGCTCTGCAGGCACTTTCCCCTGTGAAAATGAGATTGCAGGCCTGCAGGTACCAGGGATGGTCAGCTCGCTTCCTTTTCCCCATTGCAGCCGGATTGGGAGCTGGAATGGAGGGCAAATTTTAAGTAGCTTTGGAAATTGCCCTGCCGATGTATTCAGTTTAGATCAAACTTTTATACATTATGAATGGTTCTGGAGTGCATGTCATTATTTCTTTTACTTTGACACACTAACATTAGATAGAAGAGTGGGGAGAGGGGGTCCATGAAACTTCCTGAAGCTGAGAAGGGGTCCATGATCGCTGAAAGATTGGGAACCCCTGACAGAGACAATAAATCCCAGTTTTCACATCTCTGCTGTAGATCTTCCATTTTCTCCTTCTTTCTCTTAGTCAGAACTGGTGGAGTACCCTGGGGAAACCAAAACCAGAGCCAGGAAGAGTAGGAAACCCCCCCCCCACCCCTCACAAAAATAAAAGTTTCCAAATGCATGGAAAAGTAGGTAAAAGAACTGCCTCCTTGCCATACCAGGGCTCAACCCCAGAGACCTCAGCGTCCTTTCCCATAAAAATAAATAAAACAAGGAATAGCAAGCAACATGCTGCCCCTAGTAGGGTCAACCAAGGATTTCACACCTTAAAATAGCGGTAGTAGGTGATATAAGACAGGACTACCCCATCTTAAGCTCCCACAGGGGGGAGTTAACACCTTCACTATTACTAAATGCTGCTTCCCGCTTTTTTAGATGAACTCATCCTGATAGTTAGAATCCACTGGATTTTCTATACTTATGAAGACTGTGCCCTCTTATTGAGAAGATGAACTTAATCCACGTTGTCAATGCAATGGTAACCACATGGCTGGATGATTGTAACACTTTGAACAAGGGTCTTACAGACAGGGCCCTCCACAAACTCCAGATCATTGCACAGCTAGCAGACGGATGCAAGCCACACAACCGGTCCAACACATCTGCACTGCCTTCCAGTCCCCTACCAATCCCAACTCAAAAACCTAGCACTGATTTTCAAACCACTAAGAGGAGACAGATCAAATTACCTGACAGAAAGGCAGTCCTTATGCACACCTGTCCGACCATTAAGATCCTCATATAGTGCCCCCATAACAACAATGGAGAGAAAAGAAAGCCAAAGAATGACGACCCACCAATAACCCTTCTTGGGAGCAGCAGCTGCCTTATAGCTCTCTCTCCCAGAAGATCTCCACCAAATGAATCACTACTCCCACTTCAGGAAGCAAATACAAGCCTGGCTTTTCCACCAGGGCTTTAATGTCAATCCTTTCACCCTAGAAAACAGGCACTGAAGCTAAACTGATTGTGATAAACTGCCTGTACACCTTTTTTTTTTTTTGACTACCCTGAACCTCTTCTACATATAGTATTTGGTGATATGTTATCTCCAAAGGGACAGAAATAGGATGGAGGCAGTCCAGAGAAGGGCGATCAAAAAGGTGGAGGGTCTTCATCGAATGATTTATGAGGAGAGATTGAAGAATCTAAATATGTACACCCTGGAGGAAAGGAGGAGCAGAGGTGATATGATACAGACTTTCAGATACTTGAAAGGTTTTAATGATCCAAAGACAACGACAAACCTTTTCTATCAGAAAAAAATCAACAGAACCAGGGGTCACGATTTAAAACTCCAGGGAGGAAGACTCAGAACCAATGTCAGGAAGTATTTCTTCACGGAGAGGGTGGTGGATGCCTGGAACGCCCTTCCGGAGGAAGTGGTGAAGACCAAAACTGTGAAGGATTTAAAAGGGGCGTGGGATAAATAGTGGTGGATCCATAAAGTCTAGAGGATGTGAATGAAGAGAAGAGGCATGGGGGTGGCTTGCGGGAATGATGGCTACTACCTGGAGATTAATACCCTTATTCAATAAACATACACACGGTTAATGTGACACCAACATTGCTCTATGCTTCAAGGGCAAGAGGAAATGTGGAAAAAAGGATTTGCATCCACAAAAAAGCAGGGAAGTAGCTTGCTTGTTACAGCGATTACTACCCCAAACCAAATAAGCCTGATACTTCCCTTTCAATGCATATCCAGTATAGCTCTCTGCTTCAATGGCAGGGGGGATGAAGAAAAGATTATTTATATTCAGACAACAACCAAAAGGACTGAATTACATAGTCTGGGTAAACAAATAAGCATGGGTGTAGATTGCTTGTTACGGTGGTTACTACCCAAATAAGCCTGATACTTTACTTTCAATGCATATCCAGTATAGCTCTCTGCTTCAACAGCAGGGGGGATGAAGAAAAGATGATTTATATTCAGACAACAACCAACAAGGACTGACTTGCACAGGCTGGGTAAACAAGCGTGGGAGTAGCTTGCTTATTACAGCGGTTACTACCCCTAAACAATTAGCTAGATACTTCACTTAGATGCAGCACCAGCACTGCTATCTATATCGATGGTGGGGGTGGAAGGGAAGTAGAACCAAAAAGTTACTTATAAGGGCCAAGATTAACAGCTAAGTATGAAAACAAATAAGAGTGAAAGCTTGCTGGGCAGACTGGATGAGCCGTTTGGTCTTCTTCTGCCGTCATTTCTATGTTTCTATGTTTCATTTCTATGTTATAGATTTACTTCAGGCTAGATCTATTGTGCTTATAAACATAATTGAATTTATCTCAAGTTAGGCATTACTATTGATTTAAAGTTTAGTCATCATTGTTGTGCACCTTATTCCCCATCAAGCTGCTATAAATCTTTGATTGTACCATTCCAGCTTCATTGTATCCTGCCTTGGGTGAATTTCTTATACAAAAAGGCAGGTAAAAATCCGAAAAACAAACAAACAAACAAATAAATAAATAAAATGCCATCTGCAACAGGAACTACTTGAAAAAAGGAAGCCCTAGTTTATATTTAGGTGCCACTGCTTATGGAGCTTTTTTGTACTCTTTATTGAAAAAAAGCATTGAGTGTCATAGCCTTTGGGTTGCGTTATTCTATCTTGGACCCAGCCCTAAGTATCAATCATTTACCTTGTGCATGTGAGGCCAGTCACTTTTTTTGATTTTTCAAATGCTGAGTCAAATAAATGTTCATAATTAAATGACTACTCCTTATTTTAATACTTTCAAAATAATAAGAATAAACCAATGCTAAAGATGAAAGAGCCACCATCCCATAGGTGATGGTGCTCCTATCTAGAAGTGGTTCATAGGTTGTCAGTGTAATTGGCATATTATCCTTTTTGCAGAGCCAAAGCCCTAAACTAAATCTACACTGGGCAAGACATCTCTCTTAATCTACTCTAAACCTAGATCTTTGCAGTTACATCTTTAACCCCTCATTCATTCTTACACTTATTATTATTATTATCAAGATTTGTATAGTGCATACCAGATGTTCAATCACAACTCTCACTCACACTTGTATCATGCACAGCTCTAAATACATACAACCCCCTTTTAAACATATATGTGACTCTCAGAAAATATCTATGTAACTATATATTCCAAGGACTGCACAGATTTTAAAATGCACATACTGGTCAGATACATTAGCAAGCAGGTGTGTGGCTCCTGCAGCTTCAAACTCAAATTAGTCAGTCTATGATGAAAACCACATTAGGTACATGACATGACAGCCCATATGTGACCACATGGGTAGCACTGCAGAGAATTTTAAAGGGCCCACATCCAAGTTACACAGCTGATAGCATTAAATATTTTCTATAAAGGATTGATACTATAAGAAGACCAAAAAGTGTAATGTGACTGTGGACACCTTTGTTTTATGTAGAATAGTTTTGTGTTTCTTGCCATGAGTGCGGTTCTGGGACTTATCTTCCTGTTTTATCAGCAATGTAGGAGACATTTGAGCCTCAGATTACAGATTCCTTATCAAACAAGAGATCTTGCAGTTCTTACTTTGATAAAAATCATGGTTAGTGATACCTTTAAGAGAGTGAGAGCATTATGTCTTATAAGTGGCATCAATGCTCTGTATCTAGATGTGTATATTTTTTTAATACTATTATTGTCTATTTTTTTTAATGGTACTGTTGTTTATTTTTCTCCATTATTTCCATTATGCCCATATTGCTCAGGAGGAATGAGATGTCAAAGGGCTTCTGCCAGTGTGATATGAATCTGAGGTTGCCTATGGCATCCTAAACAGACTGGCACTCTATCACTAATCCCTCACTTAGATAATTTGTTTTGTATTGTGCATTTTATGATAGGCATGTGCTTTCACTGGAAATGAAATGGGATATTTTAACAAAATTTAAAACAAAATTAAAGGCCAGTGCCATTTTGTTGTATGGAGGGCTGGCCAGTGCCATTTTTAAGAAGGGACCTGATAGACATGCTGGAGATTGTTCCTGCCCCATTTGGATTTCTACAGACCCACAGATGGAGGGATGAGATTCCGGGGGCTGGGAAAGGGAGAAGAGAAGGCCAGGGGGATGGGGATGAGGGATTTCAATTTCAAAACTTTTGTGGCACCAGTGATTTTTTTTTTTTATGGTATGGGAGGGGGACTCTGTCCCCTGCATTTTGTTGCTGTTTTGTTTTCTTTTTCATTAGGTTTATTTTGTTTCACATAAATAAAACAAAATAAACCACAAACAAAATTAAAAACAATAAAAAAATTAAAAACAAAACTAAGCTAAAAAAAATATAAGTGCACACCTCTAGTTTAGGATCATGTCAGGCCATGGTGTGCCTGGTAGAGTGGATAGTGAAACTTTTTAGTCACCTGAAATTTTGTTTGCAAGGAGATTGATCCTCTGATACACTATGCTGATCATAATGGAGTGAGGGCAAGGCAAAGTGTGCAAAAGGGATGAGACAGAATGTCAGCCTGAGCCTACTCTACCTTCTCTCAAATCATTATAAATATGAAAATGTTTTTCAATCATGTTGTTAAGATTTCAGAATCATTTTCAGTTCTTCCCCCTCCCCCCATGAAGTCTTATAGAGTTTAGTGACATCAATGTTTTCTTACATGAGGCAGTTTGTTGACTCAGAAGTGGGCGGGTTTCGTTTTTTGCCCTCAGCTGAGCTGCCATCATGGTGGTTCCTTACCCGGTGTACTTCCTCTACTCTGCTACAGAGTTTGACAACATTGTGGTGCCATTTTGTATTTCAAAAAGAGGCAATGAAGCTCCGTGAACTTGATAACATATTATGTGAACCACAGCAGGTGCCGATCTAAAAACTCAACCTTTTGGCAAAAACTCAAGTGTAGGGTCTGGGATAAGAGCTAAGAGTGAGGACCTGTAAGAAATGAGGAGTTATCGCCCTGCCGCCCAGCCTCATTGGCAACACCATAACAACATGGCCATTGCCAAGGCAGGAGGATCAAACATGTTGGAATGAATAAACAAAATAGTGAGTTTGCTTGATGTTTTTTCTGAGATATATAGAGACCCTTTGAGCTACCTTTTTAGCTTTGGCTCAGTGAAACACAGAGGCCAATGAGATGGTGAAAAGGTCACTCTGTGTGTGTTGCTGTTTGTGTCTGTCCCCGCTAATAACCCTGGAATGGTTAGACCTCAGCTCTGTGCCAAGGTTAAGCAGCACTTGGGGGGACTTCACACTTTTCCAGAGCTGGTGAGTGATTTAGAGAAGATAAGGAATGGGGGGAAATTTGGCAGTTTCCTGGTAAGAAATGTATCTCTCTCCCCTTACCTCCCCCTCTTATATCTTAGAAATGGAGAGAGCCAGCTCTGCCAAATTCTGTATGGAGATAAGTTCTCGCAGGGGACATCAGACTTTTCAAAAAGTGGTGACTAATTGGGGGGTGGAGGGGGGCGACAGGAAGTGGGCAAAGTTGGCACCTTTTGAAAAGAAACGAAGGGGAAGTTTAACCGGGCTGACTAAAATGTCACCACTTGCACTTGTTATCACTGTAAGATGCCATTATTTTTATGATCTAACTAGTTAACAATAGGTTTTTGTTGTAAACTTTTCAAAGTCCTAATTTTGGGCGAATCAAGGCCTCTGTCTTCTGGGAGATGAATCCTTTATTCCCAAACTCTAAGGCTGGGTTGGGCGGGGCGGGGAGGAATAAGGAGGAATTCATTCATTTCTAGGGAGCCGGGACCTTCATTTCACAGACACTCGCATTCCTGGCAGACGAATCGCCTCTTCCCCGCCGGCCACTTTACAAGATCTGCAGTTCCATTTGTCCCACTTATCCGTAAAACTAACATTTCTGCTGACCAGAAAAGATGAAAAAAAAATAAAATAAAATGAAGAGAAGAAATGCGCTAGGTTATAGCCCTTGCTTACCATTTTCTGCATGTTGGCGGCAGGTGGATAGACTCGCGTTCTCAGCTTGTTGTGGAGCAAAAGCAACGAGAAACTCTCCTTTCCACCTAAGGCTGAGAGAAGGGAAGAGAAATCAGGGGGGAAAAAGCGGTGAACAAGCAGGGGAGCAGCCCCCTGGACACTGCTGAGAACACAGGGCAGGAGGCAGAACCCGATCAGGCGTGCACTGAGCTTTCCAAATCCAATTGTAGCAGCGGCTGTGTGAGGCAGCGGGATGGGATCTGACAGAAGAAAAGTGGTACAAGGAGGGGAAACCGCTCACCTCCTTCTTGACACGAGTGGTTTATAAAATCTATAGCCGAGGAACCCTCCCCCCCCAAAAAAAAAAAACAAAACAAGACCTGCAAAGAAGGGAATGACAGAGACTTTGGGGAGGACAGAATGAAATATGCGAGAACACCTGATTCACAGCGTCCCTTTATAAAGCTAGCAAACTCCCGGGGTACCTCTGTGAACCGCGGCGGTGGGGCTCAGCTTCTCCGCTGCCTGCCAGCCCTGCCCGAAGCAGGAGCCGATCGCGCTCCAGATCAGGGCCAGGAGCTTCACCCCCCGCATCCGTTCGTCGCCCATGGCTGAGCCGAGTCTAACCGGACCGATCCTCGGGCTTCTTCTGCCTCTGCCTTCCCTCCCTCCGGTTTTTGTTTTGTTTTTTTTTTTTTTCTGTCTCTGGCTGGTGTTTCCAAGGCTTTTTTTTTTTTTCTTTCTTTAATTCTATTCAAGTTTCAGACAGGCAGCGCTAGGCAGCTCAAACAAAAGAATGGGGGATTGGTGAGTAATAGCATTGTCAAACCAGCCTGCTGGGCTGTCACCGCCGACTGTTCCCCTGGCATAAAAGAAACTCTCGCTCAAAAGGCAGCCAGAGAAACAGGGAGACACTTCCCGAGGACGCCCTTACTGCGCACTCCAGAGCTGGCAGCGCAGGGATAATTGTGCGGATAATAAGAAGCTGCTAAGCATTCCAGGCTGTTGGGTTAATAGAGTTCACTTGAAAACTAGTCTGGGCAGATATTGAGCTTCTGCCACTTCAGTTCCCCAAGTAAACCTGCCCGGGGTTGCTTTACACGCCTATCCTAGCCTAACACTAGACTACAGCTGGAGAACTGGCTCTGAGGAGATGCTGCATATTATCCCCTGCACGGGCATGGAGGAGTAACCCTAGTGATTACAGCAAGGTCCAAATCCTACCCCATCAATACTCGTTGTGACCTCAGGTACAGTCAGCTAGTACTTCGGGACAGAGCCAGTAATAAATCGTTATACATTAATTAATTGTAAGCCCTCTTGGGCAGGGGAATAGCTACCATACCTTGAGCTCGGATTTGGACAAGGCGAGCAATTACATCTAAAAATCCATATCCTCTGAGGAGAGGTCTAATGTTGCTCCCTTCTTCCCTGACCAGTGAATTCACCTTGAGTTATTGGATCAAGAAAATAAAGATCCTGGGGCCATGCCATGCACAGGAGAAGGCAGTTATGTAAGATGCATACACACTGATTTTTGTGGATACACTTTTGAATAAATCCCACACAAGCCTCTGAAAGCAGTAGTCCAGGCTAGCAAGGTATTTTTTTTTCACACTACCAAAGGTTTGGCTAATAGGTGCATAAAATGTTACAGAATAGTAATACACTGCTTCCATTATTCCCTACAACATCCACGCATTTCTGCAAGATCGTGCCTGCTGAGGAACAGCACCTTTGCCAGCTTCCAGTTGTGGTTTGGTCAATATTTCCTTTCAAATAACAGTGGAGAGCAAGAAAAGGAATGCAGAGGAGTGAAAGGTATTCGTCTTCTTTATTGCGCATCTGAAGTTAGCCTTCAGTTGTTCTTTCACATGAAATGTATAGTGCCACTTTGTAGCATTGTAAACATCCAATCTTGGCATAGCTTCTGACTAAAATAAACCACTGTGATCTAAAAAGCATTCTGTAGAAAACACCTCGAAATGCATGTCTGACAAAAAAAAATCATTTATCAGTAATACAGAATGTTAAATTCAGAAGGAAATGTAAAGTAATCTCAAAGAAGGTATAGTAGAATAGGATGAATGATACATGGTATTACATTAAATATTCATTGTTGTAGAACACGCAATACAATATATAATACATAGGGAAGAATGCACAGTATTAAAGGATGCAATATAGAAGAAAGCATATATTATATATAAAGTGATTACTGCATGAAGAAGAAGAATAAATATCATTGAATGTATGTTATGTTCCGCAGAAGTTGGAAAACTTTGGCTAATTAATCCCTTTTGAGAAGCATTTTAGTCGAAAAAAGTGTAACCCATTCATTCAAAGTGAGTGTATGACGACTACTAGCAGACGTGTTTTCTTTATGAAAACAATAGAATCTTATTTTTGCTTCCTAACAAAATAAAACTAATAACAAACCCTACCACATGGAAATTTGACTCTCCCAAAATAAAAAATGCCCATGGCAGAACCCTGCCCAGCAATTCTGGTTGATATTTATCACCCACATTTGTTATATCAGCAAAATTAATTCCTCAAAATAAGAACTTGCCAGTAATATAAACATCTTTCCAAAGTGCTAGAATGTCACTTAACAAAACCGATTAATGTATCTTAATGAACAGAATATTAAGAGGAATGCATTCTATCCAAGACAAGGAGATCTTAGCCTTGAGTCAGTTTGTTCTTGAGAATGCAATGTCATTCTTACTGCTACCAATAGGGGGAACCCTTCCCTTTCTAATGGCAGTTCCAGTTCCAGCAACTTACAAGAATGCCTAACAATTGTATTACTTTCGGCTGATACAGTAAAAAACGCAGGAGAGCACACAGGCCACTCTCCTGTGTGCGCGATTCAGTGAATAAATTTATTTAAATTAGGCCCAGCGGTAAAAAGAGGCGCTAGGGACACTTTTGCCGGCGTCAGTTCTCGAGCCCGCTGACAGCCACGGGTTCGGAAACCGGATGCCGGCAAAAGTGAGCGTCCGGTTTTCAACCCGCGAGCTGCGGGCCTATTTCAAAATGTATTTATTTATTTATTTTTTAACTTTTTTAAACTTTCGGGACCTCCGACTTAATATCGCCATGATATTAAGTAGGAGGGTGCACAGAAAAGCAGTTTTTACTGCTTTTCTGTGCACTTTCCTGGTGCTGAAAGTAAAATGTGCGGCTTGGCTGCACATTTTACTTATTGAATCGCGCGGGAATACCTAATAGGGCCATCAACATGAATTTACATTGCGGGTGCTATTAGGTTCGGGGGGGGGGGGGGGGGTTGGATGCGCATTTTGGACGCGCTATTACCCCTTACTGAATAATGGGTAAAGCTAGCGTGTCGAAAACGTTTAGTACTTTGGTTCTACCAAGTCAACAAAACCCACTGTCTCCTTCGTGATCTAATACTGCACCATTCCTGCAACTGCCCCCACCCTCATAGCCCATCTCTGTCTCCAGTTCTTCCCACCAAGGGCCTGATTCACCAAGATCTTTTCTCATAGATACAGAATGCCAGAAAAGCCTTAACAAAGAATCAAGCTCCTAAATCGTGTTAGTAATGCAGCCCCAGACCTGGGAATCTGGGGTTTTAGTTGTCCTGAAAACACGTAGGCAGTAGTTTGTGGTCCATGTGACAGTAAATACTGCCATCTGTAGGGGGTCTGTGCCCTGACTCATAAAAGGCATCAGCACCTAAGTGACCATTCTTGCCACTACCATGTGTACCAGAAAATGCACACCCCCACTCCCTTTCCCCTAGATGTTTCTTCCTTATCACCATCTCCCCCTTCCGTCCTATTTCCTTCTTCCCTTCTGTGGTTTCTCTTAGTTCCCTCAGCTCTCCTTATGTTGTGCTCTTCTTCCTAATCCTTAGCTGTGCCTCTCGGTGTCCCCTAAAATCTTTTCTCTTCGCCTTTACACCCTTCCTTCTGCCTCCCCCAGCCTCACCAGTGCTCTCCCATCCTACCCTCCAAATACTTGAAAAGCCCTGCAGATGCTGTTGTCCTTCCTGTGCTGCTGTAGCACTTCTCAAACAAAGGGCAAGGGGAACGAGTACTTGTGCAGCAGGGCACAGGAATGAAGCGGTTTCCTCTCTCATGGCAATTTTAAAACCTTGGAGCACTGCCAGAAGTTTCGTGTTTTCTTTCTTTCTTTTTTTTTCTTTTCTTTTCAAATCCTTAGGTCCTGGGGGGGTCTGATTCAAAAACCAGAGACTGCAGGTAAAACTGAAAGATCTCCCCCACTATACACAGTACTGAGTTATTTTGGAATTAATTACTCGTCGTTAAGGATTGTAACTGCTGATCCGCGCAGGCTTCCCCATTCAGAAATGTTACACTTACTGGTACAAGCCCACAGTTATGGGTGCAAGACCTGAGCCGCAATAAGGCACAAACACATGAGGTCCACTAGTTTTGCTCTTCAATAAGTAGGCTTTATACTGTTTCATAGTGAAGTTTAAACATCAGGTGAGTACCTCTGGTGGTCCCCCCTTTTTTGACACGAGCCGTGTTTCGTGGAACTGCATCGGGAGGGACCAATTCTAATAAGGTAAAAAGAAACAAACAATCATAATGTGGACATAAAAAGGCAAGAAAGGACATCACAGTAAGCTAGAAGAAAAATACATAAGTGCAACAGAATTCAAAAATATTTAAAAATGAAAGATTATAACCGGGTATTGACCTCAAACTTTAAGACATTCAAACATAGATTGAACAGCAAAACATCGCATTGCACTCAGTCGGAAGTTAAATAGCTATTCAGAAAATGGTGCCATACATTTAAAGGTCATCTGACAAGACCTGTCAGTCATGAAAACCATCATGCTATGTCTGGGGAAAGTGCTGCGTCAAAATAGGGGAATGACATACCAATCAGGCAATTCAGAAAAACATTCTGAAAGAAACTGTCCAATTCATATCAAGGTTCAGTCCATGTGGCAATACAATATTCAGTGTAAAATCCATTTGAGCTCACGTTGTACCAAAGCCCGAGGGACGTCATCTCCTTATGCAGAAGGAAAAACCAAGTCTAAAACAGAGAAACGGAGTTCATCTGGCGGGTGATGGAAATCAGTCCAATGCTGCACAAGAGGGGTATTTTTGCAAGCATGCCAAAGACAAGAACTATGTTCGTATATGCAGGTGCATATCATCCGGGTGGTTTTCCCAATGTATACTAAGGGACAAGGGCAACGAATTACATAAATTACACTGGTGGTGGAACAGTCAGGAGACTTTTTTAGAGACGGGTTTGAAAAAGAATAAATCCGATACGGAGAAGGAACAAGCGTTACATTTCCTACATGGAGCATGGCCAGATTGTGCAGTGATAGGCCGAGTGGGTTCCTTGTATTAAGAAGATGTTAATACGTCCCTTAGATTGTGTCCGCACTGAAAGGCGAACCGGAGACCACTCTGAAAAATTGATAAAGGGCTCAAACAAAGTCAATCACGTTAGACAATATTACAAACATGTCAGCATGCAGGAGAAAAAGGCAACACATATGTAAAAATGTCATGGACAGCAGAAGTAGACTTGGAGAAAAGTAAATCGTGATTCATGTATAGTGACTGCCTAAATGCATGTTTAATAATACAGGAAGGGTAGCCACGATTTAAAAAGTCATTGACATAGAGGTGGCCTGGGATAAAAACTTGTCACTGGTAGAGCATATCCGATGCTGGCGAAAGAATTGACCAACCGAGATATTATCCCAAAACAGAGCGCAGGTGCCAACTTGTATAAGAGAGAAGGGTGTTCCTGTCAGTGGGTTTCTTAAACAGTGTAATATGAAATTGACCTTCAAAAACAGATACTTGGATGTCTAGAAAAGAAACACTACAGTGGTGAATATGCGCAGAGAATTTCAAATTGGGATTACAAGAGTAAAGCCAATCAATAAACAAAAAGAATTGTATATCTGTGCCTTTCCAAATCAGAAAAATATCTTCAATGAAATGATATCAGGATAAAATAAATGAAAAAAATGAGGATTTATATAACATAGGCCTGGATTTTCTAAGGTTGCAGACCTTAGAAAATCCAGCTGTAACAGGGGGCAGGGGGGCGAAGCAGGGGGGGGGGGCCTGTGAAAGCCGGCAGTGATCGCACCTCCACGATGCGATTGCTGCCGGCTTTTGCACCCAAAAGAGCCACTGTGAAAGGTGGCACTATTGGGTGCGCTGCTGGCAGCGGAGTGTTTGCGGCATCCGCCCTGGTACTACCCCGACTCCTCCCCTTCCGGTGTGGATGCCGCCCAGAACCCACCCCAATTTAGCTATCGCACGCGAAAAGTCCCTTTTCGTGTGTGATCCGCATAGAAAAAATGACTCCCATAGAGACAAGCTTTATCAGGGGCCATAGTGGCCCCATAGCAGTGCCCTTGATTTGCTGGTAAATACATCCATTGAAAGAAAAAAAAGTTCTTTGTAAGTACTAATCGTGTGAGCTCTACCAGAAAATGTGTAGGTATTCGTAAGAAATCCTGGCAATTCTGTAGGGCTTCCTCTCAATATTTTAGAGTCTTGGCATGAGTCTAAAAAAGTTGGAGGATAGCGAGGCACTAAAGGCTAAGCATTGGAAGGAGCCACTAAAGGCAGCTCGTCTCCTGATGAATCATCGAATGAAGAGGAGGAATGTTAGTATAGAGAGATTCTATGCCCAATGTGGCAAGAAAAATTGGTTCAGAGGGAAGAGAAATCTGATTCAGTAAAGAAAGGAAGTGACCAGAGTCTCTTATGTATGAGTGAGCGGAAGAAAAGGTCAACAAACTAGGATAAAGGTTTCAAGAGAGACCCAATGCCTGAGATAATCGGTCTGCCGGGAGGATTAATCAAGGTTTTGTGTATCTTGGGTAGAATATTAAAAAAGGGCATATGAGGGTGAGGTTCAATTAGAAAAGCAGTTTCTCAGAAAGTAATATAGTGGGCATCCAATGCTTCCTGTACAAAAGATCAAATAAGCGTACTGAGTGCAGGAGTTGGATCCGCCTGAAGAGGCATATAGTAAGCTCCATCCAAAAGTTGCCGTTCGACTTTAGCAACATACGACTCTGTCCATTATCACCAGACCACCCCCCCCTTTATCAGCAGGTTTGATGATAATGGAGGTGTCAGATAGGAGGGAAGTAAAGGCTTTATGATTAGTAGTAAAAACTTAGTCCTGTCCAGACAAAAACTATTAACAAAGAAAAGAACAACTCCAAACATAATAAGCCCTGGTACAATTATGAATTAAGAAGAACTAATCAGAACCTTAGAAAATTAGAGAAACAATGGCGGAAATGCCCATCGACTGAATCCCTAGGAAAATATAAATCCTGCCTTACAAAATACTATATACTAACCAATAAAACTAGAAAATATTAATATGCTAAGCAGATTCACCAGGTTCTATGTAATTCTAAACTGCTCTTTGAGGTTGTTAAAATTTAATTAAAGACGGGACATCTTCCATCACAAGAAACTACAATTTCACAAAGACCGCTTGCAATGAATATACCACTGCATTCTTAGAAAAAATCAATAAGTTAAAAACACAGTTCCCTATCTGCTCTCCAACAAAAGCATCTGAAGGCTCTAATAGCATGGTAAAATGGTCCACGTTCAACAGAGTATCAAAGCTGGAAATTAGTCAAATCAACACCAAAATTAAACCTGCCATTCATCCATGTGACCCAATACCAACCAATTCCTTGAAACAAGTACAAAGGGTTATCACTCAGACAATCACAACATTAGTCAACCTGTCACTTTCAGAAGGAATTGTGCCAAATGGATTAAAACAAGCTATGATAAAAGCGATCCCAAAAAATAGGAATGGTAGAACTGATGAATGGGGCTGTTGAGTTGTGGACCCTTGAGCCGGCTAGAGGGTGAAGTGGATCCGCTGACGGAAGGCCCGCAGTGAGACTCGTAGCCGGGAGGCAGAACAGAAAGAGATTTAAATGTGAATTTAAAACATGGCTATTCAAAAATGCATATAATTTAACATAAAAACATTAGAATATACAGACCCACAAAGACAAGAATGACAAAAGTTAATAATCAAATCATAAAGAATAAATCAAATGAGAGAATGCAAAATTCTCAAAACAACCCACTGACAAAGATGTGAAAATTATTATTTTGTTTTAATTATCTGTTCCCTTTGACACATGTACTAGGTTAATATGTACCAGAAAATTTCACTTGACAGATTAATGCCTGCCTATGCATACCACCCTTGTAACCAATGTTTACTTGTTTGTTTGTTGAGTTATAACTATGAATATCACTTTGTAAACTGTTGTGATCTTTACATTGAATGATGGTGTATAAAATGTCTAAATAAATAAATAAAATAAATAAATAGTAGACAAATTAAAGAAATGCATACAGGTTTGTAGATCAAAGAGCTGTAGGTTAAACAACAGCAGGCACTCAAATGACAGTAATAAAGGGTCTGTAGGTCCCAGTGGTACCCATAATGATTTTTGACTAATAATGGAGTTGTCAGAAGAACCACGATGGTAGAAAAAAACAACTTAATCTGTAAGAGTCTTATAAATTGCTGAAAAAGCCTCTGAACCTCGAAAGGGTCATAGTGGGGAGATGGCACAAATAAGAGTTCATATTCCAAGATTATTTGTTGAGATGAAGTTAAAGATTGTGAAGACAAATTCACAACCAATAATGTTGACCTGGAAGTTGATATGAGTGAGTCATTCACGTCAGGCGAGGAGGGCTTTGGTCTTGAGGATGGTTGTGATGGCATTGTGATCTCGATGTTTTACAGTCTTGGCATGAGTCTAAAAAAGTTGGAGGATAGTGATGCACTAAAGGCTAAGCACACATTGGAAGGAGCCACTAAAGGCAGCTCGTCTTCTGATGAATCATCGGATGAAGAGGAGGTGAAGGTAACTTTCTTGCGTGGTTGCCAGATTTGCAACATTCATGAATACATGTATCTGTAGAGGTAGTCGTGCTCATTGTGAATAAACTTCTTGTGTTTCACAGAGATCAAATCCTGGTGGAACTTTGCGAGATTGGTCTTGAAATCAGTAAAGGAATCAGCTGGAAGTTGGTTCTTTAAAATGTCCGTCTGTAGTTGCACTTGGTCTTGAAGTGCAGCGGCTGTCTCCTTAGTAGTCTCAATGATCAAGATCATGAGATTGAAGGCGCATTTATTAAGAATCTGATTCCATCTGGTCAAAAACTGCGAGCTAGCGGTGAAAAATTTGGGCTCCTTCAAAATGCGCAGACCCCATGAAATCCAATGGACTCTGCAGTATTCAATTAATGTTGATGCATGAGGTTCAGCCCTGGTGGCACGCTTCTGCAAAGAAATATCTAACCAGATAGTATTGGAAGAGTACTTGAAAATAAGGGAGCTGCAGAGAGAGGTGATGTCAATGCTGTTCCAGAGTAGCTAAATGTGTCTGCTGAGGTGTCGGATGTCATTAAAAAACCACCAAAAATCTGCAAAAGCACACAATTATGGATGGAAGTCCTGAGCCACAATAGGGCACAAACACAAGAGGTCAGGCAATAAATCTGTAAGACCACTCGTTTTGCTGTTCTAAAAGTAGGCTTTATATAGTTTCATAGAGAAGTTTAAACATCAGGTGAATACCACTGGTGGTCTCCCACTGATATTTTTCTGCTGTTTAAACTTCTCTATGAAACTATATAAAGCCTACTTTTTGAACAGCAAAATGAGTGGACGTACACATGTATTGCCTGACCTCTTATGTTTGTGACACTTACTGTTACCACAAGTTCCCCATATCTTCATTTGCATCCTCTAGTCCAGAGCTTTCCAAACTGTGTGTCGGGACACGTTAGTGTGTCGCCTGCAGTGTGCAGGTGTGTCGCGCAAGTCCGGTCAACTCTGATGCGAGTTTGGGCTTTTTTTTTTCTAGAGATTCACTTTTTTTTTTCAGTTTATGGGTTGCTTATTATTGGGTGATTTTTGCTGTCAATCGCGTTTTTTTGGGGGGCTTGGTGGGTGGAACGAGCCCAGCCATCCTTGCATTGGCTGCTGCTGCCGATGAGGCCTGGCCATGAGGAGTACTGACTGCAAGCAGCAGTGTCTGGTGATCATGGAAGGGAGTGAAGCACTTAACTGGCAACAATCAAAAAGACGAGGTACATGAGTGTGGGGGCCAGACATGTGCTGGGGGGAGAGAGATGAGTGAGTGGGGGGCAAACGTGCTGGGGGGACAGACATGTGCTTGAGGGGGAGAGATATGAGTGTGTGGGGGGAGGAGAGAGATGAGTGTGTGGGGGACAGACAATTTGTTTTATTATTGTTTCTCATAAATTATAACAATAACATGAATCTTGGAATATATATTTTTAATATAAATTTAAGGTTTTCATGAGATAGGTTGTGTCGTGAAACATTTTATTTATGTATATATTTAAGGAAACATACATAAATTGTCGAAATATGTTTCGTTCGTTTAACCTTTAACCTCTGGTTTACTAGAAGACTGAATTACTGTGTCCCGAAATTATGTTTGTCTAAAACGTGTGTCACCAACATGAAAAGTTTGGAAAGCTCTGCTCTAGTCACTAGAGATCCTCTGGGTTTTCCCATGCCCTTTTGAATTCCATTACCATTCTTGTCTTCACTAGTTCTTCCAGGAGGGTATTCCATGCATCCACCACCCTTTCCGTGAAAGAATATTTCCAGTTGTTAGTTCTGAATCTATCTCTTTGGAGCTTCATGTCATGACCCCCTAGTGCTACAGCTTCCTTTCCATTTGGAAAGGTTTGAGTCATGTTCTTCGGTAATTCTTTTCAGGTATTTAAAATTCAGTGTCTCTCTCCTCTCCTCTAGGGTATTTTCAGGCCCTCCAGACAAGGGGCAGATTGCCTTGCTGGGGCTTCGTGTTGTGATCCCAGGTCGTGCCCCGGGGTCTCCACTCACCACCCGGTCTGCTCTGTTCGCGGGAGCCCCCCTCCGGCCCGCTGAACCTGAGACGCAGCCTACTGCGGCATCCCCCTGAGAAAGAGATGCCACCGGCGATCCGCTGCTGGCCCTGCCCCCTAGGCGCGCGCACGCAGGGGCTTTCCATTTAAAGGGGCCAGTGCGGGAAATCAGAGGACACCTCCCTGCTGACATCAGACACTGCCGGGTTATTTAAACCCGGCAGCCACAGCTAGCCAGTGCCTTGCAACAAGGTTGACTCTTTGGAGTAGCTAGTTGTGCTTCCTGCTTCCCGGTTCCTGCTGGCTTCTGACCTTGCTTCGTTCTTCGACTCCGGCTTCTGCTTCCGTCCCTGGTTTTGGCATCCGACGTCTGATTCCTGGCTCCTGACCTTGCTTCGTTCTTCGACTCCAGCTCCCGCTTCCATCCCTGGTTTTGGCATCCGATATCTGACTTCTGGTTCCCGACCTTGGCTTGTTCCTGGACTTCGGTTTCGTCTCTTCCCACTGCCGCAGGTACTTGTTCATCACTCCTAAGCCCCAGCGGCTCGGGTCCTCACGGGCTCCTCCCGGGGGGACCGCGGGCTTCCAAGGGTGAAGTCTCTCCTGACCTCCTGGGTGCCATCTCATCGTTGGATTCTTCGGCAGGCTGCTCTTCTGATCCTTGGTTGCATAGGATCCACCTAAGACCAAGAGGCCCGGGTCCCTATAGGCTCCTCCTGGGGGGACCTCAGGCTTCCAGTGGTGAAGTCCATCTTCAAAGTCTCTCCTCAGCGCCGCCTCCCGACTGCAACGCCCACTGTGGGTATCCACAGCACAACACCTGCAGTCTCAGCCGGCCCAAGGGGCCACGATCCTAACACTTCGGGCATGCCCCGGTGGGCTGGGCTGGTCAACCACAAGGTTAGTGTTGATCGCAGCAGCCCCATGCCTGCAGAGCCACTGTAACCAACACCAGGTCCCCATCTGTGCTTAAATGTTTTCTAATTCATATGCTAACCATCCGTTTACTCTGCCCTATGTAAATATAATTACATGGGTAAATTACAGCATGAACCACTTGTGTGGATTTGCATGCATAATAACCTCCCAATTTATAAGTGTACTTCAAATGAGGGTGTGTAAATGTTGACGTGCTTAAAGCAATATAATCCCTGGGCTAGTGTCCCACCACAGGACCCAAAAAACCACACCTAATTTAGGCTTAAGTCTGTAATATTCTTTCCTGATGTTAAGGCTCACTGAAAGTCCAAGATTTCCTGTTGGGGGGAAGATTTACAACTAAGCTTCAAATCCTCAATACATTTGTGACCTTATAATTCCAATACATTTCTTCTGATGTTAAACTCAATTATTTCCTTTAATCCTATTACTGTCCAATCACTGGGATACTTTCTGAACTTCCTCCCAGTAGCTAGTGAATAATAAGATATCCTGATTTAGATGTACTAGTGCAAAATCCCATACTCCTTCCCTTGTAGGTAGCTGGATGGTACATTCTCATTCCTCTCTTCAACATCCTGGTAATGTGGGTGTGGGATTCGTCTGGTGGTGTTGTGTATGAGGCGGCCTTAAAGGTCTTACATTCTGTTGAGAAGGGCGGCCTTAAAAGGCCTGGCATACTGTTACACTCTGATGGTTTAGTGTGCCCTTGGGCCTCAGCCCGGGCCCAGACCTACAGGGCCGAGCCGAGGGTTGACGGTGGGCTCCGCATGGCTAACGGGCTGACCCTCTGCCAGGCCTGCAAGCTCCCAAGGCCAATATCCAAGGATGTTGGAAGTTGAATGGTCCTCCGACCATTCCGAGCCCTTTCAGACCTGCTGCGGAACAGCATGGAGCAGCAGGCCTGGCCTGAGGTTGAGGGCAGACGGAGGCCTTGACACGAAGACAGGACTATGGTCGATGTGACGGCATCGCTGACAAAACACTTAGTTGATGCGACGGCATCATTGATGAAGACACTTGGCTGATGTGATGGCATCACTGATGAAGACACTTGGTACTTGACAACAGCTGGGCGGAAGGACATTTGCACTGTCTCTCAGGGCGCCCTACTCAGGCCACCCGCGGGACTGAGTCGCGGACCACCCTGTCCCATTACGCGCCCTACACAGCCCTTGGAGGCTGGTCACGGACCACGAGGAGAATGGGACAAGCGCAGGGAAAGTCCAGGCAAAGAGGAACTCCAATGACGAAGCCGGTGTCACCCGAAGCTCCCTCTATAGCTGGCGGGAACGGAGGCTCAAGAGCACCAGGGCAATCCCACTTGCAGGCCACCTCATTCCCGGGCACACATCATCCGAGAGAACAGGCCTACAGGATCAAAAGGCTCAGGAGCACCAGACGAAGATGCAGGGAAGAACATCCTGGAAGGCAGGCACATCAGGAGGTAGACGATCATGACGAGACATCCAACATGGACCGGGACCTATACTCTAACCACTTTCTCCTCTTTCCCCAGGACCACAGATGGTCCATTGGGACTCACATGGGGAGAGACACAACTCCTCTGAATAAACATAAGACCTAGCCCTTAGAGCACTCAGACGAATAACAGGAAAGAAAATTCTAAACAATGGGGAAACCAATGGGGAAACCAAAACCAGAGAAAGGAAGGGTGGAAAAAACTTCCTCCTTCTAACAAAAGGCAAAGCCGTAACCAGGCCATTTGGCACCTATGGCCAAGTGAAAACGTGTGCCCTCACCCTGAACACAACACACAACACCACGAACTGGGAGACTCTGTTAAATGTAAGAGGCTTTAGTTGTCATGTTTATTTTATCTCAGCAGTTTCCTACTGCTCCACTGGGTTTCCAGCTCAATCGGAACCAGTACAGGGATCTTGGCAATATCATGAGCCTTCATTCAAAAACTGAACTGGAAACCCCCAGAAGTCAGACTCTGCATGCCATGCAACACCAGAGAAATACATTTCCTCCAGTATTGTGCAAAATGAAAGATATCATGAGCTGCACATTCCCAAAGCTGACATATTTCATTCACTAAACTGAATATAAAATAGGGATGTGAATCGTATTTCTGACGATTGAAAATATCGTACGACCATTGAAAATATCGTACGATATTTTCAAAGTCATCAGAAATCGGGGGCTCCCCGAAACCGATAGGAAAACCCCACAAAATTGTTCGTGGGGTTCTCTTATCGTTTTGGGGGAGGGTGGGAAAAACGGCACACAAAAACAACCCCTAAACCCACCCTCCCGACCCCCCCCCAAAAAACGTTTTAAAATTACCTGGTGGTCCAGTGGGGGTCCCGGGAGTGATCTTCCGCTCTCGGGCCGTCGGCTGCCACTAATAAAAATGGCATGGCCCGTGCCATTTTTAAAGATGGCGCCGGCCATCCATTACTCCTACCATGTGACAGGGGCCGGCCAATGGCACGGATACCCTGTCACATGGTAAGGGCAAAGGGCCATCGGCGCCATTTTTATTAGTGGCAGCCGTCGGCCCGAGAGCGGGAAATCGCTTCTGGGACCCCCACTGGACCACCAGGTAATTTTAAAACATTTTTTTTTGGGGAGGGGGGGTCGGAAGGGTGGGGGAAGCTAAGGGAGCTGTTTAAAGCGTCGGGGGTGGGTTTTTTGTTTATCCGCTCAGGCGCAGCCGATAAAAAAAAAAAACCTGATCGGGCCGCACGAAAAAAAAATTGACAATGTAAATCGGAACCGGAATCGGAACCGATTCCGGTTCCAATTCACATCTCTAATACAAAATGCTTTTATCTACCCTTGCACTCAACATTTTATTTTTCTAATCACTGTGATCCTCATTTCATTATCCTGTTTTCCTCTTCTTGGTCTCCTAACTCCTTTATAGAGTCCCCTGAAAAATTTCCATTTTATTTCTTTCCTCCTGTCTTCTTCAGTTTCTCCTCTACACCTCTAATACTGATCTTTCCATTTTCTTTTCCTTTTTCTTCTTTTTATCTCTGCCTCTCCATCCACTCATCTAGATTTCATCCCCTTCTCTTCCTCCAGTTCTCTGTGCCAATCCTACACCTGCCAGACTCTCTCCTCTGTTGCCCCTCAGGTTGCTGAGGCCATGGACATATCAGACTTGATTTCACTGCAAGCCATCCCTAGCATAGTCTGCAGGTTTCAGGATCAACAAAGTGCCTTGAGGCTCCTGGCCACCACGATGGATCGGCTTTCCACTTGTCTTGATGCACTGACCACTCCTGCAATCTACAGCAACCCACTTCCAAGCCCAGTTATTTTGACAATGGTACTTGTGGTCCTATGCACTGGCCTCTTGCATCTGGAAAAAATCAGCTTTCACGTGATCTCCAGAGCCATCTAGCCTATCATCCTGGATCTGCTGTGGCTCTAGCAATATCAACCACACTTCGACTGGTCTGCCTTACAAATTCACCTGATGGGGCCCTGGGAGTACAGATTCCTGTCTGGTGCCAGTAGAACTTCCTCATCCAGTGATTGTGGCTTCTTTACTTCTGGGACTTCCCCACAGTACGTGGATTACAAGGATGTCTTCTCAGAAAAGAGTGCAGCAGTATTGCCTCCTCATCACACATACGACTGCAGCATTGCGCTTATCCCAGGAGCCATGCCTCCACACGGACAGGTTTATCCCATCTCTCCCAAAAACTCATGCCATGTCTGCCTACATCCAGGAGAATCTGGAATGTGGATTTATCCACCCTCTCTCTTCCTAGGCAGGGGCTGGATTCTTCTTTATCGCAAAGAAAGATGGATTTCTCAGACTATGCATAGACTACCACGGCTTGAATGCCATCACTAAGAAGGACCGATATCCATTACCTCTAATAGCAGAGCTCTTCAACCACCTCCAAGGTGCCAAGATATTCACAAAGTTGGATCTCAGGGGTGCATACAACCTTATCTGCATTAAGGCTGGTGATGAATGGAAAACCACATTTAACAATTGTGACAGACATTATGGGTATTTGGTCTTGCTCTTTGGGCATTGCAGGCGGTTTTCCAGAAAATAGTCAATGAGATTGTTCTCAATCTGTTATAAACCTGTGCGGCTGTATACTTAAGACAACATCTTGATCATTTCTCAAACCCTGAGTTACCAGTGAATAGATATTTGCATCATCCTACAATGCCTGTGAGAGAATAATCTCTTCACCAAACTAGAAAAATGCCTTTTTGAACAAGAGGAGCTCCCCTTCCTTGGGTACATAGTCTCACGAGACAGATTTTGGATGGATCCTGCCAAGATAAAAGCCATTGATTGGCCTTGCCTCATGGGACTCCAGGCCTTACAAAGATTCTTGGGGTTTGCTAATTATTACCGACAGTTTATTCCAAATTACTCCTCCATGGCAGCCCCTATTACTGCCCTTACCAGCAAGGGCACCAAACATCTAATATTAGTCACCCAATACTTTTGAGGCATTTCAGAAGCTAAAAAATGCCTTTGCTGACAAACCTTGCCTGTGTCACCTGGATTCTACACAACCCTTCATCTTAGAGTTAGATGCCTCTACCCTGGGGGAAGGTGCTGTCCTCAGCCAATATACTCCATATGGGGTATTTTGTCCATGTTCCTTCTTTTCTAAGAAATTCTCTCCAGCTGAACGCAAATACAGAATTGTAGTTCGAGAGCTCTTGGCCATTAAACTAGCTCTCAAGGGATGGTGCCATCTACTCGAAGGAGCTCAACACTGTGTTGCAATATATAGGGACCACAAGAACCTTGAACACCTACATCAAGCTCAGCAGCTTAATGCAAGATATGCCCATTGGTCTTTGTCCTTTTTTTGCTTCGATTTTTAATTATAGTATTGCCCAGCACTCAAGAAGCAACAGGCAGATGCCCTTTCTTGCTCCTTCCAGACCAAGGACATCCCAGATCCCGCTAAGATACACCTGACCACTATGGTACCCGTCCCCCCAGGGAAGACGGTCATACCTTCCAGATTGCATGAGAAGGTGTTGAAATCATGATTCCCGTGTCACGGGTCACCCTGGGTGGGTATGAACCTTTGAATTGCTTCAGTGACACTAGTGGTGGCCCAAAATTAAGCAAGACAACAAGGCCTATGTTGACTCATGTCCCACTTGCGCACAGCAAAAAATGCTGCATGTTCAATCCTGGGGGCTGTTACAGCCATTGCCAGCCCCCAGGGAACCCTGGACACACTTGTCCATGGACTTTATCATGGACCTTCCTATCTCCAATGGCACCACCATGATTGGGTGGTGATTGATCGATTTTCAAAGATGGCACACTTTGTCCCATTACTAGGCCTTCCTTCCGCACCAGAATTAGCATGTCTCTTCACTCTTCACGCCTTCCACCCACATGGCCTACCCAAGCATATACTATCAGATAGAGAAATTCAGATCACTGTGAGGTTCTGGCGTACTCTTTGGAAAACGTTTGGTATAATGCTCGACTAGACTACAGCCTACCACCTACAAGGCAATGGACAAGCAGACATACCAATCATACTCTCAAAACTTTTCTCCACTCCTACATCAATGAGCACCAAGATAACTGAGGTACCCTCTTACCATGGGCCGAGTTCTCACATAATAATCACACCAGTGCTGTCACCGGCTCTTCGCCCTTCCAGCTGGTCTATTGGAAACAACCTCTACCTCCGCTACCACTGCCTGTGACAGTGCCCTCTCCAGTGGCTCAATTCTCCTTTTAGGAACTGCGTGAACTATGGGAACGGATCAATCAGTTGACTGAGAGAGCTGCTGCTTGACTCAAGAAAACAGCAGATACCCGAAGAATGCCAGCTCCTCAGTTCAAAGTGAGAGAAAAGGCTTGGTTGAATACCTGGTACTTACATCTACGACTTCCTTCTATGCACCTGGCCCCACATTTTATTGGACCATTCCCTGTGCTTTGACAAGTGGGCCCTGTCACATACTAGCTAAGGCTACCAACTATGCTAAAGGTCCATAACGTGTTTCCCATTTCTTTGCTTAATCCAGTGGTGCTTTCATGACCCTCCAGAGTCACACCTGTACCTCAGGAAGTCGCTGCTGACAGAAACAATATTTATGAAGTCCAAGAAATCCTGGACTCCCACTGGAGAGGAAAAAGGCTGAGTACCTAATCCCATGGAAAAACTATGGTCCAGAAGAAAATTCTTGGAAGCTATTCGCCAACATACTGGACAACAACCTTTTGAAGAGCTTTCATCACTGGTACCCCCAGGGAGGAGGCTTAAGAGGGAGATAATGTTACATTTGGTGGTCCACAGGCTGCTCCCCCGAACGGCTGCACTCATATCCCTGGCCGGTTCCCACTGGCTTCTGATGCAGCCCTACACTGGCAGCCTTCCATGCAGTGAGATGCTGCCCTCCAACAAGGCAAGATGCTGCTGGCACAATATGCAGGATGACGCTGTCCTCAACCAGCCATAGTTCCCCTTAGGCCTGTGCGCTCGACGTCATTCTATTTAAAGGGCCTGCAATGGAAAAAGCCCCAAAATGCTTCTGATGACCTCACACAGCTAAAGGGCCCTCCTGTCCTTCCCTCACTGCTCCAGCAACAGGTTCAATTACTTCTTGTTGAGTGTGCTGCTTCCAGTATTTCTGTCTTCGTTCCAGCCTTGTCTTCAACTCTCATCTAGCTGTCTTTGGTTTGTCTTCTGTCTTCACTCTAGCCTGTTCCATCCACGTTGCCCACCTGTTCTTGTTCTTGCCTGCCTACCCAGCTTATCTGTCCCTCTTCTCCTCTCTCGGTCAGATATCTGGTTTTGACCTCGGCCTGGACCCTGGATACGACTGACCACTGCTTGTCTCTGACCATTGTTTAGACCTCAGATACTGCCTGTCTATGACCCTAACTGCTGCCTATCTATGACCCTAACTAACCTCAGACCTTCTCTTCTGCCATCAGCAGAGATCCCACCTAAGTCCTGCCAGCCCCGGCACCCAAAGACTCAACCTGAGGGGAAAGTGGACTGGTATAGGTGAAGGTCCTAACTGGTCTCTGCTCCGCCTGGGTCTGCCTGATGGTAAGAACCTCCATGTAGGTAGGGTCAATCCTACCTGGACCCAAGGGTCCACAGACACAACACAGAAACATGTAAACAAAACTGAACTGGAAACACAAAAAGCCAGAATCTGTATGTAGTGCAACAAAGGAAAAACAGAAACATCACCAGTCCTCATAAAACATCAGATAATAAAATAAAAAAAATATAAAGCTTCAATCATAATAGTAAAATCATAATAATAAAAAGAAATATTTCAAAACATCTGATGAATAGAAAAGCATCCAATAATTAAAAACTCATATACAATTTTTTCCAAATGGTAATAAAATATTTCAAAATAGCAGACATATCAAATAACATCCAAAAATTAAAACTAATAAGGATTAATAAATATCTTGCTATCCATACCTGGGATCTTTTGATTTTCAGATGCCCTGATATTGTCATGGATTAGCGGGGTGGGGGGAGGGGGACAGGTTTGCTGCACCAAAACTTTCTCTCTCTCTCTAATACACACATGCTCATCCCTTTGAGGGATCCACTTCTTCAATCTTGTCTTTTCACCAGAAGGGATTAGCTAATTTCTCAGTTAATGACCATAGAGTGAAATGTCTTGGTTGCATCAGGTTTTGTTTGTGGTGGTAATTTGTAAACCAAAACAAACAATTGCCTTTGGTTGTCTTAGCTTTGTCTTAGGATACTGAAAAACAGAAAACAGCACCAGACCCCCTATAGGGGGAGTGAAGTCAGCATAGAGTTTTTTTTCCTCTGTCTCCATCTTCTGGCAGTGGGACATAACTCCCTTGCCTGGACTGGTAGGGTCTGGCAGAATACAAATTAAGGAAATTAACAGGTAAGTTTAAATTTCACCATACAGCAACTGGTCTTTAGTTCCATATACTGCTCTTTTGTTACCCTTTTATTCTGTCTTCCCACTGTTATTTGAGTCAATGTGATCATATATTCTATCTGCATCCATTACAGTGAACAGCTTGTAGACTGGTAAGCTATTGGCCAATAATTTGGGGGGATGTTATTTGACTCTCCCTTTGGAAGGCGTCTTCTTCCTATTATTAGCTATTGTGGTGTTAATTCTAGTTGTCTGATCAACATATTTTTGAAGGAGTGATGTTACATGTCTGAACCAAAAGTTGGATGATCCATCAGGGCCAGGGCACTTTCAATTTGAGCTCTTTTCAACCTGGCTTCCAGCTCTTTTGCTGTAAATTCAGCCCATTCCATCATTTTGATGTTTGAATTTCCCATGCTCTCCTGAATGTGAGCAACCATTATGCTTCTCTGTTGAGTTCTACAGGATCTTCATTTAATTTCTCCCAAACTGTTTTGTTTCGTCTTTTATTGATGGTGTTTTAACAGCATTAATTCTTTGCAATCCCCTATAGAATGGGTTTGGTTGTCTCTTTTATTTTGGTGACTCTCTTTTTTATTCTCTTCATATTTCCATAGCTTTTGTACTTATGCTGTTATTTTCAATTTGTTATTGGAGTATAAGAGTTTAAGGTCTTCTTCTGTTAGTACAATATATCTGAGCTTGATGTTTTGTATTTTTCTCATTAGTGTCCATAATCCTTTGAGGTGTGCATCTAACTGTGACACCTCTGCACACAGCAATTTAAGTTTTTCTTGTATCAATTTTTCCAAGTAGGAGTCATTAACTTTTTCCTGTTCCTCTTTTTTTTTTAATTTGTTTTATTGAGAACAGTATATCACAAGATTAATAAACAAAATACACTGAAATTTGACTCATTATCTAACAAGGTCAGCAACATAAAATATGGCACGATAACAATTTAGGTAATAATAAACAAGGCACATTTACAAAGCACCCAATCAAAAACACCCTCAGCCCAGGACCCGACCCCCTTCCCCCATAGTCTCCCACTCCACACTCACCCTCCTCCTGCCCCGCAACCCCAACTGTCAATTCTTTAACTCCCCAGGTAGTAGTTCTTCAACCCACTTTTCTATTTTCTAGTACTCAAGGACACTTGAATTTTGTCTTTCCATATTGCTGTCTTTCCATTTGGTACGCATCCAAAACCTCTAGGAGCAAACATTTTTTTTCCAGTGTGCAGCAATTTCATATGTTCTTATCTAGCAGCTATTAGAATTTTAGTTATTCCTTAATAGGATCATTAAACAAAAGGAATTTTGGATTCCATTCATCATTTGCTTGAACCAATCCTGAGTAGTTTTCTGAATTATCTTCTAAAAGGCAGTAATAGCAGCACATGTACCCAGCATTCCACACCATCTCCAATGTGCTTATATATATTTTATTCAACAATAAGGAGTATGATACCATCAATAACAAACTTTATATGAGTTCTCCAACAACTTAGCTGACACAGAGGTTCTAGCCATTTTTGACTGTATGTTGCCCTAATTGTCTTCCTCTAAGACACAGTTTAGGTATTTTTCATATGCAACTTCATGTTTTAAGTTTCCCCTGAGGCTGAGATGTAAGCAATTTATACACACTGTTTCTTAGAAAAGATTTATTACTGAAGCTTTTATGACATTCACAACATTTAAATCATTTCTGTCCATTGTGTATAATTTCATGCATTCAGACTGAAACATTTATCATATTCAGGTCATTTAATTGGTTTATATCCCTTGTGGGTTATTTCATGGCGCTGCATGTGGATTTTCTGAATGAAACTTTTATCACATTCAGAACATTTAAATGGTTTCTCTCCCGTATGCATTCTTTCATGAATTCTTAGTTCAGATTTACGCTTGAAGCTTTTATCACATTCAGAACATGTAAATGGTTTCTCTCCCCTGTGTATCATTTCATGCACTCGCAGGCTCCCTTTCTGGCTGAAACATTTATCACATTCAGCACATTTAAATGGTTTATCTCCCTTGTGGGTTAGCTCATGGCGCTGCATATGACTTTTCCGACCAAAGCATTTATCACATTCAGAACATTTAAATACTTTTTCTCTGATGGATAATAGTTCATGTTTTCTTAGATCAGATTTATTACTGCAGCTTTTATCACATTCAGAACATTTGAATGGTGTGTGAAAATTTTGAAGACTTGTAAGCTGTGATTTAAATGGAAAACATTTTTCACAAGCAGTACATTTGAAAAGTTTGTTGGTTCGGTGAAATGTTTTATGCTTTGTGAGGTCTGACTTCCTATTAAACTTTCCTTTACCTGCAGTACACTGAACAGTTCTTCCTTTTGAGTGAATTTTTACATGTCTTTCCAGCACAGCTTGATAGATAAAGCATTTTTCACACTGAGTACATTGTAATGGTTTCTTTTGTATGTGAATATTTCTAGGTACTGTAAATGTTCGTTTATGGCCTCTTTTCTCACCTTTATTACCTATATTTTTTTTCTCCCTACTCTGATAGTCCTGGATGCATGTGCGATTTGACTTCTCCATAAACTTGTTCCCATATTCAATCTTTTCTTGGTGCCCAACAGAATGTGAGTTTGTAGAGAGGTTTTCCCAAGTATCAGCATTTTTAAATGATCTCTCCTCTTCATTGAGTATCTGAGTTTGTTCAAGCTTTGGACATGGGGAGTAATTTCTCTCTTGTTCACGAGATGTGTTGGGTGTTTCTCTGTCTTGGATTTTTTCTTTCACCCTGAGTGGTGTTACTCTGCTGCTAACCCTTTCACAGTCAGCTGAAGGATGGGGGCAATCTCTGAAGCGGTCTCTCTGTTTCCATTCCTCCCTCTGCTGTCCATCGCACCTTCTCTGCCTCTCGCTATTGTTCCTAAAGCCATCATCTGTTGGATAAAAATGAGAGTATGATCATTCATTTTACAGCTATGGAGAAGGCTCTATATGGGGAAATATCTCCCACTGATTATTTAAAGACATTTGCTTGGCTAAGGTTCCATTTAACACATAACAGGAAGTGATGCTGCTTGTAGACAGTTATAGACAGGCAACAGCACGTGAACAGAGGGAAACAGACCCATGTCTGATCTGCTCCTGCTGGTTCTGTGCATTTCATCCTTACCACCGGTGCCTGCAGCGATTCCCTTTCCTCACTCAGATTCCAGTCACTAACCAAAAACTCTGCTCACTCATTCTGGACCTGGGTCCCTGAACCTCAGAGCTGTCAGCTTAAAGCGACTGAATGCTAATGATATATTAATAAAAATGTAACTCAGAGCTAGTAAAAATATTTTGCCTCTGACGGAAAAGATTTAAATGCTCCATAGCCAGTATTTTAATATAAAGGAATGTTTTGCTCACTGTCCTTGTGGTCAGTATCCTCCTCTCCTGCCTCTAGCTGGTCGCCGACATGAAGCTCTTCTAGTTTCAGGATCTCTACTGTGGGATCAGGATTGTAACCTAGGCAGTCTGCAAGAAAGATGGGAAAATATTTTAGCCTTTACAGAGTCCTGGATACTGACTTAAGAAAAGCAGCACCTGGGGGGAAAAGAAACGATGGGAATTCTGTGAACTCTGAAAATGTAAACATCTTGGTGGAAGAAGTTAATGACCCTCTGTCAGAGGCATAGCTAAGCCTGTGGCCAATGTGGCCTCAGCCATATGTGCTACTGCCCTAGAGATAGTCTAATGCTGTGCCAGCCCACCTGTCCAGAAATCACTGGGATGAGGCATGGGAGGAGAGAGCAGCAGTTCTGTGCATCACACTTCTAAGGGCATCATTTATATTCCACCTTTCAGCCACTTCAAAGCAGAATACATTCAGGTACTGTAGGTATTTCCCTGTCTCCACAGGGCTCATAATCCGTGTGTACTTGAGGCAATGGAGAATGAAGTAACTTGCCCAAGGTCACACGGAGTGGCAATGGGATTTGATCCCTGGTTTCCTGGGTTTATAGTCTGCTGCTCTTATCACCAAACCGCTCCTCAACATCAGACTGTTGCCCTGGCCCTAAATGTAACATAGACCACGGGCATGAAAAAACCTCTGTCGCTGCCCCCTCCCCCCAATGTTCTAGCCCATGTCAGGCTGAAGAATCTTTGGCAGCCACTGCTAGATTCAAAAACAGCAGTTCAGCTATTAGTGCTTTCCCTCCCTACAGGCTAGCACAAGCCAGAAGCGTGTAGCTGATGCCTTTCCCCTCTCTCCTGCATCGTTCATAGCCTAAGAAGCTGTTTGAACCATGCAGGACTCTCTAGAAATCTAAGGTGTATCATTAATACAAACAGCTTCCTTCTGTGAATCATGTGGGAGGGAGGGAAAGGAGCCGACTCTGCTCTTCCTCGCATTTGTGCTGGGTCACAGGGAGGAAGGGGTAAGATGCAACACCTGGATTATCTGGGGGAAGAATGGGACCTGGGGGATTTGATCAGGGAGAGCATGGGAACTGGGAAATTAGCGGTGGGGGTGAATAGGGGTGGGTGTGGGCAGCATGGATTGGGGATGGGTGTGTTTGTGGAGAAAGCAAAAGAGATGGGGAGTGAGTGACGACTGGAGGATTAGGTGAGCTAAGACTGAGATCAGAAGTGGCAAAAATGGGAATTGGAGGGATTAGTGTCGGCAACAACTGGGACATGGGTGGATGGGTACTGGGGGATTTAGTGGGGAATGCAGTACCTGGAGCACTGAGATAAGGAGTGGGGATTGCAAAACTGGGTGGAAGGGTATTTGCAGGGACTGGGAGATTAGAGGTGGGTATATAGGAAGAACAAGAATCAGGAGGTCGGTGGTGACCGAGTGGGTGAATGGGGACTGGGTTAAAATGGGATTGGTGGAACTGAGGTACAAGTCTGGCAGGCGTGAAACTGGAAACGGGCATTATGAGTGAGGATTTGTGGGAAAGGGAGCTGATAGGATGTGGGAGATGTGATATGCAGCCAGGAAAGAATAGTGATGGGGTGAGAGATGGGGCTGAAGGGACGAGAAAGAGCAAGAGATGGTGTGAAAAGAGGACATGAGAAGCAGTGGAAAGGGATGGTGTGAGAAAGGGTGGATAAGGGAGGTTTGGGGGAACAGAGAAGACATGGGAAGGAGGGCAGTGGATAAAAGACAGAAGAAAAGTACTGGAGACAGGGAGAGTGAAAAACAGGGATGAAGCATGAGCTTCTATGGGAATGAGAGGAAGATGGGGGCTGTGAAGGGTGCAAAAGACAGGGCGAAACAGGAAGCTGGGGAAGGAATGAGAACAGAGTGGGACTAGGATAACTGGAGAAGAGATGGGAGAGAGAGTAAGATGGGCTGGGCATGAGGTGAGAGTGGAAGACAGTGGTAGGTAAATGAAAGATGAGAATAGGGGGACTGTGGACTTGAAGGAACAATGGAGGTAAGACGAGTAGAGATGCCTCTACAGTTGGATGGGGAGAGGTGAGAAAGTGCAAGACAAAAAGATGTGTAGAATGACAAGAAGAAAAAGATAAAGAGATGGGGATACTTGAAAGGGGATCATTGGGAAAAGTGAGAGAGGCAGATTGGAGAAAGAGTCAGCTTGGGAATAATGGGACTGCCAGAAAGTAGACAGCAGTTTGGGGTTAAAGACTAGGAAGCCAGATAGCTGGAGATCAGTAAAGAGGAAATGGAGAACTGAGAGGAGCGAATAGATGGTAGAACTGGATAACTGCGGTAGGAAGACCTGGAAGGAGAGGAGGGGTGACACGAAAGAAAAAGATTAAAGTCAGAGACAGAAGTTGGGAGGAAGGGAAGAAAACAGAAATGGAAAGGAGGCCTTGAAAAAGGAGTTTGAAGAAAATGGAGAAAATTAAGCCAGCATCTGGGAAATCAGGGCCAGCAATTCATCTCTATGATAAAAATCGCAACATAGTCCTATAATGGTTCTAATCCCGGATGAATTTCACCATCCTCTAGAGAGTCAGGATCTGCCTCATCATCTGTGCCCACCAGATTCCTGTCAGAGACACCTGCCACATGAGGAGCACCTCGGCGCTTAAACGCAGTACCAGAAGAGGGAGAGGCCACCACCTGAGGAACTGAGCTGACAGGATTGGGCGAAACTGAGAACTGTGCCTGAATCCCCGAAACATTCTACCCAAGAAACAGCAGCAGGATCCATGCCAAAAACAGGAGGCGCTTGAGCGGTGCTCACTGAGCCGCCGACCTCTGATGGAACCAGACAAAGATGTTCCAATATCAGGCATTTCTCCCAACACATCTTTACCCATAACATCATCAGCCTCAAAACAGCACTGGCACAAGTTAGAGGGCACGCCAGGCTGAGACACCCAAATATGAGAGGCAGTGCACAAGGCAAGGCGCTTATGCTTCTTAGCTATAGGTACCATTATAATTTATTTTTTTTATGTTGAATCTTTTTATTGTTTCAAAGAACCACATATCACTGGATCATTGGTAGACTCTTTCCAATATCCAGTTCAAGCAGTAAGTTACAGTAATACCGATGCCCCACACAACTCCCATTCCCTTACATCCCCTTTACCCATGTAGATCATAGCAGTAAGAGATCTATCAACAGTAAAGATCAAACATTCAGGAGAATCATAGATCATTCAAGATTAAACTTCGCGCTCATGAGGACAATGATTGTATACATGGGTCCCATATATGCAGAAAGCCCTTCTTTTTCTTCCAGACATCGGTTTTTTCTATGCATTTTTCAAACATACAAAGCTGATGCACTTGATTCTTCCAGAGCTTAATCGTAGAAGGTTCTGTCACAAGCCAACACTCTAAGATACATTTCTTTGCTATTAACAATATTTTGCGTATCCATACTCTCTGATAAGAATCCACAAACTAAACATTTGGAAAAACATTAAAAAGAAGTATTTTAGCAGTAAACGGTAATACAACACCTGTGGATGCATCAACATATAATACTATGTGGCGCCAATATGAGGCGATCTTAGGACAACTCCAAAATAGTGTCCCAAAGTCCCTGCTGTTTTGTCACACTTCTTACATCGGTCTGTAATCGGACAGGTGCACAATAAATGCCCTATGTTGGGAGCTATATCGCATCAGAAATTTGTATTGCAATTCATTTTTTTTAATATGCGTCTAAAATTTAGGTGGCCAGGAGCTGGGCATCCAAGAGCCAGGCAGTGCTCAACTTAAGCACATACAAAAAGTAGAACTAAATTTTTGTACAGGATAAGCGTGCGTCCAAGCCTGGACGACTCAACTAAGCATCCAAAAGTTGGACGCATACCAGGACACACCACTCAAAAGACGTCCTATAGAGGGCAGCCAATCACATATGCAAAAAGTGCACAAAAACACAGACGTGGCCGACCACACGGCACGCTGTGAAATAGTATCGAAGCAGGGCCTAGCCACAAGAGGCTGCTCAACCCTTCTGGGTAGGATGAATGTCGGAACGGTTCGCCAAGCTCAGAGAACTTCACTGTCTCTGTAAGATCTCTCTCTCTGAGCTCAGCCCTTCCCAGCTGAGTAAAGAGACAGTCTCCGGCTGTGGGAGGAGAGGGTATATGCCATCACTGCTACACTTGGCTTCCTGCACCCGCTGTCCTTAAGTTGTACAAATCAGCTAAGTCCACACTGGCTGAAAAACCAGCTACCGGACCAAGGAACACATCTAAAGGATCATGGAAATCACCTCAGGAATTCTCAACTGGGGGAGGGACCATTTGGTATCACCGCAGGAATTCTCCTAAATTCTCCTTTTCTAAAATCTGAAGCAATCCCCAGTAGGGGATGCACGTCCATCACCTGCTGGAGGAGGAGAATACTGGCAGGCTGATGTCACTGCAGGGGAATATATACTGTGATGTCAGTTTGCTCTGTCTCCACGTGCTGGTAGAGATGCATAACCCACTGGTTCTGGATTCATCTGTCTGGATGCTATGAAACTGAAATTTAAACTAATCCATCACGCATATTTCGACGATGTAAAATGGTTTAAGTTGAAACTCATCTCATCTCCATTATGTGCTAAATATGCAAGAGGACCTGGCATGTTACTTCATTGTTTTGTGTGCTGTCCCAGCTGAATGTCTTCTGGGATAAGACGTTGCAGGCTGTTCAGATGTGCACCAGGTGAAAACCGCTTTGAACTGGTAAAATTATTCTGCTTGGGAAATTGCCTCAGTCTTTCAAACACCGGACGGATGTTGCTAAATTCATATACCTGGCTATGACGCTAGCATGTAAATGCATTCTGATATACTGGGTGACATTTGATCAATGGCAGGAAAAAATGATTTTGGCTATGCAAGCGGAGTAGATGGACATCAGGTTTGCTAAGCACTCGGCGACGACCTGTTATGTGGAAATCTGGAACCACTTCTCTGATCAACTGAAATCAGAGACGCAAAACCACCTTCTGGCTCTGGGCTACTCCACCAATTGGACTCATAATCAGGTTCTAAATAACAAAGTGAAGCCAACTTTCTAAGTGTTGATAAATGTGCAATTATTTTGTATATTTAATCTTATACCTGCTGGCTCCCGGCTGATCCTTCACCACAAGGGATGAAGTAGGATATTGAACAGAATGTGTAAGCGTGAGCGTGTGAGTGAGTGTGAATGTATTAAGAGTGCATGGTATGGATGTGGTCTGCAAGGTGGGTGGTTTGTTGAAAGGGTTTTGTAGTATTTGTTTAACAATAAGAAAAATGATTGCCTCTTTTTTTGCAGTAATTATATATGATATTTTTTAATATTGTTGTATGCCACTTTTGCAATAAAAAGTATTTTGAAAAAAGGAAAGAAAAAGAAGACTGGGAGAAAATGGATGAGGTGGAACAGTGGGCCAAATTAAAAGGAGCTATTACAAAGGCAACAAATCTATATGTCAGAAAAGTAAACAAAAGTAAGAGGAAAAATGAACCAATCTGGTTCTCAAAGGAGTGACTGAAAAATAAAGGCAAAAAGAACAGCGTTCAAGAAATATAAAGGATCCCAAAAAGGAAGAATACCTGATGAAACTGAGGGAGACGAAGAAAGAAATCAGGAAAGCAAAAAGTCAAGTGGAAGAAAGGATTGCCAAAGAGGTAACGCGAGGTGACAAAATATTTTTCAGATATATCAGAGAAAAAAGGAAGGCCCGAAGTAGTATAGTGAAATTCAAAGGTGAGAAGGAGCAAGGTGCAGAGAGAGACAAAGAAATGGCAGAAATATTAAATACTTCAGTTCGATATTCACTAAAGAAGACCACAGAGAAAAATCATTGCTAGTTGACAAGACCATAGATGGGAATGGGGTAGACGCAACTCCACTTACAGAAGACAATGTATGAGAAGAGCTGGCAAAACTGAAAGTGGACAAGGCCATGGGGCCGGATGAGGTACATCTCAGTATACTAAGGGGACTCAGAGATGTGCTGGTGGGTCCGCTAAAAGACCTGTTCACTAGATCCCTGGAGTAGTGCTGCAAGATTGGAGAAGAGCCACTGGGAGAAAAAGACTCAAAAAATAGAAAAAATGAACTGAGATGTGAGAAAGAGAAAATCAGCGATGTGAAGACCCGCTCCCCCCCCCCGACGTCATGACGACCAGCCAGCGGCGACCCGATTAACGGCGCTATTCCACCAGGCGCTGATACAGAGGGGCAGCCCACTACCATCGGGCACTTCAAGAAAACTACATCTTGGGAGAAAAAGACCCAAAAAAATAGAAAAAATGAACTGAGATGTGAGAAAGAGAAAATCAGCGATGTGAAGACCCGCCCCCCCCCCCCCCCGACGTCATGACGACCAGCCAGTGGCGACCCGATTAACGGCGCTATTACACCAGGCGTCGCACGACGAAGGGGTACGACAAAGGGGTTTTCCCCTTTGTGCTCCCCTTCGTGCTAACCTTTGTGCTCCTTCTAATATAATTGTATTTATGTTTTTGTTAATAATTTAACTTTTATTAATGTTGTTTAGCTTTTTGCTTTGTTTAAGATTATTTCGTTATTGACGTTTAAATGTATTAGACTAAGGAATTTTACTTCCTGCGTATTCTGTTTCATTGTAAATCGGTTTGATATGCATTCTATGCAGGAAAATCGGTATAAAAAAACTATAAATAAATAAATAAATAAATAAATTGAGGTCCCTCTTCACAAGAGTGTTAGCAGAGAGGAGGCTGGAAATTACAGACTGGTTAGCCTCACCACAGTGGTGGGAAAATAAATGGAGACTCTGCTGAAGGAAAGGATAGAGAACTATCTACAATCCAATGGGTTGCCAAACCCGAGCAGCATGGATTCACCAGGGGAAGGTCCTGTCAGACAAATTATATTGACTTTTTTGATCAGGTGACTAGAAAATTGGATCAAGGAAGAGCACTCAATGTCATTTACTTGTATTTTAACAAAGCTTTTGATATGGTCCTGCATAGGAGGCTCATTAATAAAATAAGAAGCTTGGATTGGACAACAAACTGGTTGACTGACAGAAAACAGCATCTAATGGTAAATGTAACCTACTCTGAATAGAGAATGGTATTAAGTGGAGTGCCACAAGGATTGGTTTTGGGATCTGTTCAATCTCTTTGTCAACGACATAGAGGAATGAAAAGTGATTTAAGAAAGCCTGAAGAGTGGTAGAAGATTTGGCAGCTGGGATTCAATGCCAAGAAGTGCAGAGTCATACATCTGGGGTGTGGTAATCCAAAAGAGCTGTATGTGATTGGGGGGGGGGGGGTGAAAGACTAATGTGTATGGACTAGGAGAGGGACCTTGGGGTAACAGTGTCTGAAGATCTGAGGGCAGAGAAGCAATGTGACAAGGCGATAGCTAAAGCCTGAAGAATGCTAGGCTGCATAAAGAGAGGAATAACCAGTAAAATAAAGGAGGTGATAATGCACTTGTACCTGTCTTTGAAGAGGCCTCACCTGGAATACTGTTCAATTCTGGAGTCCGTATCTCAAAAAGGATGAAGACAGGACAGAGGCGGTCAGAAAAGGGCGACCAAAATTGTTTGGGATTTGTATCGGATGACTTATGAGAGGTTGAAGGATCTAAATATGTACACCCTGGAAGAGAGGAGGTGCAGAAGAGATATGATACAGACGTTCAGATACTTAAAGGGTTTTAATGATGCAGGAACTTCAAACCTTTTCCGTTGGAAAGGAAACTGTAGAACTAGGGGTCACGAGATGAACTCCGGAGGGGGGGGCAGACTCAGAACCAATATCAGGAAATATTTCTTCACGGAGAGGGTGGTGGATGCCTGGATTGTCCTTCTGGAAGAGGTGGTGAGGTCAAAATCAGTAAACAAATTCAAAAGGGCATGGGATATTCAATGTGGATCCCTAAATGAAGAAAAGGGTGCATGGGAGTAATCTGCATAGAGCGGCCATTACTACCCCTAATAGAAAGCATGGGAAGTACAACCCTTAACCAATTAGCCTTGATGTTTTTGACACAACTACAACATTGCTTTCTGCTTTGACGGCAGGGGCAAAAAGGGGAACTGAATTCAGATAATACCTATGCTGGGCCCCGACTTTTACGGTCTGGAGTACTGATATGCAGACATTAGGGAATAAGCACAGGACTGCTTCTACAGCTAAGTCCAAAAGCAGAGCACATTCAAGCGACATTGTGTGAATTACCGTGAAGGCTGCTTGCCCCATAAAAATGCTGCTAGCACTAATTTTGTTATAGGTTTGACAGTTGCTAGGTTTTGATTGTAAATATTACTATCCTTAACATAAGGCTTGGGGGTAACCTGCACGGAGGGGCAGTTACTACCCTAAGAAACTTGTTGGGCAGACTGGATGGACCATTTTGGCTTTTTTCTGCAGTCATTACTATGTTATGTTCTTTTTACCATGCTATTTATATCTATATGAATACCTACATATAAACAGAGATTATATATGTTGTATGTTGTGTTCAGGGTGAGGATGCACCTTTCCACTTCACAACAGGTGCCAAATTGCCTGGCTACAGCTAAGCCCTCCCAGGAAAGGAGCCACGACAGGGAGTGCACACAGGCTTCCACAATATCACGATAAAGAAAACTGCTGCAGAATATGCCCTTTGCGGCGGAATCCTTACTTCCTTCCAAACTGCTGCCGACAGTAAGGGCTCGCCCTGCTTCCCTCCATGTTGCTTGTTCCCGTGTGACCCTTACTGCTTCCTACCACCTCGCCTCACTCCCACCTTTTACTGCCGTCAGCATGCTCCTTCCTGCCCGCCCCTCCCTGGCTGCCAGCACTGCATTTACACACACAGAAAATAAAACCCTGAGCTGCTGGCTGGGAGGAAGGGTTTGCATCTTGGAGCAGCACCAAGAAAGGTCAGATATAGGGATGGACGATGGAAGGATGAATGCAAACACTAAAGGGGGGATAAACGACGGTAGGTGATGAAAGAAGAGGAAGGGAAAGGACAGAGAGAGACATGGGAATGAAGGGAGAACACAATGAGGAGAACGAGGAGAGACTTTTTACAGGATAGGAAAGACAGAGGGGAATGGAGTTGCTAGGTTATTAAGGTCTATTAAGTAAGGCCTATTAATTACACGCCTTCGCTGTTTTTTGTAACTAGTTATTGAGTTATCTCTGTACTTCTGGTTTTTTTTTCCCATCTCCCCAGTTCCATTACCCCCTGTTTATTGTAACTTTTGCTCGTACATCTTCTTCTTCTGGTTAAGGTTAATGTTGTTATTACCCCCCTGTTCCTTGTAAACCGATATGATATGATCTGTATCATGAATGTCGGTATAGAAAAGTATTAAATAAATACATGGAATTAGCAGCTATGGGAAAAGAGAGGGGCCGTGGTGAAATCATGGTGAGGGAGAGTGGGAAAAGGGAGAAGAAGCAAATGAAAGGCAAAAATCAAAGAAAACTGAACATGAAAAAAGAAAAGCAGAAATAATGAAAACAGAGCAAACAAATTATCCACACGACAAAGGCTGGAAGTCAGGGACCTTAACATTAATGCTTCATTCATGCTGTGTTTGGTCCATAGGAGGTGTCTGTCTTCTATGAAGTATTTGGATCAGCTCCATAGCTTTAATCCAAGCTGCATCACCTGCTCCCTGCAGTTCCTCACCTGTGCCTGTGAAGGTCAGGTATCCTTCTTCCTCAGATTCATGGGGCTCCGTCTTGATTCCCTCTTGCTTAAATCGGATTAAAATGTCAGGTGCGACACTGGGGAAGTCTGTCACAGGAATAGATGGTTACAATATGTTTAGAGAAGCCAGCTCAGCATTCTGCTGTTTTCATAGGCATTGCCACCAGCGCAGAGCTCAGGAAAGAGGGGTGCAGGTTCCTGATCAGTTTAACACTAAAATGGGAAACCCCATTCCTCAAGATCCACAAAAGGAGCTGGTGGTGGATACCGCTATTGTAGAAAAAAAAAAGAAAATTCTGCTGGAAATGCCAGTCACAAGGAGGGTTTTAATAAAACAGATGGTTTTTCATTCAGCTGCCCCAGGTCAGCAATCAGTTTCTGCCTGGCACCACCAACTGGAAAACTGCTGACTTACAATGGCATGAGACAAGGTGGGAGATGTCTTCAGCCCTCACCGGAAGGCAACAAAGCCCAAAACTTCTAAGATAGGGTGAGGGAAGGTGGATTTGTACCATGGGAAAGGAAATTCCTAAACAAGGAATTCCTGGACATCAGGTTATGCACATTTCTGTGGTTTAATTGTGAAGGGGGAAAAGGGCATTCTGGGGTAGGGACTGGAAGTACCTGCATAACTTAGCATTTTTTAAGCGGTGTGCACACAACTTTCATTCGTGCTTTTGCTCCTAGTTTCCTCGTGGAAGTGAAATCACACTCATCTTTTGTTTGCAGATTCTGAGTGGGAGGTCTGAGTTAAGGAGTGTGTGGTGGGGGTAAGGATGAAGTGGAGGAGGGTCTAGGTTACCACTGGTCGAGGTGTGGGCGCCCTGGTGGAGATACCGGCGAGCGGGTGATTAAAACTAAAACGAACAAGAAAGCATTTTCAGCAATGGTGCCCACACGTTTTATAAAACGGATTTTGTCCTTTCTACCAGCAGATGGAGGCAGAGAGCAATTCTTTGGCCCAACACTGTCCCTCTATATAACGTGGTGCAACAGGGAAGGCGCCAGTAGTCTGTTGCCCAAGCTGATGTGCGAGTTCCCTCCAGATAACCAGGGGAAATATGGCTCCTCCTTTTGGTTTTGATTTTTTTTCTTTCGAAGAAAAAAATTGGTCCAGAGTATCAAACAAAAAAATGAATTTGAGCTTTGGGTCCACTCTTCTCCCATTTCAGAACAATTTACTGTAGGGAGTATTTATATTCCATACCTATCTATCCTTATATCTATAGAGAGAGAGAGAGAGACAGAAAACACAAGCAATAACCTTCAGAGGTTTAAATGATGGGACTTCCTGCTTGTGTCATAAGAATGTAGACCATTACTCTGTAGCAGTTTCATGCCATACACAATATGGTTTGGATGTGATAAGGAAACTTCAGGGGCATATAAGCTATAAGTTAGTGTTAACTTATGTTTAAAAAATTAGTCTATGAGTTTACTTAAAGGCTAGAATTAGAGCGTCTGTTTTGGTAGGATACTCATATAAAACATGAGATTTTCTGGAAACAGGCTGTTAGATATAAAATTCTAGCTGTGCAATAATTATATATGGACAGTTTGTGAAATGGTTTTTATTAACTTTGCAGTGGCAACACACATCTTAACAATTAACCGCTTGAGAGCGCCCAGTGTCAAATGCTTTTGGAAATAGGATCTGATTTGGCTGCAATGTAACTGAATGTACCGTTTCTCCGAATCTCAAGGAATAAAAGTGGAAATAACTCTCATCCCCCTGAGGAAGCCCGTGAGAGGGCGAAACAACAGGCCTTTGTCGGGGGTCTCAATACTTGCTGTAAAGACATTGAGGAGCTCGGCAAACGTCTGAAAACTGTTTAAGCAGTAACAATCTGGATATTTAAAGTATGTAGCTAATAGCAGGAGGAATTTTACAGAGCCATCGGACACTTGGTGTTCACTGAAGTAGCATCTTTTAGGATTTTTTGAATAGAACATTTGAAATTCAAAATCTATTTTACAATTACTTTGTCTGTGTTCAACGTTTACAGGATAGTAATTCTTAATTTGTCAAGTGTTTTGCAAAAGTGTTTGCTGCTTGCCACGAAGGTTGTTGTTACGTTCATATTTTTATCTTAGTGTGAATGAGAGAATGCATGTGTTTTTCAATTGCTTTAAAAATTTGTGATTTGCTGAACTGTATAAATATTTGCTATGTGCCTTATAAAATGTTTAGAATATAAATAAAAATCATTTATATACGTTGTGGGTAGGAGCAATAAATCCTTCTTATTTTTGAAACAGGGGAGGAAGGTTATTGCTTGCGCTTTACATTTACATCTATATACCTTGTAGCAAAATATCTATTTACTTTGTGCCAGATTTATTTGTTTACTAATATATATATATATATATTTTAGGAGGAAAGAGAAAAGAAAATATTCCTTGTTATATATATATAAAAGAGAACTTTTTTTAAATTCTCTTTCATTCATTTTCTTCCCCTGACAGGCCTGAAGTACCTGAATGTAATCCGCTTTGAAGTTCTGAAAAGCGGAATATAAATAACATTTGAAAATATTTATATATGAACTTTTCCTGGCTCGTGCTGCGAGTGGTAAAATCCTCTAATACTGCTGACTTTGAGGGGACCATCTGATAAAAAGGGGTCTATATGGGCTTTTGCCTATGGGAAAACTTCTATGGCTGCCACCACTAAGCTGGGGAGCTGTGAATACGTCCCAGCTGTAGGAGCTTGTACTACCAAAATTGTTCTAACTTGCTGCTGCTGCAGCTTGTCTATCCTTTGGCTTGTCAAACACCTTGCCCTGGACTGTGTCGCATCAGGCCCCCAGGCGTGTTAATTCCTGGCTCTGTTCACCATCCAAACTAATTCCTCCAGCACCTGCAAAACTCTTTGCATAGCTAGGATCCCCTCCTGAAAAGAACTGGTTCTGATAAGCCAATTGTCCAAGTACAGAAGGACAAATCTCCTCCTTGTGGAGGAAGGCTGTCACCACTATCAGGTCCTTTGTAAAAGGTTCTGGGAGCCGTTGCTAGCCCGAAGGGCACTGCCTTGAACTGGAGGTGTTGCCTTCCTATTGCAAACCTTAGGAAGCGTTGATAAGAACATAAGATATGTCATACCGGGTCAGACCAAGGGTCCATCAAGCCCAGCATCTTGTTGTCAACAGTAGCCAATCCAAGTCACACATACCTGGCAAGTACCCAAACATTAAATAGATCCCATGCTACTAATGCCAGCAACAAGCAGTGGTTATTCCCTATTGATTAATAGCAGTTTATGGACTTCTCCTCCAGGAACTTATCCAAATCTTTTTTAAACCCAGCTACACTAAATTGCCTTAACTGCATCCTCTAGAAATGAATTTCAGAGCTTAATTGTGCATTGAGTGAAAAAAAACTTTTTTCCAATTTATTTTAAATGTGCTACTTGATAACTTCTTGGAGTACCCCCTAGTTCTTATATTATCCAAAAGAGTAAATAGCCGATTCATATTTACCCATTGAAGTCCTTATACGATTTTGTACACCTCTATCATATTCCTTCTTAGTCTCTTCTCCAAACTGAACAGCCCTAACCTCTTAAGCCTTTCCTCACAGGGGAGCTATTCCATGCCCTTTATAATTTTGGTCACCTTTCTCTGTTCCTGCCTGATGGGGATATGCAAGTATGCGTCTGATAAAACCAGCATGGACAGGAATTCTTCTTTCTACAATGCTGCAATTATTGTTCCCAAGGATTCCATTGAAAATGAAGTACGTTCAAGGATCTGTTTACGCTTTTTAAGACCAATACTTGCTGAAATGTCTCTTCCTTCTTCAGGACTATGAAATAAATCTTGTAGCTGCCTCTTGCTCATTCCGCACATGGAACTGGTACTATTTCCTGTATTTGAAGAATTCTGTGCAGCATCTTCTGTTTGGGACCCTTTGATATTCTGAATGGGGATCTTACAAAGATCTAACCTTGAGGCATCGCGTCTGGCACCTGCCTGTCTCCTATAATGTGGGTCCACTCCTCGTAGAATCTTTGCAGGCATCCACCTATTGGTGGGAGCGCAGAGAGGGCCCCGAAATTATCACTGGGACCCCCTTACTTAACATTGGTCCATGGAAACCACCTTCCTCGTTTCTTTGCCTGCTGTCCCGAAAGGGCTGCATCTTTCAGATGGTTTGGGTCCTGGCTGTCTTTTGGCCTGCCTGGTCTGTACTGCCTTGCCTCTTTTAAGCATGACCTGGCAACATTACCCCGAGCCAAACTTCTCTTGTCTGTAGATAGTCTCCGAGGCTTTGACACACCAAGCTCTTTCCAGCCAAGTCTTCCCCAAACAGGAGCTCTCCTCTGAAGAGTAGTCTGCTTAATTTTGTTTCAGCGGCTGCATCTGCAGCCCAGTTCCTCAGCCTTAATAAGCATCTCACCAAACTGTGAGGTAGCCACCTGCTTGCCCGAGACCCAAATCAAATCATTCAGGGTATCCGGTGAGAACACTGCTCCCAATTCCGGGAGTGCCTTCTCCTCATCTAAATCTTGTGGCCCTTATGGGTCTGTGGCTACCTTGCTCTGCTGCACCCAGCATAGGACGGCTCTTGCCACATATGGCTGATTGCAATCCTAGACTGGACAAATCAAACATTTTTTTTCATTGCTGTCTCAAATTTGCCATCCTGCAGATCATTTAAGGCTGCTCTGCCTTCCCCCTGGGATCGTGGTTCTTTGGCAAACCTTAGGTGTCTTAAACAGCTTCTCTCTCTCTGTTGTACCTGGTACAACGTCTCTATAAACCTAAAATTCTTCAGAGCTGCCTCCAGGGGATTCCCACTCCGCTGTAATCATATCCTGAATAGCGGAGTGAACCCGAAATGCTTTTGCCAGTTTCTTAGTGTCCCTGAGGATTGGATCCTATTTGGGTGCTTCTTCCTTCCGCTGGTTCTCCTCCGTTTTTAATGAGATAAGAGCACTCACTTCCTGCTGCCTGAACAATCTCACCGTGGGATCCTCTGCCTGTGACAGCAGCCCCCCTTCCTCCACGTCCCCTTCATGCAAGATCTCCTCATCCTCGGGTCTCTTTTTTTGGGAGGTGAGCTCTACGTGATAATGCTCCAGGCCCTGGGATGGCTGTCTGCTCGCTCCATTTATATCTTTATATGCCTTGGTGCAAATTCTAATAAACTCTAAAATGAATTCAGGGTTTCATGAGCCTTCAGACCCTGGGCAATTATGGGGCTCCAGCAACTGCTCCAACTCCGCGGGAAGAGCACTGCAAGTGCGCTGCCGCTCTGGAGCCCTGCCCAAACCTGGGCGGAAATGACGGGTTTGAGACCCCCGCACCGCTCTGCGCGATCCACCTCTGCCTGCGATGCCTGACCCGGCTTCTCCCCATTGCACACCTTGCAGAACGAGTCGGCTGCTCATCTAAGCCTTGTACCACCCGCCCTTCCTCCCCCTCTCCATACCAGGACTCCGCGGACGGAGGGGAGAGACCCGACGAGTCTGTCGCCGACCTGCCTCCAGCTCTCAGGTTGCATTGGAGTTTTGTTTTTTTTTCTTTTTTCCGGAGACTTTACTTCTCAAAAGGGGAAATGCAAGAGTACTACCTTCCTGTTTGCTCCAGGGAGAGGAAGAACAGTCTGTCCTGACTATTTGTCCCTCTGGGCTCCCCTGACCTGGCCCTAGCTTATCCAAGAGGAAACTTGAGTTGTTGATCCGTGGCCTTTCCGCTTCTTCCTGCTGGACCAGCCTTCCTAAAAATCTGCTGGAGGCAGAGGACTACTTACACTTTCCCTGCTATACCACATTATATGGAGGAACAAATAATTGCCCTCTGGCTCCATCTGCTCGCAGGAGAGACAAAAACCCATTTGTCTGGACTGGTCTGCAGGACGATGCGGAAGTCTGATTTATGCACACTTTTGAAAATGACCCCCCAATGTGAAGATGCAGGGAGGAACGATCAGAGGAAACACGAAAAAATATTTTTTTTACTGAGAGGATAGCAGAAGCCTGGCACTGCTTCCTGACAGAGGCAGTGGCTACCAAAGCAATGGCCAAATTGACAGAGAGTACAGTGGTAAGGGTGGGTGGGGGGACGTGACATCAGGTAGAAGAAATGAAGAGGGCCAGTCACATGGAAACTTACAGAACCAAAGAGGGGAGAATACAAGCCACTGGGCAGGGAGTGGTAGAACAGCTGAAGCAAGCTTCCGAGAAAGCTGGAGTGGCCCTGGGTGCATCCCACAGAGAACTGCTACGATGGGATCAAGCTTCCCAGAAGGTTAGAGTTATTGGCACAGAAGCATCGATGGTTAAAAACTCCCATATCAATGAGCATGGGGGTGACTGGAAATTTCACCCAACAGCCTCAGACATTTTGTTGGCTTTTTTAATTATTACAAAGCCTGGTGGTAAGGCTTAGGAGCTTAGCAATGATTTACGTATGAGATGACAAGGCCTGGAATAACCTAATCTTTCTCAGTTGATCTTTTGGCCTCCTTCTGGCCACACTAGGGAGTCAATATACCAGAGCGCATTAACACAACATAAGCTATGTGCAGTAAACACGTTAGTGCGTCTTACCATTAGTGCTCATTAGCAAGCTAGTACATATTAGGGTGCCACATGTAAAATCATGCAGCTTAGCTCATGAAGGCAAATCATATTACATAACACAATTTGCATTAATCCACCACCAGAACAAAAACTATACATCCCATTATGTCACTGTTCCTAAATCAAGCAGTACTGCCCTCACTGGCTGGCCTGGATTTATTCAAAGATCTGTGTCTAGCAAAATTTGTAGAAATGGAAAATGTCCTACCCCGGACCTCTGAAGGTGCCTTTCCCACTGTCCTATCCCTCCAGCGATGCGATCCTCACAGTTCAGGGAGCACATATTGCAGTGATATTGCATGAAATTATGTTTTTTCTTTTTTTAATTACATCTCTATTGAAATCAGTTATTTTGCATGCATAAAATTTCATGATGTATGCAAAGCAGCTAATGCATTGGAAAACCTATGCAAATAAAATAACACAGCTGACTTTGAAGAAAAAAAAAAAATCAACCCCATTATTTTATTGCGAATCGAGGTGTAGATATTTTGCCTTGGGACCTAGTGCTGGGCTACTAGTGCTGGTCCTGATGCTACCGCAGCAAAATGTAAAAGACCCCAAGGCCCAATAGGTTTCATAAAAATCCTTGGTAGTTTACCCCTCCCCTCCCCTTTAGAAGAAACCCTGGTGGTGTATTGGTGGCCCAGAGTGTCACCCAGCCCCAGGCCTGTTGCTGTCATTTTCCAAAATGGCAGCTGGCCAGTGCCCCCTCCCCCCCCCCATGCTGAACGCACATTTTAACTCGGGGTGCGCACATTTTTTAACTCCCGGTGCATTAGCATAACAGTAGTTTACTACAGCGGGAATTAAAGAGAAATGTGGCTTGTGCGTTAGGAAACTGGTTTTAATGCTCAGCTTTCTGCATCGGCCCATGTGCCAGCACATATCACAGGACTCCCACAGTCACCAGCATGAGAGAAACATTCACCATGCGAGGAACCTCCTCGTGCTCTTCCTCTAACGTGGTACGTATTATTCAGTGCAGAAAATGTGAAGGTTAATGTTACAGTGGTGAGCTGGGCCAGACATTAAAGGCAAGAGTCACTTCACAAGGTCAGGGAAGACCAAAGCCACAGCTTCACATGAAGGGGAACTCTTTTCAGAACAGACCACTGCAGCAATGACTTTATGACCTGGATAATTAAGGTACAATTGGACCTTACCTGCTAATTTTCTTTCCTCAATTCCTGCCAGACCAGTCTTTATTGTGGGATTCGTCTACCTACTAGCAGATGGAGGAAGACTTCCAGACCTCTTCCCTGAGGTACCCTCCTATATAGCTTGGTTCGGCAGGGAAGGAGCCAGTAGACTCTTGGTCAAGCTGGTCCTAATAATTATTTATTTTTATAATCTTTTTGCTACTTCCCTTATCACCTAAAAAGAAAAATGTGCCGGGCATTCTTGCTCAGGGGAGGGGGGGGTGGTCCTGCCTGGGCGGGCAAACTTCCTGCTCGCCTCTCTCCCCCCCCCCAGGTACTTATCCTTGTTGGCATCCCGCAAGCAAATGGTAAAACTAAACCGTAAATCTGCAATGTGGTCTGAAAAGAAAGAAGAGAGAGAGAGGCCTGCCCTTGCCCCGGGCTGTACTAAAAAGAGTCCAAGGAGTGTGGCCTCCCCCCGGTTCCTTCTCGCTATACCAACACTAAAGGAATAGTCTTGGTCCTTTATACTTTATTTTCTTCTCTCTTTTGGTTGTACCACTCGGGGTGGGATTTTGGACTGGTCTGTCAGGACTTGAGGATAGAAAATTAGCAGGTAAGATCTAATTGTACCTTCCTCTTCGTCCTGCCAGACCAGCCTTCACTGAGGGACGCACCTAAGCTGCACTCGTCCCGGGTGGGAAAGTCCCAAGGCTGCTTCTAGGACGCCCGACACAAATCTTGTGTCTTCTCTTTCGTGGAGATGCGGCCTATAATGTTTTGTAAATGGGTTCACTGAGGCCCATGTGGCTGCCCTGCAAATGTGGATGGGTGCCACTGATCTAAATGCTGCCCAGGTCAGGGCTTGTGCCCTTGTTGAGTGAGTCCCTATGTATGCTGAGGCGATGGCCTTCTCGACCCATTTCACGATAGATGTCTTAGATGCTGCCTCTCCTTTGCGCTCTCCTGTTTGCAGAGTGAATAGCCTGTCTGACCTTCTGAACTTGTCTGTGGCCTTTAAATATTTCGAGAGGATTCTTCTGATGTCCAGAAGGTGCAGGTCCTCCCTCTTGTCCACACAATCCGTCTTTCTAAATCCCGGCAGGGAGATCGCTTGACTAAGGTGGAATTCCGACACCACCTTGGGGACGAAGGACTGGACTGGTCTGATTGTCACCTTTTCTCTTGAGAAGGAGAGATATGGTCACAGCATGACAGAGCCTGAATCTCGGATATTCTTCTTGCTGAGCATATTGCTACCAGGAAGGCTGCCTTCCAGGTCAGATCCCTTAACTGGATCTTATTGAGAGGCTCATAGGGGGCTTTAAAGAGCGCCCTCATTATCAGGTTTGAGTCCCATGCTGCAACTACTGGTTTGTGCAGTGGATGCATGTGTTCCACTCCCCGTAGGGACTGGACGACATCTGGGAGTGATGAAATGGTTGAGCCCCTGATCTGCCCCCTATAGCACATGATTGCTGCCACCCAGACTCAGATAGGCCCTTATCCAGGCCATCCTGTAGGAACTGGAATATTGCTGCTGTATCCAGTGCACCAGCACTCAAAAAGCCTCCGGGTTCTAGCATAGGCTAGTGATGTTGATTTCTTTCTTGCTGTAAGCACGGTCAAGGTTACCTGTATGAAATATCCTCTTTTCTTGAACCTGTCCCTCTCAATAGCCATGCCATAAGAGAGAATTGTGCTGGATTTTCCGTTTTTGACTAGACCTTACTTCAGGAAGCCTGGCACTGGGCAGAATCCGATTGGCTCATCTTCTCTTAACCTCCTTAGGTCTGCGTACCATGGTCATCTAAGTTAGTCTGGTGCCACTAGGATTATCTGCCCCTGGTGGTCAGTCATTGTGTTCAGGATTCTCCCTATCATAGGTCAGAGTGCAAAGACATAAAGCAGAGGCTCCCTTGGGCATTCCTGGGTTAAAATGTCGATTTCCTTGGACCCCCAATCTCTTCTCCTGCTGAAGAAGTTGGCCTCCTTGGTATTGCCTCTTTTGGGGATCAGATCCCACTGGGGGTGTCCCCAGGGAGCTATTGTTTGCTGAAACACTTCCTCCATAGGTTCCCATTCTCCTGGGTCCAACTTTTGATGGCTTAGGAAGTCTGCTTGTGCATTGTCCGTACATATTATGTGGGCCGCTGAGATATCTTCAAGGTGGTCTTCCGCCCATGTCATTAACTGGACTACATCTATTGCCACCTGTGGGCTCCTGGTTCCTCCCTGCCTGTTGATATAGGCTACCATTGTGGCATTGTCCAAGAGGATTCTGACTGGGTGCCCTTCCAGTCTCACTTTGAAGTGGGCTAGGGCTGGAAGACCACCCTGATCTCCAACCCGTTTATGGAGAATTCTCTCTCCTTCTGGGACCAGACTCCCTATGTCACTTGTCCTTCGTATTGCACCCCCAGCCCCTGCTGCTGACATTCATTGTCAGTAGAATCCTCCGGGGTGGGGGGGGGGGGGGGACTCTAAACTGGAGCCTTTGGCCAGATTGCACTTCATTTGCCACCATTGGAGGCTTTCTTTTTCATGACCTGGCAGCAGAAGCCTTTGCTCAAAATCCTGGCTCTGTGGAGCTCCACTGGTTAGTAGGTTCTCCTGCAGTGGCCTCATGTGCATTTTCGCCCAAGGTACTGCTTCGATGGCTGCTGCCATTGATCAAAGCACCTAGAGGTGGGATCTCTGGGCTCTTTGGTGATTAACAATGCTTCCACCTGCTGCTGCAACTTCTCTATTCTCTCTTCCGGTAGGACCAATGTCCCCTTGCTTGGGTCGAAGAGGGCTCCCAGATACTTGAGCGTCTGAGATAGGCATAAGTGGCTTTTGAGTTTGTTTACTCTGCATCCCAACCTTTCCAGTTGTTGTACGACTCTGTTGCCATGAACCCTTCCTGCTCAGTGTCTGCTCTTATTAGCTAATCGTCCAGATAGGGATGGACTCTGATTCCTTCTTTGTTTGTATAAAGAGCCTGCTACCACCACCAGGACCTTCATGAAGGTTCTTGGTGCCATCATTAGCCTAAAGGGCAGGGCTTGGAACTGGTAGTGCTGGTCCAAGACTGCGAAATGTACGAACCTTTGGAAGCTTTCCCGCATCAGTATGTGTAGGTAAAATTCCATCAGATACAGAGAGGAGAGAAACTCGCCCTCTCTTACTGTGGCTTTGACCATCCCCCAAGGATTCCACTCTGAAGTGTGGAATCCTCAGCATCTGGTTTACATTTTTAAGGTCCAACACTGGAAGGTATGACCCATCCTTTTTCGATACTGTGAAGAATATGGAGTTTGTGCCTCTTCTTCTCTCCTGGCTGGGAACTAGAATGATTGCCTTGAGGTTCAACAGCTTGGTTACCGAATCCTGGATTGCCTGTCTTTCTTGCCTGCTTCATGGCGACAGGACGAACTCCTCCTTTATGGTTTCCTTTTAGTTCTGGGCATTAACCTTCTCTTACAATGCTGAAGACCCACCGGTCCCTTGTTACTGTGGTCCACTCATGAAAAAAACCCTCAGTCAGCCTCCGACTTGCAGGAGTACCGAGTGGGCCCACGTTCCCTTGCTAGGGGGCTGACGTCTGCTACCAGCATCTCTGGAGCCACACCTGGCCCCCAAAAGGGCCATCCATGCGACCTGCCTTCCCTGCTAGGCTGGAAACTTGACCATTTGGGCTGTCTAGTATATCTGGGCTACCAGTCCTTCTTCTTTATAGTCTCCTGCTTCTGTCCTCTGGCATCTCAGAAGTTTGGATGCTAAGCTCTTCACGAGACTTTCCATGTTTTTCTGAAGAGTAATTTCCCTTTAAAAGGAAGTTTACTCAGCGTTGCCTTAGATGCAGAGTTTGCTACCCACTTTTTTTGCCATAGCAACTGCCTGGCCATTAGCCCTATAGCAGCCAGCTTGGCTGTGATTCTGAGATCATACAGGGCATAAACTAAATAGGCTGCCACTGACTCTGCTTGGGCTGCTTCCAATTTACTTGATCCTTCTGCCTAGCCCGCCCGTGGGAATAGCTGCAGTGTACAGAGCAAGACCCTTGCAGCATACCCACCACAGTTCGCTGTATGTAGCACTAGACTAGTTAGCTCAAATTCCTTCCTGAGTAGTGTCTCGATCTTTCTATCCTGCAGGTCTCTGAGGACCATGCTCCCCCTTGACTGGAATGGTGACCGTCTTTGAGGCCGCCATAACCACTGCATCCACTCTAGGGAGTGATAATAGACTCTCTCTCCCTGCTGGTCCATCACATAAATTTCTCCATATTTTTTCTGCTCTGCAGCCTTAAGTCTGGGATGGTCCTTTCAGCTGTAATCATGTCCTAGATTGTGGAGTGGAAAGGGAAGGCCCTCACTGGCTTCTTAATGCCAGTGAGGATAAGGTTGCCCTTTGGCCTCTGGTCTCTAGGCTGCTCCTCTGACTGCCTAAGGACCCGAGAGACCTTTAAGGTAAGAGCTCCTAATTCATCAGCCGTAAATAGCCTCATGGCCAAGTCATTCTGCTCTGGCCCCATGTCTTCCTCTTCCTCAGGCTCCTCCAAGAAGTCCATCTGTGAGGAGCCTTCTGGTTCTTCTGAGACTGGCTCCTGTGAGTGCCTAGGTTTCTTTCTCTCTAGCTTCAAGCTTCCATTTCTTCCCTGGCTTTGGAATTGCCTGAGCCCATAAGGTTTGCCCTTCATTTCTCGATAAGCCTGGTGCGTGAACAGCACAAACTCTGTCACAAACTCTGTAGAGAACTCCTCCCCCTCCCTATCAGCTGCTGCCTCCTCCTCTGAAGCAGCTGGAGAGAGGGCAGGAGCCTGACCATCAGTGACTTCCATTTTGTCTGCGGGTAATGCCAGGCTGGCTGGGGGGAGAAGAGACAATGGTGTGTCATCGTCCCGAATCCCCCCCCCCCCGTAGGGACGCACTACGCATCACACTCTAGGCACTTTCTATCCCTCTCCATTGTTGCTTACCTTCGGGGAGGGAGTTCGGGAACTTCAGGACGGGTCCGCGGTATTAGGCGTCTAGGCCCACTTCCCTCTGCCTTCTACTTTCCTTTCTTGCGCCAATCGGGAAAAGCAAGGCCGTCGGTCTGATCACCTGGGGGAGGGAAAAGCGGCCCTAGGAGAGCCGTCGCCCCAAAGAAGAGTTCCCCAGCTCGGCCCTGGCGTCTCCCCAGGGAAAAATCAACCTCAGGTAGGCCGTCGCCCTGCCAAATCCTCCTGCTGAACCAGCTCTACCTACCATCTGCTGGTGGCAGAGAACTACGGACTCCCTCCATGCTAAGCCAGCCTATATAGGAGGGTACCTCAGGGACGAGGTACGAAGGTCTGCCTTCATCTGCTGGGAGGGGACGAAACCCATAGTGAAGACTGGTCCGGCAGGACGAAGAGGAAAGGAAATTTTAAAACAATCCTGGAACGCAAAGCTTTTGAAGTGAAAATAATCAGACCCTATGGAACTGTCAAGACATGACGCAAAGAGCCATGAGCTCTGCCTATCACCTTCTGATCACTCATTAAACCTCACCCTTCTACAAGCCCCTTCCCCTTTACACTATCATTGAATGCCTTTTATGATCCACTTATGTTTTCTGATATCAGAAAATCAAGTCAAGAACTGTATTAAGTTAGTCCAATAAAAAGTTATCACCTTATATATTTTTTTTTGTTTTACACGTTAACCTTTATTTTAGGACCTAGGGCTGGCATCTGCCCAAATCCATCCCTGCTCACTGGACCTCTGGCATCCCCTGCAATACTCCCAGTGCCAGAACCCTGTCAGGCTGCCCCTCGGTCATCCTAACCCATCCAAAATAGAGAAACAGATAAGGGGGGCAAGAGAGTGGGTGACAGCCTCTTGCTCCCTCTGTGCCGAATACCTAAAGGTGTCTAGGAGGAATCTGATACTTGCCTGTTACAGGAGGGTAAATCTCTTCAGTCGTCTCCGATTCAAGAGGATCCAAGAAGGGGAGATCTTCCTCTTGTTTAACGCTCAGCGAGAACTCAGACGTTATAATCGGAAGGCCTGTCAAGGGGAAAACAAAACATGTCTAGGAGGATTCACTCAGCACCTGCTATTATGCTAGGAAATGGATTTTAAGTCTCCAAAAGGTTTGATGTTAACGATCCATCTCCTGTGATATGAAAGTGCAAAGCCCTTAAAATCCAGAACATTTACTTACTAACGGTGGCCTCATTAATGCTTCCTTTCCCCTCCCACTCATAGTGCTGAGTGAAGTATTTCTCTTCTTCCTTTTTAATCTTGAAAATTACATCAGGATGAATAATCGAGTAACCTGTCAATGAAAGCAGCAGAATTACATTTTCAAGTTCTGCTTGTAGAATAGCCGGGGTTTCATCTGTTTCCTGTTCTGCTGGATCAGTGGGAGCGCGTGCATGTTTGGATGTGCTCTTGCATGAGAAAGCTTGGTGAGAAAAGACAGTTGCAGCCAACCACTTGCTCAAGATTAAACCTGGGATGGTTGCTGGTACAGTCATTTCAATTAAAGACCCTGCAAGGTGGAGACAGTACAGGTGTCAATCTTCTCTGCAAGCATGTGGCCGCCAGGAAAGGAGTCGTCCTATTAGCAGCATCCGAGAAAGAAAACCCAAATCCTAAAACTTAAAGATAACACTATCTAGAGCAGGGGTGGGCAAACGTTTTTTTTAAGTTAGGCCACATTTGTAGCTCTCATCAGCACCAGGGGAGTCCCACTGGAGCTCCTTCAGCAGGGTCCCCTTAAAGCTCTCTTGCAATTATACTTGCTCTCCCCTCACACACACTCACTCTCTCCTTCATTCCCTAACTCTATCACTATACCTATCACTTTCATCCACTCGTTCACACACTCCCCCCCTACCTTATTTTTATTCACTTCTTCTGCTGCCGCCAGGGGTCCCCATCCCTCTTCAGGTTATTGACAGGATGGAATCCAGCTGTGGCCCCAGGTCCTCCCCCTCGATTTGGCTCTAGTGGGATGGGCTCGATCGGTGGCCCCCCTTCTCTTCAGCTGAAGAATTATGCAACACCCCCATCCTCCAGCAGCCTGCCCAAGCAGCCCAGCATAAATCAGCCATGGTCTGACACGATGTGAGTCCTGCACATCACTCTGGGCCATTGCTAATGACCTACAGCAGGAAGATGGTGGCAGCCTCGGCAGGCCAGTTCCAACAATCAATGCATACGAGGAAGGTAGGCTGTGTCTGGCCCGTCTGTCATGGCTCGACCACTCCTGATCTAGAAGCCAGTGACAGGGAGAAAAGGGATATTTGACCTGCTACATCTGGATACCACCTGAAGGGGGTTACATGTTGTACAGTATAGTTATGTAGTGCAGAGCTAACACATGAGGCCCTTATATGCAGGTTGTGGTTCTCAGGAGGGAATCAGAGAGGAAAATTCTCCCTCCTGCTCCCCTGTGCCAGCTTTTGTTGCACACAAGAGACAGACTCCAGCTGGTCTTGCAAGAAGCCTCTAGTTTAACATACAAAAAAAAAAGATTAATCTTGCAGCACACAGCAGCATCTTTTCCTGGGTCTGCAACAATGGGCCCTGGAGAGCCATGGCAGCTCCGGTTGGACTTGGGATGGCACCAGAAGCCAGGCCCTAAATTTTAGGTGGCCATAGGTCCTGGCACTTGGGATTTTTCCTGCCCTGATAAAATGGAAGCTCCCATCCTGCAATGGGTCTGGGTGGTAGATGATTATAAAAAAGGCAGATTTACCCTGCGAAATGAGGATGCTGTGAATCTCCTTGATGACTTTCTTGTACAGCTCCTTCTGCCATTCTCCCAGAATATCCCACTCCACTTTCAGGAAATAAGCAGCGACATCACTGAATGTGACCGATGCCTGGAACAGTAAAAGGGATACCCTCAATCCTTTACCTTCCAGCTTCATTATAATGTGCTCTCCAGTAGATTGTATCATGAAGAGAGCCCTGTTCTCTTACATGTCCAGCATTTTGTAGAGACTGCCTGGTCTCCAAAGAAACACTGGAAATCACAAGCCTTTGCAGATTTAACAGTTGGAAGGAGGAGTTGGCAGCAGCACATTTGGACCAGAGGAATCAGCTTGTGTGGGTCGGATGAAGGAGGAGGTAGCAGCAGCACGATCCAAATAGATGGGAGGGATAGAGAGGCTGGTGAGTTGGTTTCCAAGGCAGGAAAGTGGAAACAGTGTGTGTGTGTGTGTGTGTGTGTGTAAAGTGTGCGAGAATGTGCACACACGTGAAAGTACGTAGGGTCTGCATGTATGTGAGAGGGGAAGTATGTGGGCATGCATGAGTGTGTTCATGCACATGAATGTGAGTGTGTACATGTGTGCAAGTGTACGCATGTTGCATGCACTGTACTTAGATTTCAGTAAGGCTTTTGACACGATTCTGCATAGGCCACTCATTAAATGGAATATCTTTGGCGTGGGTCCTAAAGTGTCTGACTGGGTTAGAAACTGGTTCACTGGGAGGCCACAAAGGGGTACTACAGGAACAAATATCAGCAGGCAAGAACCAATTTTCCTTTCCTTGTACGTACCAGACTCCTGGGATGTAGCAAAGCTTCCCAAAAAGGGGTGGGTTGGAGTGAGTCCGCTCGAAGGACACTCTCACCAAAGCCCATGGCCTCTGGGGCCTAGACATCTAGTCAATAGTGCCTGGTGAAAGTGTGGAAAGATTTCCAAGTCGCCGCTTTGCAGATTTCCTGTGGCGAAACTTGCCGACACTCGGCCCAGGAAGTAGCCTGGGAACGGGTGGAATGCGCCCGAAGTCCCACTGGAACTTGGCGACCCTGACAGTTATAGGCAGAACCATTCGGCGCTTTCAACCATCTTGCAATCGTCATCTTGGATGCTTTCTGCCCCTTTTTTGCACCACTCCATAGTACAAAAAGATGATCCGATAAACGAAGGCTGTTCGTGACTGTCAAGTAACGCAATAATGCCCGCCTTACATCCAAAAACCGCAAGTCCCTTGAGAGAGGCACAGAGGACTCCAACTTTGGAAAAGCCGGAAGCTCCACAGACTAAGATGGAATGACGAGAGACTGCAGGTGGCACCTCAAGTTAAGTGGCAGTGTTCATAAAACTCTCTCTCTGTCTCCATCTGCTGGAGAGGAAGCAAAACCCAGGAGTCTGGACTGATCCGGGTACGTACAGGGAAAATGGAGGACACTCCAAGGAGAGGAGCATTACTAACTGTATACCACAGGGATCAGTCCTTAGACTGGTTCTCTTTAACATTTTCATGAGCAACTTGTGGAAGGATTGTAGGGAAAGGTTTGTCTTTTTGTGGATGACACCAAAATCTGAAACAGAGTAGACGGCAAGAAGTTGTGGAAAACATTAGGATGGATCTTGTGAAGTTTGGCAGCTTCGATTTGATGCTAAAAATTGCAGAGTCATGTATTGGGCTGCAAAACTCCAAGGGAGAGGGTACAGTATAGGAGGAAAATTTACTCTATGCAAAAATCAAGAGCAAGATCTAGGAGTGAGCATATTGGATGGTCTTAAGGTGGCTAAACAGGTGGATAAGGTGACAGCAAAATCCAGAAAAATGCTTGGCTGTAGAGTGGGAGGAATGGTCAGCAGAAAAAAAGAGGTGATATTGCCCCTGTATAGGTCCCTGGCGAGACCTCACTTAGAATACTTTGTGCAATTCTGGAGTCTGCACCTTCAAGAGGATATATACAGGATGGAGTCAGTCCAAGGGGTGGCTACTAAAATGGTCAACGATCTTCATTCTAATGGTTATGGGCACAAACTTAAAGATGTAAACATATACACCCTAGAAGAAATGCAGGATAGGAAGGAAGATTCCAATGCTAGGCAGTGAGCATATTTCAACAGAAAGGAGGCTCTAGAACGAGGGATCATGAAGGTGAAAGGGGATAAACTAAAAAGAGTTATCTAAGGAAATATTTCTTTACAGAGAGAGTGGTGAATTCATGGCACTGCCTTCCCGTGGAAATGGTGAAAACAAGGACAGTATCTGAAATCAAAAAAGCATGGAACAAGCACAGGGAATCTCTGAGGGAGTGGTAGAGATTGTAAAGCTGAACAGGTAGTGTGAATGTGCAGAGTAGATAAGCCATATGGTCTTTTTCTGTCTCCACATTTCTATGTTCCATGTTTGCATGCTTGTGTGTGCATGTATGGGAGTGACACTGTGCTCACGTGTATGTGCATGTGAGAAAGTCTGCCTGACCCGCTCCAGCCTGCTAATCTTTGCTGATCTCAGGGTAAGCAAAGCTCAAAGCTTCCCAGGTTCGAGAGGGAAGGATGGAAGAGCTGCACAGGGAAAAGTTTTCCTTTAAGTGCTGGTGTCCCGTTTACAAGAGGATAGAGAAGAATTTCTCACCTGATTATAAACCAAGGCAGACATTTCCCTACTGTCTTCCCTCTGACTTCTGCAGTTGCAGGAATGGATTCAGGCTGGAGACTTTCCTGTTCCTGAGCAGCTGCTGCGAAAGGTGAATAAGACAGGAGGGGGCTGGGATGATTCTTGAGTGTCTTAGGCAGAGTCCCTCCTCTCTCCTTCTGCAGATCTGGAGCTGGCGGTGATTTCCAGTCCTGGGGAGGCAGAAAGTTTCTGCTTTTATTCCGAATCTTTCCTGCCCTTTGCATTCCCGTGGCAGACACTAGAGGAAGAAGAAAGAAACTCCGCCTACGACCTCAAGCTGCTTCCCCCAGTGCATGCTGGGGAGCTCCCACCTCCTTAAGGTGGATCTGTAGAGATAGTGCTGGAGTCATATAGGCATGGCAGGCAACAGAAAACCCACTCTGCTAAACATACGGTAGATATACCAGAATCAAAATGTATCCATAAATAAAACAAACAAAAAAAAAAAAAAGTACAGCAATCAGATGGATTTGATTTTGCATTTATTATAAACTGCTTTGATTTTATTGCGAAAAGTGCTTTAATAAGATAAATAACTAAGCTAAGAAATGACAAGCTCAGCATCCTGGCCCTGACGATGCCAGTCCAGATCACAAGTACTCAGCAGATCCCAAAAAGTGGATCTATTTCATATTACTTACCATACCTGGAAACTTTTGAGTTGTGGATACCCTGAGATTGCTGTTGATTAGCAGGGGAGAGGGGGGGAAAAGGACTAATGCATAGCAACTTTCTCTGTTCTGCCCTCTTCTTGCTTAACCCATACACTCTCTCTCAACACCACCACCTGCCCCCTCCAAAGATGACCCCCCCCCCCCCCCGCCCCGTCTCCTTCCATGTCTCCACCTTGTTTTTTGCTCCCATCCCTCTGTTAAGTTCTAGCTCCCTGACTTGTGCACCCTCACTCTACCCTCACCTAAGTCCCAAATCCTGGAATTATAGCTGCAGGCTGAGCTGTGTGTGGGAGTTGCAACACTTTTCCAGTTTCTCCCCATATGCTGCCTGCAATGTGTGTGTGTGTGTGTTCTGGGCTCATCCCTCTTCTCCTGTTCCCTGCAGGCTTCCTGAAGGGGAAGTGACTGGAGCAGTAAAGGGAGAGAGGCCTGGAGCTATTCAGTGTTGATGCAAATTCCCTGAGTCTCCAGATCAGTGTTGCCAATGTAGCAATTTCTCACTACTAGAACTCGTGACTTTTTGAACCCAATGGAGATTTTTAGAACTGTGAATATGGCAAGGAGCTAAATACCTGATTCACTAAGGGTTTTTCCCATAGACACAAAATGGGAGAAAAGCCTTAATGAATCTGGCCCTAATTTAGTTATTTTAGGACAATTTAGCTACAAATCTAGTGATTTTCTCACAGCTGTAAAATTTCCATTGGGTTCTCTACTACAGAGCATAGCCGGAAACAGAAAACGTGCAAGACAATGAGACCTCCCCTGGCTAGACTGTGCCGGGAATGTGTGAGACAGTGAAGCCTCCGCTATCTAGAGTGCCTTGGGAATGTGCAAGAGAGTGAGACCTGGCTAGAGTGTCTCTTCCCTTACCTCAGCCCCTCTCTTCTCAGAACAGGCTCTTTGTTCAGCCCCTCCAAGCTCCCCTTCTGTGGAGAATCTGATGATGTCACAGCCAAGCTGTCTCTGCTGGAAAGCGAAAGTGAAGCTGCTTACCTGTAACAGGTGTTCTCTGTGCACAGCAGAACAAACATCCACACAATTGGATGATATTATTTAATGGCACAGAGTCTGGTACTGCTTTCTCCCAGTTCAGAAATCTACTAGAAGTTTTCCTTAGCGTGCTTGGTTCCCCTCGCACCTTCACTGCCGTGTGCCTGCACATCAGTCCTTATTCTAGCTGTCTGTAAGTTACCAGGGAAATGGGAGGGCTTGTGTGGCTATGCATATAGAAGATCTCTTTTCCAAGGTATTGGATCGCTCCCGGGACACCCACTGGACCACCGGGGACTTTCGGCAGGTTTTGGGGGGGGGGGGGGTGGTAATTGGTTGGATCTGAAGGGTTGAGGGTTGGCGTGGGTTAGGTTTTTTTTGGTTCGAGACAGCCAAAAAAAAAAAAAATCGGCCCAAACCGCGGGAAATGAAATTTCCCGTGGCAGGCCGATAACAATGGCTGAACCAAAAGGTTCGGCCGAATCACATCTCTAGTCTTTAAGATCATGAGAGATCTTGAATGAGTAGATGTGAATCGGTTATTTACACTTTCGGATAATAGAAGAACTAGGGGGCACTCCATGAAGTTAGCAAGTAGCACATTTAAGACTAATTTGAAAAAATTCTTTTTCACTCAATGCACAATTAAGCTCTGGAATTTGTTGCTAGAGGATGTGGTTAGTGCAGTTAGTGTAGCTGGGTTCAAAAAAGGTTTGGATAAGTTCTTGGAAAAGTCCATTAACTGCTATTAATCAAGTTTACTTATGGAACTATTAATTGCATCAGTAGCATGGGATCTTCTTGGTGTTTGGGTACTTGCCAGGTACTTGTGACCTGGTTTGGCCTCTGTTGGAAACAGGATGCTGGGCTTGATGGACCCTTGGTCTGACCCAGCATGGCAATTTCTTAACTTCTTATGTCTGTGGTCACGCATGCTGCAAAGGTCTCTTGGAGTAATAATGCAGGAACTTATGATTCTCTGGCGATGCAAAGAAGTCTATTGATGGGATTCCCCACATCCAGAAGATCTGTTCCAACATACTTCTAATATAGAGATCACTCGTCCAGTGGATTTGTCTGCTCAAAGAATCTGCAGAACATGGTAGACTGATTGCAGATATTTGAACATCCCTGCTTATTGCCCAAGTTCATATTGACCGGGCTTCCCTGCATAATCTGAAGAAGCCTCCTTGTTTGTTAATATTGAACATGGCTAGTTGGTTATCTGTGTGGATCTGTTGGTCAACCATGGTTCAAATGCCAGGAGGGCCTTGTACATCACGCTCAGCTCCAGGATATTGACCTGGCAAATGCTTTCCTGAGCATTCCATTGCCTCTCTGTGCTTATAAATGTTTGGGATGTGCTCCTCATCTGTATGGCACCTGTGGGGAAGAGGGCTGGTATTGGTGAAGGTCCCGTTGGGTCTGTGCTCTACCCTGGTCCACCTGTCAACAGTGAGGACCTGCAGGGCTCCTCCCTGCAGGTGGTGCCAACCTTGCCTCGACCTAAGGGTCCAGTACCACAATACTAGCCTTGCCTTGCCTTGTCTTCCCAGCCTTGCCTCGCTTTCCAGCCTTGTCTTGCTTTCCAACCTTGCCTTGTCTTCCAGTTCAGCCTCGTCTTCTCTTCCAGCTCAGTCTCATCTTGTCACCCAGTCCATTCTCCTCCTGTCACCCAGTCCAGCCTCGTCCAGCCTGTCTTCCTTGTCCTCAGTGTCTCCTGTATGTGCACATTTCCCTCAGCTTGCTGCTCTGTCCCTGACCTCTTGACTGGATCCCTTGCTCACTACCTGCTCCGACCTTGACTCTCTCCTCTGACTTCCACAAACCTGCTGTCTACCTTGCCTCTGGTGTGTGTCTGGACTCTAGCCACCACTGCTGCCCTAGGGACCCACCTAAGTCCTGCTGGCTGCCAGAATCCAAAGGCCCAAGCTGCGGAGGGATGCAGCTGGTAAAGGTGAAGCTCCAGACTGTCCCACTACAGAATGTGCTTACCTGCTGCCGGCATGGGCCTCAGCGTCTTGCCCTTGAGGCTGCGTCAACTGTGCCACAGCACTAATTGCTCACACACCCCTTATCCATTACAAATATAATGGACTTTCACCTTTCTTTGAAGCATCATCTTCTCGAGGCATCTTTTCTCAAAATGTATTTATTTATTTAGTAAACTCAACTTACTCTAACTTTCCCTACTAATTTTAAGGTTTTTAGAAAATTCTGAAAGAGAATCACAGCGACGTGAGGGAGAGAGACTGCGACCCAACTATTTGTGAAGCAGATAATTTCACAATGAAGTGCAGGCATGTGGTGGCAAAGGTGTGAGGCAAACCGCACATGCTCAGGAATACTAGTAGATATCTGAGCTGGGAGAGAACAGTACCTTTCTCGGTGCTGTCGAATGATATCACCCAGTTGTGTGGCTGTGTTGTCCATCTTGTCCACAGAGAAAGAACAAATCACAGCTAGCACAAAAAAGCAGGAGCTACAACTTTATTATCACTGTATGATAGACTAACAGCCACAGAAGAACAGAAAACAAGGAGAGGGCTACGTTTTATCAGTAATCTATGCTGCTCCTACAGCCCCAGCTTCCACAGGCGCCACACACTTCCTGCAAGAGAGGACCAGAAGGCTCATCTGCATACTTCTCCCAGAAGCCCCGGCAGAGGATACCATAAGCCATCCAGATTTTTTTTTCCTACAGCCCCAGCTTCCACAAGCACCGCAGACTTTCAGCAGGAGAGGACCAGAAGGCTCATCTGCATACATCTCCTAGAAGCCCCGTCAAAGGACAATAGAAGACACCACAAGCCATCCAGATTTTGTTTTCCTACAGCCCCAGCTTCCACAAGCACCACACACTTTCAGCAGGAGAGGACCAGAAGGTTTATCTGTATACTTCTCCCAGAAGCCTCAGCAAAGGACGCCGTGAGACATCTAGGCTTCTGCTCCTCATTCAGCAATTGACCCCAGTATAACAGAGATGTACTATGAGTATCAGAATCCCATAGGGGCATTCCAACTTTGCTGAGGAGCCCAGGAGAGACAGGAGCTTAGCTTTTGCTCCTGTAATCTGCAATCTGGAGATCTATTGGCCTAGCAGATGGAGGTGGTTTGGGGGCAGCAGGATGCAGTCCAGATTTAGATTTCCTCTTCTGGGCCATTACAGGTAACCAACAGAGGACAAATGAATTATATCCACTGCGGGGCGGAGGAGCTCACAACACTGTAAGCTGCATGGCATCCCATGTTCCTTGTTTTAGTATTATTTGAAAGTGTAAACCCTACTCATGATTTTATACATTTCTAGCAGGTCATTTCTCATCTGTCTCTTTTCCAAACCGAAGAGCCCCAGTCTGTATAGCCTCTCATCATTTTTGTTAGCCTCCTCTGCACTTTTGTAGTTCCACTTATGTTTTTTTCTGAGCTGGGTCAAGCAAAACCAGAGCCAGAGCTAGCATGTAGCCAACGTGGCCATGGCCATAGGTACCGTTGCCCTAAGGGCACCGTAATGCTGAACCACCCCATGGGCCCAGAAACTGTTGGGATGAGGGGAGGGCAAGGGAGAAGAGAGGAGCCCCTGTCCCAGGCATTATGCCTCTATGTTTTAGATAATTTACAAAGAGTAAACATGACACAGAAAAACAAAAGTAGCAATTCTTCCAAAGAAAAGTATAACAATTGAAGAAAATTATAAAAATGTCTCAATAATCCAAAGTAGTGAGAAGGGGGAGAAAAAGATACTAGAAGACAAAAAAAGAAGAAAATTAAATAAGAATCTGCAATAACATGAAACCCAACAGGCTTAATATTACAAATCCTAATTAACAGACACTATGCTGAGGGCTTGAGGACATAATAACTTTCCTGGAATGAATAAATCTTGCAATTGTTCAGGAAGGAAAAAAGGATAAGTATCATTTTGATATTTAACCAAACATTTACATTGACTTTAACTGCCCTACCCTTCTGATCTAGTTCATGCAATGCTGACAAATCTGCAGCCCCTGGAAGAGTCAAAAAGGTTAGTCAGCTCCTCTCCAAGGCCCAAAACAACCTTCTTGTGTGGTTCAAAGTCTAAGATACCAGTTGAAGCTCATTGTGCTATGGGACTAGCCTTGACTAGTGTGGTTTTGCAATGCCTCACTGACTGAAGAGACATTGCGCTGTGCAGGAACAAACCATGGACAGAGGGGAAGACCAGAGACATAGCCTGCTTAATGTTCTCATCTCCACGTTATTCCTCCGTGCTCTTCTCCTTTCTTTGGTGTTCCTCTGTCTGGATGTTCTCATGTCCATGGAATTATTCCTTTTGCCTTCTTAGGTTTGTTGGATTCCTTTTTCAGGATCTTCTTGTGATTGTTGAATTCTTCCTGTTGGCTCTTTTCATGTCTGTAATACTCCACAATACCTCACTCTGGAGCTTCTTGTGTTTATCATATTCTTCCTCCTGTACCTTCACATGTCTGTCGTATTCCTTCTTTTGGATTTTCTTCTGACCATTGGACTCCTCTTCCTGGATCTTCTTTGTGGCTATTGAATTCCTTTCCGTGTCTGTGATATTCCTTCTACTGGAACTACTCATATATCCATTGCATTCCTCCTTCTGGATCCTCTCATCCATTATATTACATAAGAACATAAGAAAATGCCATACTGGGTCAGACCAAGGGTCCATCAAGCCCAGCATCCTGTTTCCAACAGTGGCCAATCCAGGCCATAAGAACCTGGCAAGTACCCAAAAGCTAAGTCTATTCCATGTTACCATTGCTAATGGCAGTGGCTATTCTCTAAGGGGTGGATTTTCAGAGCCCTGCTCGCGTACATCCGCCCAAAACCGGGCGGATTTACGCGAGCAGGGCCCTGCGCGCTGGGAAGCCTATTTTACATAGGCCTCCCGGCGCGCGCAGAGCCCCGGGACTCGCGTAAGTCCCGGGGTTCTCCGAGGGGGGGCGTGTCGGGGGCGGGCCCGGTCGTCGCGGCGTTTCGGGGGCGTGTCGGCAGCGTTTTGGGGGCGGCTACGGGGGCGTGGCTACGGCCCGGGGCGGTCCGGGGGCGTGGCCGCGCCCTCCGTACCCGCCCCCAGGTCGCGGCCCGGCGCGCAGGAGGCCCGCTGGCGCGCGGGGATTTACGCCTCCCTCTGGGAGGCGTAAATCCCCCGACAAAGGTAAGGGGGGGGTTTAGACAGGGCCGGGCGGGTGGGTTAGGTAGGGGAAGGGAGGGGAAGGTGAGGGGAGGGCAAAGGAAAGTTCCCTCCGAGGCCGCTCTGATTTCAGAGCGGCCTTGGAGGGAATGGGGGTAGGCTGCGCGGCTCGGCGCGCGCCGGCTATACAAAATCCATAGCCTTGCGCGCGCCGATCCAGGTTTTTAGCAGATACGCGCGGCTCCGCGCGTTTCTACTAAAATCCAGCGTACTTTTGTTTGCGCCTGGAGCGCAAACAAAAGTAGGCTATTCGCGCGCCTTTTAAAATCCGCCCCTAAGTGAACTTAATAGCAGGTAATGGACTTCTCCTCCAAGAACTTATCCAATCCTTTTTTAAACACAGTTATACTAACTGCACTAACCACATCCTCTGGCAACAAATTCCAGAGTTTAATTGTGCGTTGAGTAAAAAAGAACTTTCTCGGATTAGTTTTAAATGTGCCCCATGCTAACTTCATGGAGTGCCCCCTAGTCTTTCTATTATCCGAAAGAGTAAATAACCGATTCACATCTACCCATTCTAGACCTCTCATGATTTTAGACATCTCTATCATATCCCCCCTCAGTCGTCTCTTCTCCAAGCTGAAAAGTCCTAACCTCTTTAGTCTTTCCTCATAGGGGAGCTGTTCCATTCCCCTTATCATTTTGGTAGCCCTTCTCTGTACCTTCTCCATCGCAATTATATCTTTTTTGAGATGCGGCGACCAGAATTGTACACAGTATTCAAGGTGCGGTCTCACCATGGAGCGATACAGAGGCATTATGACATTTTCCGTTTTATTCACCATTCCCTTTCTAATAATTCCCAACATTCTGTTTGCTTTTTTGACTGCCGCAGCACACTGAACTGACGATTTCAATGTTTTATCCACTATGACACCTAGATCTCTTTCTTATTTATTTATTTATTTATTTATTTTTAATTTTTATATACCGGAATTCCTGTATACAATACAAATCAGTCCGGTTTACATTAAACGAAAAGATTGCCCTGGTCTGGGAGGTCAGACCAGGGTTTTTTTTACAAGGAACATTGAACAATAACATATAATACATTCATAACATGAACATTTTTTTACAAAGAACATTGAACAATAACAATAAATCCTTAAATATTTTCATAAATTAACTTAAAATTAGGCCAATTAGCATGTTGAACTTAAATTAAACGTAAGATTAAATTGAAATTTAATTTTGCATAAAATTGCATATTATTAACTGGGTTGTAGCACCTAATATGGAACCCAACATTGTGTAATTATAGCATGGGTTATTTTTCCCTATATGCATCACCTTGCACTTATCCACATTAAATTTCATCTGCCATTTGGATGCCCAATTTTCCAGTCTCACAAGGTCTTCCTGCAATTTATCACAATCTGCTTGTGATTTAACTACTCTGAACAATTTTGTGTCATCTGCAAATTTGATTATCTCACTCGTCGTATTTCTTTCCAGATCATTTATAAATATATTGAAAAGTAAGGGTCCCAATACAGATCCCTGAGGCACTCCACTGTCCACTGTCCACTCCCTTCCACTGAGAAAATTGTCCATTTAATCCTACTCTCTGTTTCCTGTCTTTTAGCCAGTTTGCAATTCCTCCTTCTAGCTATCTGTGCTATTGTACCATCTAATTTTTCTTGTGTGTGATATTGTTCCTTCTTGAGTCGTGATTCCCAAACCCATCCTAGGTTTTCAGGATATCCAGAAATGTATCTCCTGCATATTTGTTACAGATATCCTTTAAACCTGACTGGCTGGGGTCCTCCCAGGGCAAGTTTGAGAATCACTGTTCTAGAGTTTTATTATAAATTTTCTTTCAGACCACATAAGATGCCAAAAATAACTCGAGACCTGAGAAGGTAGATTGTTTGGGGGGCTGATTTTGGTCAGTGACTTGACCAGATATCTAGATCCCCACAAAGGCAGCTTTTTCAGAGGATGGGTAGGGATAGTAGGCATATCCACAGGAATTTTTTATCTTTTTGTTTTGTTTTTCCTTTTTTTTTGTTTGTTTGTTGTTTCTTTTTTTATTTATTTAAAATTTAAAAAAAATGAAACAATAAAATAAAAAAATGAAGGAAAAAACCCAAAAGTTAAAAACAAAACAAAAAAATGTCAGGCACTATGCGAATAAATTTCTTATTCCCTACCCTTACTTTATCTAAAAAAAAAAAAAATGGAAATGCCACTTTACCTAGTTTACAACAAGCAGTGAACGTATGCATGTATTGGTGAATGGGGAATTATGTGTAAGTTGAATGTGTGTGGAGAGGATGTGTGCTTGGAAGTGTCTGGGGAGTATGTATTTGTAGACAGGGTGTAAGTGGGTGTATATAGATATTGGTGGATCGATGTATATATTTGAGTAGCTTTGTGTAGAGGGGGAGGGGCTTCTGTGAGGATAATGTCTAGCAGGGTAGTGAGCGTGTGTATGTTTTATGGGGTATGGCTGGTAGGGATGTGCATTCATTGTTTTTTCAGACTATTTGTTTCATTCATTTCAGCCCGTGTGCGCATATCTCATGATCAGAATGAACGTGTATGCACGCATGTGGGCGCCCACCTGAATATGCATGTACCTGTCAGTTTTGATCACAAGATACGCACACACAGGTTGAAATGGATGAAACAAATGGACTAAATGGACTAAGGAATGCACACCCCTAATGGCTGTGTGTGTAGATGCGTGGTGTGGTCGTGGGGGTATGATTGGGGTGAGTGTGTGTGGAAAGGTTGACTTCTGACGCTATTTTCCCTGTCTCCGTGGGAACGTGTAAGTATTGGTAGGTGTGGTGTTCTGGGAGTAGTTATATATGTGTGATGCGTGTGTATTGGGGAAAGTGTATGTGCGTGGATGTTATATATGGGAGGGTGTGGGAATATGTGAGATGTATGCGAATGTGTGGGAGTGTCGGATGAGGTATTTGTGTGGGGAATATGAATGTGTGTGTGTGTGTGGAGTGAGGTGTTTGCATGTGTGGTGGCTGCATGAGCAGGTTGTGCATCCATGTGAGAAGGGTGTGTATGTGTGAGAGACGTGGATGTGTGGGTGGTAGGTGGATGTGAGAGCGTGTTTGGGAAGGTGTGGGGTAGACTTTGAGAGTATGTTTGAGGGGAATGTGGGAAGGGTGTGGGAGGGAGCACAGTGTGTGGAATGGAGGGGGAGGTGTACTTGTTATTTTTTCAGTTATTTTCTCTGTCTCTGTCTCTGCCTGTGTTATTCTGTGGCAAAGTGCTGGAAGGGTGTGCAGAGGGCGTTTGGCATGGAGTCAGCATTCTGCCAGTTCTAGCAGCCTCTAACAGTTTCCCATAAAAAAGCAATGGGAATTATTTTGGAGGCTCAGTACTCTGAAAATATTGATCAGATGTTTCTGGTTTTTAAACTTCTCCAAGATATTCATATTTCCTTCCTGCGTGCCAAGTTTGGTGAATTTCCATCTATTTTTGGGAAAGTTAATGTGCTTACTGACAGACAGACATGGTTCTCTTTTACATAGTTCTTTCTGACATTCCATATGTTGCAAAGCATAAAAAAGACAGACAGGGGGCGGGGGATGAGGTTTAGAAGAAGGAAAGCAGAGGCGAGGGACCAACTTTGCCTCGGACTGTCTTACATACTCACGCAAACTGAGGCAGCAGAATCACCTGGGAGTCCGGGACTCCCCGGGAAGGCGAGGATAGGCAAAGGGGCTGGACCTGCATGCTGGACAAACAGCAGATTTAAAAAAAAAAACCCAAAAAAAACACCCCAAAAAACCTCCCTCGAATGTCATTTCTTGAGCAGTGGGACTAGGAATGGGATTTAAGCACAGCAGGGCGCTCACGTTTCAGACTCTATAGAGATTCAATTTGAGGGGGCTGGAGAGAAGGCGGAGGTGCAGGGCGGGGAACAGGGGCCTTGCAGGCTCAGAGCCAGCAGCCGCCCTCTCTTTCCTGCCCTGCAGTGCGGGCACTCCGCCCCCCCACCGGGGGGCGCTTCTGGATATTTAAGCCGGCAACGCATCGCCTGAGCAGGCAGGCACCACCAGTCTGTGCCAAACGGCCCCGAAACGCAGCTTAATACAATCCGTGACAAATCAAGGCTGAGAAAAGTTTACGGTTCGTTAGTCGCCATCCCTTTTGCACCGGACAGGACTTCGTTCTTCGCTCGGCTTACGCTTTTTTGGGGGGGGGGTAGCAGAGGAGAGATCAGCGTGTGAGCCGTGTGCTTCCGAGTGAAGTTTACCGGATCCTGATCCGTCCGACCCGCTGCAGCCTCTGGGGTGCTCCGGGGACGAAGCAAAGATGCTGCAGATTCTTCTCGTCCTCTGCAGCCTGCAGCTGCCCCTCAGCAGCGGGCAGGTAAGAGGGGGCAGGGGAAGGAGACAGACTGAGCAAATGCTAGCTCACAGCCCGGGAGCAGGGGGGACCAAGCAGATCTTCCGATTTGTGTTCCTTGCTTGAAGGCCCCTGGCTCCCTCGGGTTTTTCTGCTCTTTTGTGAGGTCACTTACAGCTGAGAAGAGAGAAAAGTACCCAGAAGGGGCACTGCCCCCCTCCCCCCACCCCGGTTACCTTCCCATCCCGAAGTGTTATGGGGCAGAGGCTCCAGGTACCGGATTTTATCTGGTAGGCAGGACGTAAATCCTTATCCTCCCGCAGATTTCAGTGCCGGTCTGAAGCTCTCAGAATTGTAATGGAGATTTGCTGATTTTGCAGGAAACTCATTTGTTAGTTGAGTTGTGAGGTTATGGGATCTGCTGGAAACCCGAACAAAATGCAAACGTCAGGGTCTGAAAACGCCAGAGACTCCAGTAAAATGCTGAAGTCATGCTACATAAATGCCTGTGATTCTTGAAGAGTTAAGACTATTTGCAAATCCCAGAATGTATTGAGGTAGGAACTGAAATATAAGTGTGACAGATAAGGGAACTGCCGAAAGGAAGTTCTTTGAACGAGATACTTTTCTGTACATGTGCAAAAGAAAGTGCCTTTTCATTGATAGCTCAAGGCAAGTTACATTCAGGTACTGTAGATATTTCCCTGTGTCAACAGGGCTTACAATCTAAGGGCCCGATTTACTACGGCTTTACTCCTATTTTGTTTATGGGCATAATGCAGTGCTCAGGGTGAGCACGCTGTTAGCCCCCGTTTGGCTGCGTGTTTTCCACGTGCTATTTTTACCCCTTTATATAGTAAGGGGTATTAGCGCGTGGCCAACCCCCCCGAAACTAATAGCGCCTGCAACATGCAAATGCATGTTGATGAGCCTATTAGTCATTCCCGCGCGATACAGAAAGTAAAATGTGCAACGAAGCCGCACATTTTACTTTCAGAAATTAATTTCAGCCGGCACCGGGAAAGTGTGCAGAAAAGCAGAAAAAACTGCTTTTCTGTACATCCTCCGACTTAATATCATAGCGATATTTTGCTGGCGTCCGTTTTCCAAACCAGAGGCTGTCAGCGGGTTTGAGAACCGACGCTGGTAAAATTGAGCGTCGGCTGTCAAACCCGCTGACAGCTGCCGCTTTTATCAAAAAGGAGGCGCTAGGGACGCGTTAGAGTCCCTAGCGCCTCCTTTTACCGCGGGCCCTCATTTACATATTTTTTTTTCCTGAATCACGCGCCCAGGAGAGTGGCCTTGGCGCGTGCCGGGAGTGTGGGCGCTCGCCGGCTCTCCAGCGAGTTTTTCTGTATCGGCCTGTTAGGGAGGCAGATATTCAAAGGGGTTTATCTAGATAATTCAGAAGTTATCTGGATAAACCCCGATGTATGAAGATGGGGCCAGTTATCTGGCTAAATTTTACCTGGATAATCAGGTACCCAGACAACTTTAAACCTAACTGACTATATGCAAACATAGCCAGTTAGGTTTAAATGTATCCAGCTAAAAGTAGGCTGGATAACCTTTTTATTTGTCGATAGTCAGTGAGGACGTTTATCCGCTGAATACTCTGGATAACTTGTTTAAACCTTGTGTGAATAGAATCATAGCCAAATAAGTTATCCATTTTTTTTTTTAAATATTGCCCTAAGAATGTAACAAAAAGGTGAAAGACCCATGTGCCTGATAGCCTGATAGTGCTTTTATACACAAAATGGAATGGGATAAGGTAGGAAGGTGAGAAAGTCCAGTGTGACTATTTAGGGTCTCTGCTTTATACACGGAGGCCCTGATATGGTAAGACGCACACATTTCCTTTATTCATATGCTAAAATAAAGACAAAACTCCAGATGCAGTAAGCTAATGGTATGCTAATACATCAGTAGTTTAGAAAAAGCCAGCTAACTAAAAAATGAGCACACACAAATGGTGTGCGTAGGAGCATTGTTGTGTGCAGAAAATGTGATTTGTGTACACAAAACATTAATTAGGGCATAAAAGTTGTGCTCACAAAAATTAGAAGCACAAAACATGAGTTAGGTGCACAAACCATGTTTTCTGTGCATAAAACACAATTTGTGCTCAATGTCTTTCTCTGCACATAAGGTTTTATGCACAGAAAACATGATTTGTGCAGAAACTGTGTTTTTATGCCCATAAATCCCAAGTACAGGACCTCTGTCCCACAAACATCAAGTTCAGCCCCAGAAAGTTGACATCACCTCTGAGAAAATATGAGTTAAGCCTAGGCATTAGGCAGTAATAGCTAATACTCTAACATGGCATTTGCATGGAGGAGCGCTAATTTGTGTGCACCTTGTCTGTGTGCTAAACTCCTTGTTAAATCAGGAGTAAAGTTGTGTGCACAACTGCGCGATAACATGTGTGCACACACAGCCAAGCGTGCCTTATTACATTGGGGGCAGAATGGGATGGGATGGTGAAAGAACCGATGTTCTGAAACTGGGATGCTGAGAGAGACAGAGAGCCCCCTATCTCAACCTGATACTCCAGAGAATCTCTTCGGTGTGCATGAGTTTGAATGCAGATAGATCCCTGGGCACACTCTTTAACACCCCCCACCACACATACGTGGGGCCAGAATCTCAAACCTTTTCTGACATGTTTTGCCGCCTCCAGGGATGCCAGAATCAGCATCAGGTACTGACCTTTGTCCAGCAGATGAAGAAGCTCCTTTCCACCCAGGAGGCTGCCTTCCAGCAGGGCCTGCACAACATAAAGAAGCAACTGGCTGTACTCCAGAACAGCATCCAGAAACAGGCCTCAAACAGGAATGGTAATGTGCAACCCACCTCGGCAAACGTGCTGAGCAGAAACCCCCAGGGTAGCGTTTAGGGTGACATGACCCTGGAGAATCAGCCTAATTCATGGCTACATTCCTTGTTTTACTCCATCAGGCCTATGGACTTGTAGTTTAAGTTGCCTAAGAAAAGTAGGACTACATATCCATAAATGCAATGGGGCAAAGCAAGGCCTTGCTCAGCCTGATGACAGAGCACCATGGGAGGGAGGGAGGATAGACACTGAGAGGGAACTGTGACAATGTAGACAAAGTAGAAGGGGAATGAGATTTGAAAGAAAAGATGGGGAGGAGAGAGTGCAAAATACAATAAATTCTCAGCTCTTGAGAGCAAGACACAGATACAGAGAGATGGACAGAGTTGTTGGGCGGGTGTGCCTGTGAGACTGAATGAGTGACTGGCATAGGCACCTGCAGAGGGGGAGGCACAGGGTGTTCATTTGCCTCCCTAAATTGTAATGGCTAGAGATGTGAATCGGAACTGAAATCGGATTCGATTCTGGTTCCGATTCACATCTTGGCTACTTTTTCTTGTAATTATTTCTGTGGGTTTTTTTGTTTTTGTCCATCCCTATTTTATTTCGTTATGACCCCCCCCCCTGAAAAGTTTTCTGCAAGCCCTCCCGCTGGCTGGTTGTGTTTATGTGAGAGGTTTTGGCTGGCTTTCTGGCTGTCTGCTAGAGCCTGAGAGGTTTTGACATTTATATATAGTATTCCTTTCAGTGCGGTCAGATAAGTTAGAGTGGTTGAAATAATCAGTTTCTTAACATTTTATAAAACAAAGTGCCTGGGGCTAGAGGGACTTGAAGTCCAGTCCAGTTATTAGGGGAGCTTGATGAGAGAAAGTTTGACAACCACAGGACTACTGCAACTAACTAACTAGTGGGCTCTGCATATTATACCTTCTGCATAAAAGTAGAGCAGGTTGCATGAAGGACTGTGACACTAAAGGCACAGTAAGCTCTTTCATTAATTCAGAACTATAAAACTTGAAAGAATCCCTCCCCTATTCATTTAACAGGACAGATGAGAGGTGGGGATAAAAGCAAGGGCAATGAATATACAGAACGGTTGGATTGATGGGGGGAGGAGGAGAGAGAGGTGAGAAAAGGTCTTTGCTCTAATATCCAAAGCCTGTGCTTTTATAGTCAGAAAGGGAGACTAGGGTGACAGAACCCACACTCTGCCACCCGGGTTCTCTGCTTTTATATGCAGGGTGGGATGGGATGGAATGAGGCTGAGAGAATATTCCCTATTACCCTGCATGGCTCTGAAACTATAGATGCTTGTAGTCAATATTTCCAAATTTTAAAATAAATTTTACAAAGAAATGCTGGTAATCCAATGCTTTCCTTCCCCCCCCCCCCCCCATTCAATTTTAGAAAGCTGCCCCCAGCTGGCGACCCCTCTTCATGGGAGGAAGCTGGGGAAGAAGGTGACTGTAGGACATGAGGTGCACTTCCTGTGTGATCTTGGCTTTCATCTGGTAGGCTCGGAGTCTCGTGTGTGTCAGCGGAATCGAACCTGGAGTGGACAGCAGCCTTTGTGCAAAAGTAAAGTATCCCAGACAGACAGAATTTATTATATGTCTGAATGATATTTATTTTCCTTTCGGCTTCCCTCTACTGCATAGTCAAATACAGAAACTACTGGTCCAGCAATATATATCAGCCCATTAGTGTCACTTTAGGGCAACTTTTATATTGATTTTATTTTTTTGCAGCAGACAGCCTGAAGGCAAGAAATCCCCAGAGAATTTCTGTCAATTAAATCCCACAGGTCAAACGCTCCCTCTTGCAGATCACATTTGCTTGGAGGGCTCTATTTCACATCTGAAATGCCTCAAAAGAATCCAGATTCAGCACCAGAGAGCATGGACACCAGTCATTTTTGAGGTGGCCATAGGTTACTCACCTGAGTGTATTCACCTATACTTTATTTAGTTGTTCTGCTGGAGCTGCAGGCTGGCAGCTGAGATGTGCTTAGGCCCCAGGCTGAAATAGGACAGTTGGCACTCAGTGGGGTGAGCTCTGCTTCTCTGTGTGCTGCTGAAGGATTTTGCTTTGGAGACATTATTTTTCCAGCCCTCAGACTGCAAGGAAGATGTTTTACAGATTATCTGAAGTTTTATATAGATCTCAGCATATATAACCCACGTTCTCAGAAAATTCATTTCTTCACAATGTATAGGAATCCTTATTGTAGCAGTTAAAGCTCACAACAGTTAGAAGTACATTAGTCACAGTCTTAATTTTTTGTTTGAAAAACCAAAAAATACTCCAACCACTTTACCAAACAGATAATCAATAGAAAAAAGGTGGGTGAAAAAATTAAGGTATTGAATTTTTTACCTACTTTTTTTTTTTTTTGTCATTTAATTTTAATTTAACATATATAAATCATTCTAAGGCCAAATGCCTTAAAACAACCTAACTTTTAATTCCCAACTTGCACTTCACCAATACATTGCAATCTAAATACCTAGCATAAGATTCTTCCAAGCAATGTCAATGTCTCTCTCTGTCTCTCTGTCTCTCTGTCTCTCTCTCTCTCTCTCTCGCTTTTAGCTGATCTGGCCTTTGTTTGTCGGTGGGGTACAGAGGCAGCCCAGCTGCACCCATGGCTTTAGCTGGCAACAGTTTCATGACATCCACATAGTGGGGCCTCATAAAGACGGGCTCTCAGCAAGTTTCAGAGAGGCTGGAACAGACCAGGAATTTGGCAGGGAATTTGTGCAAGGACGGCCCCCATCATTGATTTCAGCCCATCAGTTAAGGCTTTCTTGGGCCTTATCAGCTACTTCATGCAAATTATATAGGTTCCAAAAGTAGACAATGTGACTGGATATACACAGGGCTTCTGATTTTAGGTGTTTATAAATTGTAAATTTAGGTGTTTATTTTCCAGCTAATTAGGGGCTGTTTGAGGGTACCAAAAATTGGTGGGGGGTTTTCAGCACAGACACTAGTATTGAGTACCTTTTCCAGGTGAATCAAATACATATATTTGTGCAGCTGAGGAGTCATTAGTGTGAAAGAGAGTTCAAGGTAGGCAAAGGAGAGGTGAGAAAATACTTGGGGAAGCATTGTGTTTTCAGGATTTATCAGTTAGAACCTAAAATCAGAAGCCCTGGCTATACCACAGTCCACTGGTATTTGGATTGGTGGGTTTAGAAGTTGATTCTTCTTAGCAGTCATGTTTACAGATTTTTAACATGAACAATGTGTGCTGGAAGTCACCTGGTAAACCAGAAGGGGCTTCCTCGTTAGATACAAAGTCTGTCAAGGCTGCAGAAACTTCAACAAGTTAGTACAGCTGTAAAGAAGAATGTCCAGTTTAGTCAGCAAGAGCAGGTTTTAATCTCAGTGCAGGTCTGCAGTGTCCGTCTTGTGTTCCTGTGACTCCATTTTGTTTGGTTCAGCCAGCACACAGCTCCTTCCAGGACAACCTGGGCTAGTGCCTTCAGGCTAGTGGGGGCCCAAACACATGTGAAGCCACCCATGGAGGTAGGAAATACAGTGGGAACATACATTCCTCCCTCCCCCAAAAAATCAGGTATCACATGGCTCTGTGTGTTTGGAACAAGCTAATATAAACTTGTACTGCTGCTTTTCTTGGAAAAACTGGAACCTTAAGTCCAGAGCTGCACTGGTGTGTAAAACCAAGACTGGCTGAGCCAGCTACTGGTGTCATGGAGCCAACTGATGACTGCATAGAGAGAGTTTAAACAAGCCTCACTTTTAACTGCTGCCACATTACAAAAAAAAAATTTAAATTTAAAATATTAGATAAGTAAATCCACCAGTCTCAGAATGCAGGTGAGTACCAGTGAAAATCAATCAGGAAGGACCCAGTCCACATGTACTTAATCCTAGAGATTACCTGTCCATAGTGCTCAAAAGATTGTGGGTGTTAGTATCTAGTATGCCTGCTTGTTTGCAGTCTGGTCTGTGCTTTCAAAGCAAGGGCAAGAAAAGCTTGAGATGGTCTAGATCCCCTTAAAACTAGAACTGTGGATGGACATAAGAAATTGCCATGCTGGGTCAGACCAAGGGTCCATCAAGCACAGCATCCTGTTTCCAACAGAGGCCAAACCAGGCCACAAGAACCTGGCAATTACCCAAACACTAAGAAGATCCCATTCTACTGATGCAATTAATAGCAGTGGCTATTCCCTAAGTAAACTTGATTAATAGCCGTTAATGGACTTCTCCTCCAAGAACTTATCCAAACCTTTTTTGAAACCAGCTACATTAACTGCACTAACCACATCCTCTGGCAACAAATTCCAGAGCTTTATTGTGCGTTGAGTGAAAAAGAATTTTCTCCGATTAGTTTTAAATGTGCTACTTGCTAACTTCATGGAATGCCCTCTAGTCCTTCTATTATTCGAAAGTGTAAATAACCGAGTCACATCTACTCGTTCAAGACCTCTCATGATCTTAAAGACCTCTTATCATATCCCCCCCTCAGCCGTCTCTTCTCCAAGCCGAACAGCCCTAACATCTTCAGCCTTTCCTCATAGGGGAGCTGTTCCATCCCCTTTATCATTTTGGTTGTACTTCTCTGTACCTTCTCCATCGCAACTATATCTTTTTTGAGATGCGGCAACCAGAATTGTACACAGTATTCAAAGTGTGGTCTCACCATGGAGTGATTATAGAGGCATTATGACATTTTCTGTTTTATTAACCATTCCCTTCCTAATAATTCCTAACATTCTGTTTGCTTTTTTGATTGCTGCAGCACACTGAGCTGACTATTTTAAAGTATTATCCACTATGATGCCTAGATCTCTTTCCTGGGTGGTAGCTCCTAATATGGAACCTAACATCGTGTAACTATAGCAAGGGTTATTTTTCCCTATATACAACACCTTGCACTTATCCACATTAAATTTCATCTGCCATTTGGATGCCCAATCTTCCAGTCTTGTAAGGTCCTTCTGTAATGTATCACAATCCACTTGTGATTTAACTACTCTGAATAATTTTGTAACATCCGCAAATTTGATAACGTCACTCGTCGTATTCCTTTCCAGATCATTTATATATTTATTGAAAAGCACCGGTCCAAGTACAGATCCCTGAGGCACTCCACTGTTTACCCTTTTCCACTGAGAAAATTGACCATTTAGTCCTACTCTGTTTCCTGTCTTTTTTAACCAGTTTGTAATCCATGAAAGGACATCACCTCCTATCCCATGACTTTTTAGTTTTCGTAGAAGCCTCTCATCAGGGACTTTGTCAAACGCCTTCTGAAAATCCAAATACACTACATCTACCGGTTCATCTTTATCCACATGTTTATTAACCCCTATAAATTGTGGAAATAAAATAAATAAATAAAACACCTTGAGGGCCTTCATCCATCCTTTCCCATCACCGCTTTGTTTCAATCAGTAAAGAAATCTCCTCCGGGCAAAGTAAAACTGCATCTCATCCACACAGAGTTTGTGTGATGCACCCAAATGGGCAAATAGACCACATACGGGCCGATACAGTAAAGTCCGCGGGTGAGCTCTCCCGGCGTGCGCACAGGCCACTCCTGTGCGCGCTATTCTGTATTTAAATGAGGCCCGGTGGTAAAAACAGGCAAAAGGAGGCGCTAGGGACACTAGCATGTCCCTAGCGCCTCCTTTTGGACCGGAGCAGCGGCTGTCAGCGGGTTTGACAGCCGTTGCTCAATTTTGCCGGCGTTGGTTCTTGAGCCCGCTGACAGCCACGGGTTCGGAAACCAGACACCGGCAAAATTGAGCATCCGGTTTTCAACCCGACAGCTGCGGGCTAACTTCAAATTTTTAAAAAAAATTTTTTACCCTTCGGGACCTCCGACTTAATATCGCCATGATATTAAGTCGGAGGGTGCACAGAAAAGCAGTTTTTACTGCTTTTCTGTGCACTTTCCCGGTGCCCGAAGAAATTAGCCTTTGGGTAGGCGCTAATTTCTGAAAGCAAAATGTGCGGCTTGGCTGCACATTTTCTTTTCTGAATCACACGGGAATACCTAATAGGGCCATCAACATGCATTTGCATGTTGCGGGCGCTATTAGATTCAGGGGATTGGACGCGTGTTTTCGGCTCCTTTCTGAATAAGGGGTATCGCTAGCGCGTCAAATGCACGTCCAATGGCGGGTTAACTGTGCGCTCCAATGGAGCGCACTGTACTGTATCTGCCCGATAGAGAGGTCAAGTAAACTCTAAGGAGAGCAGCTGACAGGTACGATCCCTTTGGTGCACCTGAGACTATGGCATGCCAGGAGAAAGCAGCGGAATATGTTCTGGTCAGTGGGATAGGACGTGAACCAAGCCAGTGCAGTTTGTTTTTTAACCTAATTAATGCATTTTGCATGTATTAGCAGAACTGGATTATGAATTTTAGGGTTCTTAATAAAGGAAAAATCCAGGGCTTCTCCCTTTTAATCAATGAGCTTGTACGATGCAATCTAAGGATGTCTGACTACGTATAGATTTTAGCTGGGCTGAATGATGATATCCAGTATTTGTATATTTGTCTGCCATTATGTAGTGGGCAGGCCTTAGCAAACTGGCACTGAAACTTGACAAGATAGAGACAATTCTGCTTAGTAAGTCATCTCTGAGCAATGCGCCCCCATACTCTAAAGTTGATGGTCTCACCAGGCTAATTGTAAAATTAATTAAAAAGTTTGGGGTATGGATACAGTCCCATCTTTCTCTACATGCCATATAAAATCCAGTTAAAGCTGTTGATAAACAGCTTTCATTCATTGGTAACCACATCTTTGGACTATTGTAATTCACTTTATATTGGTGCCCCTGCATGCTCTATTAGGGCTCTACAGGCGGTCCAGAATTCAGTAGCTCGGATGTTTGGAAATGCAGGTTTGAGAGAGCACATTACACCGGCATTCCATTTGCTGCACTGGCTTCCAGTTCCTCATCTCTCTCGTGCACCCCCATCAGCCTCACTATCTCTTACTCCAACTCTCGACCTTCCAGGTATATTTCTGGCGCACTAATCCACCTCTCCAGGATGCCCGATTTAATATTTAAATTGGGTGCCGTGGTAAAAAGGAGGTGCTAGGGAAAATTGTGCACCCCTAGCACCTCCTCGGCAGCAGGCACCCAGGAGAGGTCGGCTGTCAGCCAGTTAGGAAAATGGACGCTCGTTAATTGAGATTCCCATTTGCTAACTTGACCACCTGCACCACATTGATATTAAGTCAGAGGCTCCTCAGGCGTTCGTTTTTGCGGGTTGAAATATGCAACACACTTTTTTTTGTTGATGAGGTTATTACCTGAATTTACATGTGATGAGCGTTATTACTACGCACTCGATTGGACGCGCATTTTGTACACACTAACCCTCGTTTTGCATCGGGGGTTATGTTTGCGTATCCAGTCGTGTGTTGTGCCGTGGCCAGCGCATGGTATTGCATCGGCCTGAAGAAGTGCTAACCCTATGATACCATGCCAACACTTACAATGCAGACAAGCCACTGTGGATGGTTGGTACAAGCAGAAAGGGCTTCTCTTGATCACTTCTGCTCCCTTCTTGTCCTATCACCTACTGGTTAGCGAACTCCTTCTGAGAACCAATAGGCTTTAGGAGGAGGGAACAGCAGCTGCTTTATAGAAGCACTGTCTGCTTGTGCATGCTTTAGAACAAGGGTGTCCAATTCTGGTCCTTGAAGGCCACAAAGTCTGATTTTCAGGATATTCCTGATGAATATGCATGGGATGCAATTGAGGCAGTGTGCATACAAATCTATTCTATATATCTTTATTAGCGATATCCTGAAAATCTGACTGGTTTGTGTCACCCCAGATTCTGCTTCTTGGAAACAGCTATTAATGTGGCTTTGTGTATTAGTCATTTTGTGATAATATACTAATTTTTTTTTTTTTTTAAAGAAAGAAATGGCATTAACTAATGCACATGCATTAAAAAGTAAAGCAAATCTTATCAACCTATTTAGTCACAGCATTACTGCTGATTTTTCTGTATTTTTATATAATGCAGTAAAATGTCATTAAATGTCTTGCAAGTAGAGGAGTTTGGGCAGAGTGAATGGTAACGAGCAGCTGTGAGAGAGAGGACACCTCTCTCATTCTCTATGTATAGCACTGTAAGAGGGGGTACTTTAAACTCGGTGTGGGGTAGGTTTGGGGGACTGGTTTTACATACGCAGTCAGAGGTACAAACAGCAAAGTTGACATCACTGAAGATTTTCTATCATTTGAATCAATGAAAGGTACAAGAGGAGTTCATTTGTACAATGCACTCTACCTAGCTTCGAACCAGCTAGGTAGAAAGTACATCAAGCTAGGTAGAGTGCATTGTACAAATGAATTCCTCTTGTACCTTTCATTGATTCAAATGACAGAAAATCTTCAGTAATGTCAACTTTGCTGTTTGTACCTCTGACTGTGTATACAAACCTCCCTCATCCTCCAAACCTCACACAGAGTTAAAAGTACCCTCTCTTATAGTGGTATAAATAGAGAGTGACATATTTTGATTTCTAGTAGAAGTGCCATGCTATGTCATGTAGGCCAGAGCAATGGTCCATCTATCTACAGTATCTCCACTGGAGGTTGCTGCGGTGGTCCAATCCAGCTTTCATATCAGTGAATGACCCCCTAGTGGACTTTGACTTGGAGTTTGAGAGAACAGGAGCATTTATTTGTTGCCTTCTCACCTGCAACGTTTATGTGCAGGTTGAATGCCTTGGTGTTCTTCCAGAGAATAGCTGCTAGTTCATGACAGGGGGCTGGTAAGCCAGATGTCTACTGTGTATTTTGTTTGGAAAGAAGTGTTATTCCATCCATCCCTTTCTGGGAGAGAAAAAAGAAATTACCCAAGCTCTGGAGAAAAGCCTCAGTTACTCTAGGCTGTTTTCCTTTGTGGGAAAGAAACTGATAATATTGGGTTTTGGAAGTAAGAAGTTTTTTATTTTGTGGCTGAAGATTGCCCTGCAGTTTTTTTTGTTTTGTGAGAAGTCTGCAGATCATCCCTGTGCCACCCAGATTGAGGGTCTCACTGCCAAACACGGCAGACATTTCTATGGAGGGACCATGTGCCCAGCTGTTGCTACTTGGAAGGGGACGAAAACAGTCACTCATCTGATGCTCTCCTGGCAAAGACGGAGGAAGTGCCCACCAGGTACGGTGAGGAAGAGAGATCAAGCAGGAGATCCCAGGTACAGATGGAAATCCTGGCCGGAGAAGAGGAACCTTACTAACGCAGCCCTAAAAGTCCAGCAGGGAATAGAGGGGAACCTTAGGGAGAGACCACAGGAACACAGTTATACAACTGAGAGGCAATTTTGAAAGCCATTTACATAGGCAGGCAGTCAGCTCTCTAAAATGAACCCTGCAAAGTGCAAAAAGTTAACGCACTTTGCAGCGATATCTATGCGAAGCGCTAAGATAACACATATTGCGACAAACAAGCTATTACCATAAAACACGCCCCTTTTTTTTTCTATCTCATGTGATATTTACTGCATTTTGATAAATCTAGGACAGAGTTTTTGAGAGAGGCTAAGATCAAGAAAAAAAAAGTTATACTGGTCCAGATAGGTTGCAGTATATGTGATGGCACCAGGCAAATTTAAATAAACAAATTTTATTTAATTCTCTTGCTGAATAGTAAATGTTCAGTGCAGGAAATGAACTCTCATGCAGGATAAACAGGTAAATTTAGACAAATTACTACATAGCATCTGGTTCTCTATTAAAGTTGGATTATAACACTTTTTTTTTTTTTCTTTTTCTTTATTCAGGTTCACCTTGTTTATTAGAAATATGTTTCTTCACAGGTAAGTTTCTCTCTGTATTCCTTTCACTTTTTTCTATTAATTAAGTCTGTGTTAGCACTGTAGCTCTGACTCTTTGTATTTTATTTTCTTACAGGTTCGAGCACAAGGTTCTTACAGGTAAATTACTCAAAACAAATACATTTGTTGTGGGCCTCTATTACACTTAATGATGTTAACTTCTGTTCTTTGTTACCCAGACTTGCCAGAAGCAAGCATCAACATCAGATAAGTACTAAAAACTCACCACTTGTATTGTTCAAACTGGTTTGACTAATTCTGGTGCAATACTTTTATTTTTTTTCTGAAAACTCTTTCATTTTATCTTCCAGGTCTTCTGAATCCCCTCAGCAGACAAGGAAGGCAAACATGATTCAATGTGTTTCCCAGACTTAACCCTGAGTGTGTTGAAAATGTGCATCCAACACATAAGCACACGATTACTGTCCACTGGGTCTCAGTACTTCAAAGGCTGGTCCCACAGTGCAGACTTCCTCGGGCCCTCTTGATCACGGCACTCAGGCTTCCCCCGATCACAACTGTAAACCTTACGCTTAAGAAACTCAAAAACAGAATCTATCTCCCTTGCATCATACAGTCTTCTGCCATCTGCTCTGTGTGTTGCTCAGTGGTTAGGGAATGTATAAGATAACCGGGTATGTAATTAAGAATCTAAATAAAATCACATTTGTCCCTATTGCTGCTTTCTTGCACAGCAGATCTCACTGTTAAGCACTGAACTCTCATTTTCAATCACTAATACATAAAACTTCTCTGTAACTTTTTGGGATTTATCACGCACACAATACTGATTCACACAACTCTTCTAGTCCTTTAGGTAAATCTGTTTTCTCTACATAGCAGCCAAAATCCTTTATTTCAGGAGGAAGTAAGAAGGAATATGTAGAGGCAGACGAGTAAAAAGTAGAATTTCTTAACAAATGTTTCTGTTCAGTATTCACTGAGTAAGAACCTGGAGCGGGAGCAGAGAAAACAGACACAAATAAGATTGGAAATGAGGCAAACCTGAAACAAGTTTGACACGTGTATTCATGAGGAACTAGGCTAAACTTAAAGTAAATAAAGAGATGGGGGTCTGATGGGATACATCTGAGGTTTCAGAGGAAACTTAGAGAAGTTCTGGCAGCGCAGCTGGCTGACCTTTTCAATGCTCCTTTAGAGGACGGGAGACAGGCAGATATGGCTTCTCATCACAAAAGTGGAAGTAAGGAGGGTGCTAGGAACTACAGACCAGTTAGTCTGATCGCTGTGGTGAGTAAATTAATGGAATCACTGCTAAAACAGAGGATAGTGCAGTTTCTACAAGCCAATGGATTAACAAGATCCAGGGCAGCATGGTTTTTAGCAAAGGTAGGTCTTGACAGACAAATCTAAATAAATAAATACATTTGATCAATTTCTTTGACTGGGTAATCAGAGTTAGATCAGGGGGAGAGCATTAGATAGTGCGTACTTGGATTTCAGTAAAATCTTTCACGAGATTCTGCATAGGCAACTTATAAATAAACTAAGCCCCCTTGATGTGGACTCTAAAGTGACCGAATGGAGTAGAAACTAGTTCAGTGAGAGGCGACTAAAGGTAGTGGTAAATGGAGCTCAGTCTGAGGAAAGGGGTGTTACTAGTGGTATGCTACAAGGATTGGTCCTTGTATTGGTTCTTTTCAGCATTTTTGTAAGTGATATTGATGGACTATTGGGAAATGTTTGTCTTTTTGCGGATGATACCAAAATCTGCAACATGGTAGGTAGCCAGGAGGGAAACAGGAGATGAGAGCTAGTGAAGCTTGAGGAATGGCCTACAGTCTGGAGCTGAGATTTAATGGCAAAAAAATAGTCATTCATTTAGGTTACAAAAGCCCAAGGAAGCAGTACAGTCTAGGAAGTAAAATTCTTCTATGCATGAAGCGAGTCAATATTGAGTAAATAAATGTCACATCAGAACATGCTAAGCAGGTAAAGTTTCTAGATGAAATACATAACTGCTTCATGAAGTAGCTAGGCCAGGAACCAATGAGAGGGGAGCTGTAAGGGATCTGTATGCAGTGCTGCCTTCCTGCCAACAGGAGCCCTCAGTGGGCCATGGTCTTGGCTGTTCAGTCCTCCAAGCCCTATGGCTTGGAGGTCCTGCTGGTAGCCATATTTGAAGCACTGATTCAGCACTGCCACACTCTTAAAAGCACCTGTCCTTAGACTAGAATCAACCTTGATCCCAGTTGTGGCCTTTGTTATTACCTTACCTTAGATATTTTGCCCCAAGTTTGTGGCCTCTTATACTTTGTATTTATCCTAACTTATTCTGTTTCTCTGAAGTTTGGTCCTATTTATAGCCCTCTTGTTCTGTCTGTGTTTGTCCTGTTTTTGTTTTGTTCTGTCTAGACTGGTGGTGCACTCCTGTTTTTATGGATTGTTTGTGGGCATCCTCTTGTTCTCTGTTTGTTTTATCAACCAGTCCTCCCCTAGTGGGTGCCTTCTTGTCCCGGGAGTGCACCTTCTGTGAAGTCCTGAAGGTCACCAGAACCTAAAGGCTTAACGTGAGGGGGAGGTACCTGGTCAGGCAGAAGACCCATCATTGAGCCAGTCCTGTCCTGCATAGCCTGTTCCTGACCTCAAACCAGCTGTTGCCATGTCTTTGGGATTACCCAAATACCAGCCCTGACAGGAGCTAATTTAGTTCAAAACATTTTTATTGGACAAGAAATACACAATCTAGACTTTGAAGTACATTTGTGTCTTCTGCCCCTCAAAGAACATCATATATGTCAAAATCCATTTATAATTTATATCGCCCCATTCGTCACCCCTCCACAAGATACGATTATCCCGGTTCCTCCCACCCCCACAGATGATAATTACTGGATACTATATAATATCCGTTAAACCCTCGTGTCTGGTTTCTTAGACATCAGAAGGTTCCCAGAATGATACCCTTGAAATGAATCATATCAGCTCAGCTATTCCTATCCCATCCCCCTTCCCCCATATCTTCCACGAATAATTCACTTTACTCCAAGAAAAGGTGAACAGAATTGTGTATCGCTAACAAAATGCTCAATTTGACGACCCTAGCAATTAACGAGCAGACTACTAGCCCATGCTGATTAAACTCTGTAGATATGGTTCCCAAATGTTAAGAAAGCATTTGTGACCGCAATACTCCTCCTGGATGCCAGGCTTTCCATTAATGCCATGTCATGTAGTGAATTCCTCCATTGCCAATAAGAGGGGGCAATTTAGTAAAATGGATTTCTTGCCCAAAACAAACCCTTTCCTTGCAAAAAGCACTTCTCCTTTAGATTGAAAACAGTTTTTCGGTATACATTCAAATAAGATTAGTTCTGGTGTATGTGGGCATGGATATCTACAAATTTCTCCCAGGTAACTTGTTATTCTTGTCCAAAATATTTTATATTGCGTCATAACCAGAACACATGGGGGAAAAAGATTCTATTGCTAAATGGCATTTCATATACTGATCTGTATCTGTTAGCTTAGCTTTGTAAGCTAAAGATGGAGTCACATAAGCTCCTTTCAAAAACTTATATTGCATTTCCCTCGAATACATGTTTGAGGATATCTCCTTAAAGCATTTAAAACAAGAAGTCAAGAGGGGGAGAATGAAAATGAATGAAAAATTAAAGTTACCCATGTTTAATGTTCCCTAGCTAAGCTGCTAAATCTTGTATTGTTACATGTATAAACATGGTCAATAAAAAATAATGCACCAAAAAAAAAAAAGTCAAAACACTTTCTGATATTAAAATGTGCCCCTCCCTTGTCCAGCTAGGAACAAGGGACCCCACAAAATCCATCTTGTCCAATTTTACCAGGTCCTTATGTAATTTGGAGAGGGATAACCTCTATCTCATCAATATGAAAAAAATCATCTATATCATCAGTCAACGTTTTAAATAAATTTGCCCTTGATAACATTGCTACCTAATGTTTCATTTGCGAATAAGGGAACCAATCCATCTCCCTCAGTGCATACTGATTTGACAAATCGGGAAAAGATCGTATCACTCCATCCTCATCTACGACATGGTGCAACTAACTTAAAACTCTGTTCCCAAAAGCGGAAGTTAGCTCCTTGGGAACCTGGAATGAAACTTAAATTTCCCTTAATAGGTAAGTAGCGAGTCATCTCAAAGGAAAAGTTCCCTAACTTTGCTAGTTTTTTCCACACCAACCTAATCTGTGAAATTAACACATCTCCAGCCAAGCCCTTTGATAATAAAGAAGTTGGTGCAAGCAACGAATATCGCAAGACCAGTAGGGCCACCAGGTCCTTTTCTCTTTCTTGTAACACATAAGCAGACCCACTATATAGCCAATCTCTTATAATTCGTAAAAGAGTAGCTAAATTATATCTTTCCAAGTCTGGGAGAGTCACTCCTCCCTGAGATCTCTCTTTTTCAGCCAATGCATAGCAATTCTGGGTTTTTTCCTTTTCCAGTTAAAATCCCAGAAAAAATTGATAGTCTGATATCCTTTTTCATAATTTGAATTGGCAGTATCTATAATATGTATAGCCACTTAGGGAAAATGACCATCTTAAAAATATTCGACCTAGAAAAGAGAGCCAAATTAAGCCAGTTATCTAATTTATCTTTTGTCATTGAAAGCAGTTTGGAAATGTTACGTTGATATATCTTCCCCAAGTCCATGGATATTTCCAGATCTAAATATCAAAAAGACCCCCTTGCCTATTTCAGTGGGAAAGGACCCTCCCACTGTGTTGGTTCTGTGGCTGGATATGCTAAAGCTTCAGATTTGTCAGCATTTAACCTAAATTCTGAGAACGCGCCAAAAGTCTAAAAAAGGTTCATAACCCCCAAAATTCACTAGAGGGACTTTTGTTAGTAAAACCAAAATATCATCTGCAAATGCCACATACTTTCTTTTCCTCCCAGCTTCACACCCCTGATATGCATGCCTCATTGAAGTCTATTAAGTAGAGGTTCTAGAGTCAACAGAAACAACAAAGGGGAGAGTGGGCACCCTCGCCGTGTACCCCTATGGATCTCAAAATTGGAGTAGTATTCCCCATTTGCGGCGATCACAGCCACTGGATTCTTGTAAAGTAATTTTATCACATCGAAGAAGAAACCTTCCAAGCCCATTTTTCCCAGTACACAAAATAAATATGTCCATTCTACTGAAGAAGAAAGCCTTTTCGGCATTGACGCTAACAACTATTAAAGATCCTCTCTCTTCTGGCATAAAGAGATTGCTAACAATCAATGTAGAGACACAAAATATCATTGGAGAAGCAAATAGACAGATCACTTAAATAATATAAATATAGCTATTAAAGGACCAATTGATGGGCTTTGTTCACATCAGTTGCAATATGAAAAGGATTGAATATAAAAGATACCAAAGATAAGTGGTTATTCACTAATTTTATTTGCAAGAAAAATATCAAAAAAATACTGGAACTTTTGGACCAATGATTACATACTACATAGAGCAATGAAGGTCTACAGTACCAGTAATGCTTAGTATGATGGTCCTTTTAATAGTGATATTTATATTATTTAAGTGCTCTGTGTTGCGCTCCTGATCACCTCCCCTCGGTCGGGCTCGAGGCCGCTTACCTCCTTCCAGGCCGCGGTAAGGAACGCCGCTCCCCTGGCTCAGTAGGCCGCATAGCCCGGCGTCTCCTCGTGGGGATGCCGTCGGAGGCTCCGCTGACTCCGCCCACCGCATCTGCCACGCGTGCGCGCATAAGCACGGCACTTGAGGCCCCGCACCCGGAAGTCCTGGACCGCCCCCAGAGTGACGTCAGACGCCAGCAGAATATTTATACCGGGCGTCTGACTCCCGTGATTCGCCTTGCAATGAGGTTCCTGACTCCTGTTTGTTCCTGATACTCCTGATCGCTGCAGCCACGACCTCTGATTGCCTCTGACGTCCCTGGCTTCGTCTATCAACCCTGCTGCTGCCTCCTAGGCCTGGACCACTGCCTAGAGCCCCTACTCTGCCGCTGTACCAGTACCACGGACACCCTTGCCTCTGGAGTAAGTCCCTGCGGCCCGACCCCTACAGGCTCCTCCTGGGGGGGACCCAGGGTCCGCATGGGTGAAGACTTCGCATCACCAGCTCCAGCTCCACCACCCGGCCTTTCCAGTAAGAACTCTCCTCTTCCAGGCCGGCCCAAGGGTCCACTGTTTCCCCGAGTACAACACTCTGTCTATAAAGAGATTGCTGCCAACATCGCCTGCATGTTCTTTAGCACACATCTCCTCCTAACAAAACCCACTTGTCCCTCTGAGATAAAATCTGGTATCACCACCGCTAAACAGTCAGCCATAATTTTTGCCAGTAATTTTACGATCAAAATTTAGCAAGGAGATTGGGCGATATGAAGCCAGCAGCAAAGGATCTTTTCCTGGTTTAGGAATGACTGTAATTTAATCCTTTATTAGGTTCAAACTGAAATTCTCCTCTCTCACAGGGCAGAATATATCGCTCTAAGCGGGTCAATAATCTGGGCAATCAGAGTTTTATAGAATTCTGCAATGAACCCATTCAGTCCCGGTGTCTTCATTAACTTCACTTGTTGGATCCCTACCATAATCTCCTCCATTACTTATTGGTCTATTCAGTCAAGCCAAGTGGTCTCTATCCAATACCTTTAGATTGGAGGATTGCAAAAATTGTAAACACTTGGTGCAATCTAAGCCCTCCGTTGAATATAGTTCTTTATAGAAAATCTCAAAAGTTTGCAATATCTCCTTAGTCGTGTTTACTAACTATCTCCCCCCCCCCCCCCCCCCCCCCCCCAAGTATATACAATTGAAATTAATTTGGAACCAGAGGATTTTTTCCCAAATGATACAGTTTGTACTTATAATACAAAAGGCTCTTCTTCGCTCTTTGATGTAAGAGGGAATTAAGAGCCGCTTGTGTTTCCAAGTATTTTGCCTTATTTAGAGCTGTTTTTTTGTTGCATCCATAGCCTCCTATGATTTTTAAAGAGGCTCTCCAGTTGTAAAATCCTCTTTATCTACATCCCTCCTCCTTTTGGCCACAATGAAATTGTCTCCTCTCAGGTCCACCTTGGAAGTTTGCCAACAAAGAATTGGTTCCTCAGAGTAAACAGCATTATGTTGACAGTATTCCTTCCACTTTAGTCTTGAAATTCCTGAAATGCGGTATCCTTAGCTAGGAAATATGGAAAACACAATGTAAAAATATTTTTGCTTGCCCATATCACATTCCATAGTAACCCAGATTGGCACATGATCTGATATCTTAATTGCACCAATTTCAGCTTCACCAACCTTCAAGAACGCAAGCCTAGATGTAAGGATATAATCTATCTGGGAGAATGTAGAACGCGCTCTTGATAGATGGGTTTATTCTCACAATGAGGAATGTAATGTATGCCATGAATCAATAAGATGCAAATTATCGTTCAAAAATTGAATACCTCTGTTGTTCACTCTTTCCCCCCATTTCGGGTGAAATTTATCCCATTCTGGGTCATACACTAAGTTGAAATCTCCTCCCAACCATATATCACTAGCCATAAAAGGTAACAAGTTTTTGATCAACCCCTGAAAAAAAAAGTGGTCATATTTATTGGGATCATAAAAGTTACCAATTATAACTGGTGTCTTATTCAACTTAGCTACCAGAATCACATATCTGCCCAAGAGATCTGTTATTGTTTTTTGAATTTCAATAGGTATATTTTTCCATATTAGGATTGCCACGCCAGTGGACCTATTTTAGACTGATGCAAAATGCACATCTCCCACCCACCCTCTTTTAAGTTTAGAATGCTCCACAGCATTTAGATGTGTTTCTTGTAATAGGGTTATGTCTGAATTAATTTTATTTAAAGCCATTAAAATCTTTGATTGCTTTATTGCTGAGTGGATACCACAAATATTCCAGGAAACTATTTTTACAGTATTCCTACCCATTCCCACCAAGTGCTAAATCAAATTCCTGTTTCCATGTGATCAACCAGTGAGATCCCACGAGCAGCCCCTCACTGAAAAATTCTTCCATTCCATCCACTCATTCTTTGCTTGATACTCAAACAAAAAGAAACCCTGTATCAGCCACCCCCTGCTTCCCAACCCACAGAACCTCCACATCTTTCACACCTATTACAGTGCAGAGATCACTTGATGTAATAGGTCCTCCTTCCTTCCCTAAACCAAATCCCTGTCACACAGCCTGAATATGATCCAGACCAGCAATACAAAACTAAGCGCTATAGGTGAGATCACATCTAATCTAGCCACCCCCTCTTAATAACTTGTAGATGCAATAAAGTTAAGAAAGAAAAGCAAAAAAGAAAACACAAGGAAAATTTTCCAACAGGGGCTTAAGCTGCATGGTCCTTATCAATTGAAAAGACTTGTCTGTCCCATTCTAGGTTTGGTAAATCTGCTACACATCCAGATGTTCCCTGTCCAATAAGAACTGTCTTCCGAAGTCTTGACAATTGAAATAATGTTCCATGCGGTAATATGTATGACTCCATGCCTGTTCAAGTCTTCAGGCTCCATGATAACTACAACTCCTTAGACTTTATTCGTTTCCAGGACCTTCATGAACTTTTTGGCATCCCCAATCGATTGGCACCAAGTTAAGTCGTCAGAATGGGTAATTTTCAATTTGTCAGGGTAAATAAGAGCAAAAATTCCCAAAGCATGCAAATGGGAGAAGAAGGGAACAAACTCATGCTGCTGTTCTGACCAATGCACATGCCAAGTAATCCTGAAATATCAGCACATTTTTGTTGTTGTAGGTAAGTTTTTTGCCTGTAAACATCTTTTGTAAGATTTCAGACTTGTGCATAAAATCCAGAATCTTATCATAATTGCCACTCTCGGTCTATCCACCACTCCCTTCCGTTGTCCCGGTCTGTGCACCCTCCTCAATACACAACAGACCATGAGTGTTTGAAAGGCTTAGCTCCTGCGTCAGCCAAGGCTCCAGAAAACACAGTAACTCTCTCTCTTCAATCACTTCTGGTAACTGACAAGCCTCAGGTTATTTCTGTGGGATCTATTTTCAAGGGTCTCTAGGCGTACATAATGTTTTTTAATTAGACACTGTAGTTCACCCACATCCATTTGTACAGTTTCCAGGGAGTCTTGTTGATCTGAGACCCATTGTTTCACAGCCAAAAAAAAATTGCTTGTAAGTATTCAGCATTGAGGTGATCTCTAATTTAACAGTTTTTTAAAATTCAGGTTCAAGAGCTTCAACCACTGCAGATTTCAGCTCCACTATCGTTGAAGTGTGCAATGAGCTCCATTCTGGGCCAGGCCTTAGATCCGCCATTTTCGAATCAGTCAGCTGTACTTTCTCTCTCTCTTTCCTTTTTGGCCAACATAACCTAAGTCCGGTAACAAATTAATTCCCATTGCAGTTGCCTCTATTTGACTGCATGTAAATATTAAATTTTTACTTGATGGAGGCAGATCAAGAAGAAGGGAGTCCTTAGCAAAGAAAATCACATCCTTCCTTGCTCACTACATCACGTGACCTCACAGGAGCCTTTTTAAACCTAATTCTTAGAGGGAGACATAATGATAATGGAGCCACTTGGTAACAGTCATCATAACATGTTCAAATTTGACTTAATATTTGGAGGGAGAACATTAAGGAAAGCAACTACTCTAACATTTAACTTTCAAAAGGAAGACTTTGATAAAATGAGGACAATAGTTATAAAAATACTAAAAGATGCAGCTGCAAAGGTTAAGAGTTTACATCAAGCATGGATATTGTTTAAAATGCTATCTTGGAAGCCCAGATCAGTTGTAGTCCATGCATTAAAAAGGTGGAAGGAAGGCCAAACGACTACTGGCATGGTGAAAAGGTGATGTGAAAGAGGCTATTATAGTCAAAAGAACTTCTTTCAAAAAATGAAAAAAGAATCCAAATGAAGGAAATAGGAAAAAGCATAAGCACTGGAAAGTTAGATGCACAACACTAATAGGAAGGCAAAAATAAATATTGAAAAGAAGCTTGCCTTAGAGGCAAAAACTCATAATAACATCTTTTTCAAATTCATCTGCAGAAGGAAGGCTGTGAGGGAGTCTCTTGGACCCTTAGATGGTCAAGGGTTAAAAGGGGCACTTAGCGAAGACAAGATCATATTGGAAAGACTAAATTCTTTGCTTTAGTGTTTTCAGAGGATAATGTTGGGGAGATACCTGTGCTGGAAAAGGTATTTAATGGTGATGAGTCAGAGGAAATGAAACAATCACAGTGAACTTGGAAGATGTAATAGGGCAACTTGACCAATTAAAGAGTAGCAAATCACTTGGACCAAATGGTATACACTCTAGAGTTCTGAAAAAACTAAAAAATGAAATTGCAGACCTATTACTAGTAAATTTTAGCTTATTAAAATCATCTACTATATCTGAAGATTGGAAGGTGGCCATTGTAATGTCAGTCTTTAAAAAGAACTCCAGGAATGATTCAGGAACCATAAACCAGTGGCAGGAAAAATTTGGATAAACTATTCTAAAGATCAAAATTATAGAACATATAAATGGTCATGGTTTAATGAAACACAGCCAACATGGATATACACAAGGGACGTCATGCCTCATCAATCTGCTATATGTTTTTGAAGGGGTAATGATGCGCTGGTGGATATAGTATATTTGGATTTTCAGAAGATGTTTGACAAAGTCCCTCATGAGAGACTCCTGAGAAAATGAAAAAGTAATGGGATAGGAGGCGATATCCTATTGTGGATTGCAAACTGGTTGAAAGACAGAAAGCAGAGAGTAAGACTAAGTGGTCAGTTTGCTCAGTGGAGGAAGGTAAATAGAGGAGTGCCTCAGGGATCTGTACTGGTACCTGTGCTTTTTAATGTATTTATAAGTGATCTGGTGTTGGGCTTGGAGGTGGACCCTTGTCCTGGAGCAGTGTAGAAAGGCTCCCTAGTAGGGACCAGGAAGCACCTGCCCCCAGGGGGTGGAGCACTGGAGGAGACAGAGGCTAAGATGAGCTTCACCACTGGAAGACGCAGTCCCCCTGGGTGGAGCCTGTAGGGACCTGGGCCGCTTGGACTTAGGTGGGCCTCACAGGGTCTCCTGGAGAGGTAGTAGAGAGGCGTGCCCACGGACAGCAAGGGAGCGCGGTCGGTCACTAGGCTGTAGGTCTGGAGAACCAAGGAAGGCCAGTACTGCTTAGGCGATGACAAGGCAAGGGACAAAGCCAGAATCAGGAGATGTGGTCAATGGCAACCGGGGTCAAAATCCGAGGATCAATCCGAAGAGTAGTCAGCGAAGCAGGGGTCAGGGTCCAGAGGTCAGATGAGGTCACAAGGCAGGCAGAGGTCAGGATCCAGGCAGCGAGCAGAATGGTCAAGAACAGGCCTAGGTCAGTACCAGAGAGACAGTCCGAGGGTACTACCTGGGGTGACAGGACCGACAGATGCTGGAACAGAAGGACGCTGGAAAAGAAGGATGCTGGACAAGGCTGGAACAGAAGGACGCTGGAACAAGACTGTGAATGCGGAGGCAAACTAGTCACTTACAGTGCCAACCCGATTGCCAAGGCAAGGAAGTGCAGGCAGGGACTTCCTTATATTGTACGTTCAATCAGGGTGCGCCGTGGAGCTAGGACCTGCCTCTGGCCCTACAAGAGGCTGGGCTGTCCGCGCGTGTGCGTAGGGGCATGGCCAATGCCACTGAGGAAGCCGAACTCTGGCATGAGGCCTGGGGCGCAGTGGAAGGCCTGGCGTCCGCTGCCATGGGACGTTGAGGCCTGGAGGTGCTTGCGGCTGCCGCTGGGGAGGATGACCCGTGACCTGCAGAGGAGCTAGCAAGGTGAGCAGGCCCGTGTGCGGGCAACATCTGGAAAAGGGAACGATGAGTGAGGTGATCAAATTTGCAGATGAAATAAAATTATTCCAAGTTTTTAAATCACAAGTGAATTGCAAGAAATTATAGGAGGGCCTTATGAGACTGAGAGACTTGGCTTCCAAATGGCAGATGCAATTTAATGTGGACAAGTGCAGAGTGATGCACACAGGGAAAAGTAATCCAAACTGTACTTACCAATGTTAAATTCCATACTAGGAGTCTCCATCCAGGAAAATAATCTAGGCATCTTTGTGGACAATACATTAAAATTCTCAGCTCAATGTGCAATGGCAGTCAAAAAAGCAAACGGAATTATTAGGAAGGAATGGAGAATATCATAATACCTCTATATTGCTCCATGGTGTGACTGCATCTAAGGTACTGTGTGTAATTCTGGGAGCCACATCTCAAAAAACTTATAGTGGAACTGGAAAAGTTTCACAGAAGGGCAACCAAACTGATAAAGTCAATGTAATGGTTCCCCTATGAGGAAAGGTTAAAGAGGTTAAGGCTCTTCAGCTTAGAGAATAGACAGCTGAGGGAAGATATGATAGAAAATCATGAATGCAGGGGAATGGGTAAATGTGAATTGTTTACTGTTCCAAAAATAAAAATATTAGGGCAAACTCCATGAAGTTACTAAATAGCACATTTAAAACAAATTATAGAAAGTACATATGTTTTCATTCAATGCACAATTAAACTATAGAATTAATTGCCAGAGGATGTGTTAATGTAGCTGGCTTTAAAAAAAGGTTTGGACAAATTCCTGGAGGAAAAGTCCATATCAACCAGGTAAACTTGAGGAAAGCCTCTGCTTTTCCCTGGGCATAAGCAACATGGAATTTGTCTATGATTTGGGATCCTGCCAGGTACTTACCTGGATTGCTCACTGTTGGAAACAGAATACTAGGCTTGATGAACCCTTGGTCTGACCCAGTTTGGCAGTTCTTTTTTTTTTTTTCTTCAATATCTTTATTAACATTTGTAAGTTTTCTCAAAATGCACAAACACAATTAACAATATCTTATAAACCCTTCCCCCCCCCATTCACCCAGTGTTAGTCTTTTTCAAGTCTAATACTGCTATCTCCAATGATGCTTAATAAAGTGATAACAGTACACTCTTCTTAGGTGGTACAGACTATCCAGTATGGCAGTTCTTATGAAGTAGATGTGCAGAACCTAGATGGCTAGAGAAGTTAGCCAAATAAACTTATCTGGCTAAATTATCTGGAATATTTAGCAGTGTGGCCACACTACTGATTATCCCTAGATATCTGGCTATCTTTAGACCTGCTCGATAGAAGATCTAACTTATCTGCGTAACTTAGCTGGATAAGTCTAAATATCGCTAAATATTTGCTAAATTCACTGGATAAGTACCTCCTCCCAGTTATGCCCCATCCTGCACAGCTCTTAGCCAGTGATGGTTGCTGAATGTTGAAAAGTATCCAGCTAAGTGGTGCTGAATATTGACCTCTATGTTCTTATCTAGGGATGATTATATTTGATGAACTCAAGGTCATTAAACCAGTGGATAAAGCATCAGCAAAATGGCAGAAAGATGCTTATATGTATAGGGAGAAAAAAGGAGGTAATACTGCCCCTGTATAAATCCCTAGTGAGATCACATTTGGAATACTGTGTACAGTTCTGGAGACCACACCTTTAAAAGGATTATGAAGAGGATGGAGTTGGTTCAGAGAGTGACTGATAAAATGATCAGTGATCTTTATTATAAAGGATATAGGGAAATACTTAAAGATCTAAACCTATATACCCTAGAGGAAAAGTGAGAGAGGGAAGATATGATAGACATTTAAATACCTCAGAAGTATCAATGCACATGAGGTGGTCTCTCTCAACAAAAAGGAGACTTTAGAAGGAATGGTTATGGAGGAGGATGAAATAGAGTATACAGAGAAGTAATCCAAGTATTTCTTTACAGAAAGGGTGATGGTTGCATGGAACAGCAGTGGTAGAGGTGGAGACAAGGACAGTATCTAAATTTAAGAAAGCATGGGACAAGCACAGGGGATCTCTGAGGGTGTAATAGGAAATTCCTTCTGAACCTTCCTTAGGCTCCTCTCTTTCAGGACATTTACTTTTTCGACACACTTGCTCTTTTCAGGATCTCTGTGATACATTTTTAAAACTGTTCTCCCTATAATTTCTCTCTTCAAGAACAAGTCTCACACACCTTCACAGGCTTGCCAATCTCACTTTTATTCTGCCCTTTCACAGCCTGTTTACCCTGATTTTTCCTCACAGATTTGTCTCAGGGCACATGCTCTCCTGCAAATGTATTCCTTTCTTACTTGCTCACTTGTAGGGTCATTTTTCAAATCGCGTTATGGTGTTTTTGCATGCGTTAACGTGTTTTAGTATGCAAAATGCCATAACGAGTACAAAAACGCCTTAAAGCACGCGATAAATGCCATAATGCATGGTGCGATGCAAATTTTTAAAAGGGGAAGGATTGGGGAGGAAACTGGGGCGGGATTTCTGAAAAAGTGGGCTGGATTCGCACTTTGTGAAGTCGTAACGCACAATATCGCCAAAAATAACTACACCTTTTTCAATTGCATTAAGCTGTGCAATATGCCTATAACACAATTTATACAAATTTCATTTTGGCCATTTTTAGGCAGAGAGAGAGAGAATGAACCGCTGGGGTGGCAGCATAGTAAGCAGCTATTTATGCTACTATAGGAGGCCCACCTAGTAACTAGAGATGGGGTTTAGGTAGTAGCGTAGGGGCCACTTTTACCTGCAGAGTGAGATGTACTGTTGCGCTGGAGGTGGACCCTTGGCCTGGTACAGGATTGGTACGGCCCTCCGGTCGGACCTGGAGAGTGCCTGCCACCAGGAGGCGGAGCACAAGAGGAGACCAAGGCTAGCTGGAGCTTTGCCAATAGCAATCCGGAGTTCCCTCAGGTTGAGCCCTTTGTTACCCGGGCCACCTGGTCTTAGGTGGGCCTCGCAGAGTCTCCTAGAGATAAAGTTCAAGGGAGTGCCCACCATGAACAAGGGTGCATGGTAGGTGTGCAAACGGAAGTCCAGAGGTCGCAGGAGGCCAGAAAAGAGTGTCCGAGTGTATAGCGAGGATCAAGGCCAGAGTATCAGTCCAGAATGGTCAGCCAAAGCAGGGTTGGTAACAGAGGTCAATCCAGGCATAGTCAGGTCAGGCAAAGGTCAAGTTCCAGGTGGCGATCAAGAGGCAAAGGTCAGGCTCCAGGCGGCGATCAAGAATAGTCGGAGTTCAGGCAGAGGTCAGGTCAGGCAACAATGAAGAGTAGTCCGAGAACAGGCAACGGTCAGTACCGAGAGATCAGTCTGAAGTGTACTACCAGGAATGGAGAGATGAAGGAACAGGAGATGTTGGAACAGGAGATGCTGGAACAGGTGACACTGGAACAAAGGAACTGGAACAGGAGACACAGGAGCAAAGACACTGGAACGCAGGAAGGCAAACTAGAGACACCGGAGTGTACGACCCGATTGCCAAGGTACCGTTCAAGGGAACGGGCCTTCCTTTATATACTAGAGATTCATGACATCATTGGTGAGGGCTGGGCCTGGGTTTCCCACGCTTGGGTCTTTAAATTGGAGGACGTCGGCCATGCGCTCACCTAGGGGTAGGGCCAAGGAGCAGAAAGACGTGGAGCCCCTGTGGAAGCGCTGCTGTGAGGCCGGCATCAGAGACGGTGAGAGTGGGGGAGCCGGGGACGCCGTGAACTTGCTGCAGTGGCAGAGGGAGTGAACCCGGAGCTGGTAAATAGACGACAGAGGTGAGAGGGCCGGCCGCAGAGTGGACACGGCCAGGAACCGCAACATGTAGGAACAGAACAGTATACTCTTGTGAAGATTTGATGTCATTTGGAGTGAAAATACACACAAAGATGAGATTTGTACAATGTTCTTTCAACCTAGCTTGATGTTACCCAGTTACTAAAGTTACTAGATGGGCCTCCTATAGAGATAAAAATAGCTTACTACTACAAGGGCCTTGTAGATAGTCAGTCTCTCTCTCTCTCTCTCATGAAACTTCACATAGGTATTACTGCAATGTGTGAAAAGTTAATGCACTTTGCAGTAATACCTATACATAGTGCACATTACGATAATTAGGAATTAACACAATACATGCCCCTTTTTTTACCGTATGCGATATTTACAGCAATTTGATAAATCCAGCTATTGGTTCTTTAACTCCTGTGCATCAACATTTTTAGCATTTCACTGTATTCACATACCAAAATGCCCATGCTTTGTCTTTGGCTTCATCGCATCACTCTTTTTTTTTTTTTTAGGTAGGGCAATGTACCTCTGAATATGCTCCATGAGGAAACTCCATACTTCTGTTTTCCTCAGAACCTAATGGCTACTACAAAGTAAAACTTGGTTTCAGCTTCCCTTAGATATATAGACCAAGATAAGTTGTCCCAGGAGGTGTGCTATTTGCCAGGTACTAGGAACTGAGACTTTATGGAAACAATCATCAAGCCTACTGAATACTATCCGGTGCTGCTCATCCACATTGGCATGAATGATAACTGCTAGGTGTCACATGGAGCATATCAAAACTGACTGGCTCTGGGAGAGAGGGTGAAGCAGATAGTTGCACAGATGGTATTCTCCTTAGTCCTCCTAGCCAAGGATAAAGGTCTTGGTAAAGAAGTTCACATTCTAGAGATTTATTTATTTAACACTTTTATATACCAATGTTCGTTGGGAACATCACATCGGTTTACATTGAACATGAATGTAGCATTAAGGGCTTTACAGGGATCTAAATATTTAAAACAAGATAGAATAAAATTTAGAACAGTGAGTGTAAAAATGCGAGAATGGATATTTACAGCATAAATGAGTATAAACAAACTATATACAGTATAAACATGAATGAATGGCTGCGAAGATGGTGTCAATGAGAGTGTTTCAGCTTCCTGGACTATGGGATGATGTTGAGTAGAGGTGGGATGGAAGAAAGGATGCAGTGTCTTCCAAAACAAACAGAAAAGCTACTAACGAGGGCTTTCAATTAGGATCATCAGGGATGGATGGACAAAGCTCCAAGGTAAGTAAATATTTAAACACTTATAGAGAAATGGAAAAAATAGCAACATTTGGAAAGCTATGTACACTTATGCTCATAGTATGGGTAATAAAGTTCCGGATCTAGAGGAAGTCATAGAAGACACTGACTTTGATGGAGTCGCAGTCACAGAGATGTGGTACACAGAGAATCATGAGTGGAATATAGTTAGACATTGTTATACCAAGCTATAATTTATTCAGGAAAGACAAGATAGGAAAAATAGGAGGAGGAATGGTGCTACATATAAAAAACAAAATTTAAGCAACAAAACTGCAGGGTGTATGAGGTAGGGAGGAGGCACTGTGAGCTAATTTGGAAAGAGGGAATGGAACATTAATTTATATTGGTGTGATAGACAGGCCTTCTTCACAGGAAGAAAAAATGGATAGATTTAATTGAACAACAACCAAATCCCAAAACCCCTCTTGAGAAAATCTTTTACACGAATATGCACTACTGACTACCCTGATATCGGGTGAAATACTTAAAAAATCTTAATAAGATCTCTATTATTGAGACACCAAAAAGTTTTTTTGATGAGAAGAGGAACGTTTCATATATTAGTATCATGAACCCCAGCCGGGTGATACAGTCATATTATAATCATGAACGGATCTCCTCCATCCCAATTTTTACTTTTATATGTGATACACCAAGTGAAATAAATACATTTTTTTTTAATATTGCTTGTTTTTAAATCAATGCTTGTGAAACTTAACAAGCTATATCAATGTCCCGACTTATCTGATGTTCAAAAAAGGATAGCCGACGCAGCCGCGTTTCAGGTCCGCCAAAGGACCTTTCATCAGGGAATTCGTCCTTGTAAATCCTCCGTCAGTGAATGTTGAAATCTTGATGCTTTATAAGTCAGTTCACTGTTTTCAATCCGAGTCAAAAGACTCTGCCATCTCCTCAACGCCAAGGACTACCGGTTAAACTTTAAATCTTGGTGAAAGGATAGCTGAATGTCCAATCCGTTCTCACGCTGCTATGACGACACATGTTTGAATCGTAATGTCCAATCACAAATCACATTTATGCACTGCATTCATAACAATGAGCCCCAGTCTAGTAACTCATTCAAACCCTGTGGCGCCTGTGTTTGTAATGTGAAAATCCAATATGCCTCACGTCTGTTTAGTAACTCACCGCAATCCCCTCCTCTTGGGGAAACCTGAACATGATCCAACACAGTCCAATTGAGATCAGTGAATGAGTGTCTGTGTTGAACGCAATGCATTACAATCAGAGCAGTCAATGTCTTTGTATTTAGTTTTGACTTATGCTCATTCAACCGTGTCTTTATTTTTCGAATGGTCCTTCCTACTTTAGGGCAGGTGCAAATGATGGCATACACAACATGATCAGAGTTACACGTGATGTGGAATCTCCGGAACACCTTATATCCTTATATCCAGTGCAGAGCTCTATCCAAACTTCACCGTCAAGACTGTTATGACAATGAGAGCATTGGCCACATTGATTGTGGCTACCAATTCCCTTATGAATTGAACAATCTGCAGTTGCATGAATCAGTTTATCTCTGATATTAGCCCCACGAGTGGTCACTATCAATGGAAGATCCTTGAACACATCATGAAGCGCTAAAATCTGCCAATGTTGGCGAATAGAGGCTGCAATAACTGATGTTGCTACAGACTGCTTCAACACGCATACTAGTTGAGGATCTTGTTTGACCGGTTTATATTCTAACAGAGATGATCTGTCTGAATATTTAGCCCGCTTGTAGGCACGTTTGATGACAGATTTTGGATATCCACGTTCCAAAAATCTGTCACGCAATATCAGTGCTTGTGTTTCAAAATCAGTATTGTTAGAACAAATCCGTTTTATACAGAAAAATTGGCTAACTGGTAACCCGCACTTGAAAGAATATGGATGATGGCTATGAAATTTCAAGAGATTATTTTTATCTGTAGGTTTGCGGTACACCGTTGTACTAAATTTACCCTTTTCTAATTGGATCAGTACATCCAAAAAGGCAATCAGTCGCTCTGATTGTTGTTTGGTGAACTGAAGATGAGAATCCTGCAGGTTAATCCAATCATAAAATGATGATAACCTAACCTTTCTTCTGTGTCTTTCCATACAAAGAATATATCTATGTCCCGCACCCATACAATAATCTCCTCCCACCATTCAGATTTATAAATTAATTTTTCTTCAAACTGCGCCACATATATATTTGTTGAGGTGGGAGCCAATGGCGATCCCATCGGGATTCCATGGATCTGTTGATAAATCTGTCCATTGAACATAAAGTAATTGTTATACAGTACTACTTCAAGTAACTGTAAAATCGCTGAAGTGGATATTCTTTGATGTCCCAGCCTATAAGTGAGATGCTGTCGGATCACTTCAAAAGCTTGAATTTGGGGGATATTGGTATATAGTACAGATATGTCTAAAGTGACTAACCAATACTGAACCTGGTCCTCCAAAGCAATCATCTGTAATTTTTGTAATAAGTGAATCATGTCTTTAATATATGAATCAGTTTGTGCAACATACAGCTACAAGATCTTATCTAAAAATATGGCTGGAGCCTCTAAAACAGAATCATTGAGCGACACAATAGGTCTAATGGGAGGATTATTTAAATCTTTATGGATTTTAGGCAAAGAATATATTACAGATATGCGTGGATGTTCTTTTATCAGGAATTTTTTTTTCTTTTTCAGTCAACCCCTGAACATGATCAACAATATCCTGTAACATCTGTAACAATGAGCATTTAGGATCTCTGGATAGTTTCTTATAAAATATATCATCATTCAAGTGCTGGTTCATGATCTCGTCATACACTGTCTTGTCTTGCAGTACAACCCCTCCCCCTTTATCAGCGGGTTTAATGATCAATTCTGTGTTTTGTTCAAGAGATTTTAGCACAGTTCTTAAAGGTGCGGTAAGATTATTATGAATTGAAGACATTCAAAGGAGAAGGAGAGGTGCTATTGCTAGGTGATTTCAGTCTGCCAGATGCTGATTGGGACATCCTGGCTGTTGTGTCATCTAGAAGCAGGGAGATTCTGGACTGTATGCAGGAAGAACTGTTCCGGCAACAAATGAGGGGCTATATTGGACCTGATGTATGTCATAGCGGGGAATCACTTGGGACCCGGTGATCACAGAATGGTGCGGTTCAGCATTAGGGCACAGGCAATGGTGGTTCATTCAAAGGCAAGGATCCTGGACTTCAGAAAAATTAACTTTGATAGGATGGAGAATACCTCAAGGAGACGTTAAGTGAATAAGATAAGCTAGGGGAAGCAGAAGAGCAGTGGGCAAAATTAAAAGAAAATATTGTAAGTGCAACAAACCTTTTTGTTATAAAATTAATGGAAAAAGAAGCCACTGTGGTTTGTTAGCATTCATACAGTATACTAAAAGAAATCCGAGGAAGACGGGCAACATCTGGCAAAACTAAGAGAAGCTGGGAAAGCAGTCAGAAGAGCGAAGATCAAATGGAAGAAAAACAGTGAATACAGTAAAACAGGGGGGACACCGCTTTTTTAGATGTGTTAGTGACAAGCTAAGTCCAAAGCTGGGATTGTAAAGCTGAAAGGTAAAAGGGGGGGGTATGATTTAAACTGATGAGGAGAAATGGAAGCGAGATAGACCTCAAACAACGTTTAGATTGCGTTTCTGAGAATCTATCAAATCTAAAAGTAGATAAAGCAATGGGGCCAGACAGGATACATCCAAAGGCATTAAAGGAACTTAGGGAGGTTCTGGCAGCTCCACTGTCTCACCTTTTCAATTCTTTAGTGTCAGGGAGTGATACTGAAGGGCTAGAGACAGGCACAGGCAGTTCCTCTTCACCAAAGTGGAAGAAGGCACTTTAAAACTACAAGCTGATTAGTCTGACCTTGGCGATGACTAAATTAATGGAATTTCTGCTGAAACAGAGGATAGTGCAGTTATCTGAGGCAGCATGGCTGTACCACAGGTAGGTCTTGTCAGACGAATCTAATCAATTTCTTTAACTGGGTGATCAGAGAGTTCAGTCAGGGGATAGCACTAGGTGTAGTATACTTGGATTTCAGCAAGACATTTGACATGGTCATTTTTATTTTATATATTTATTTATATATATACATTTATATATATATATCTATACATAAGATTTAATATTTATTGATTTACATTTTATTGTTCTATTCGCCGTTTATTGTTTAATGTTATGCTGTATTCTTTAGTTCAATACTCTGTTTTATTGTTTAATGTATCGCCTTACTTGCGAAAGTTTTGTTCTATGTAAACCGACCTGATTCGATTATGTATATCGAGAAGGTCGGTATATAAAAACTCTAAATAAATAAATAAATGGTGCCATATAAGTGACTTCTAAACAAATTGAGCAGCCAAGATATAGGTCCTAAAGTGACTGACTGGGTTAGAAACTGGATGAGTGGGCGATGACAAAGGTTAGTAGTAAACAGAGTTCATACTGAGGAGAGGGGAGTTACCAGTGGTGTGCCACAGGGATCAGTCCTTGGTCTATTTTATAAAACGGGAAAAGATTTGCCTTTTTGCAGATGAAAATCTACAAAAAGGAAGACAAACTCATCAAGGTGTGGAAAACATGAAGGATCTAGTGAAGCTTGAGGAATGGTCTAGAAGCTGGCAGCAAAGATTTAATGCTAAAAAAAAAACAGTCATGCATTTGGGTTGCAAAAACCCAATAGAGTAGTACGGTATAGGGACTGAAGTAGTTCTATGCATAAAATAGAAGCAGGATCTGGGAGTAATTATATCTGATGGTCTTAAGATGGCCAAACAATTAGATCTCTTAGGAAACTGGGGAAGTGGAAAATAAATAAATAAATACGATAAGGTGACAGCAAAAGCCAGAAGAATTTTTGAGTGCATAGAGATAGGAACAGAGAGCAGGAAATGAGAGGTGATATTGCCTCTATGCAAGTTTTCGGAGAAATCTCATTTGGAGTATTGTGTACAATTCTGGAGACCGCACCTTCAAAAGAATATAAACTGAATGGAGTCAGTCCAGAGGGCAGCTACTAAAATGGTCAGTAATCTTCATAATAAAGCATAAGGGGACAGACTTAAAGATGTAAACAAGTATTACCTTGGAAGAAAAGAAGGGAAGAAGGTATGACAGAGACATTTAAATACATCCACGGAATAAACGCACAAGATATAGACCTGTTTCAACAGAAAGGAGGCTCTAGAACGAGGAGTCATGGAATTAGGTTGGAAGGAGGCAGACTCAAGGGTGTTGAACACATGCAGCAACTTCACTGTGGAGGTGATGGAGACCAAGGACAGCATCAGATGGATCTCTGCAGAAGAAGGGACTATAAAGCTGAGCAGGAGTTGTGGGTGGGCAGACCAGATGAACTATGTGGTGGTCTTTGTCTGCCATCTTGTTCTTCTATGCAAGACTTTCAGATACCTTAGAGTTATAAACATGTGAGCAGCAATTATAATAGGAGGCTGAAGAGGGAATAGACCCAGGAGTTACATTAGTAACTATTTCTTCACAGAAAGGATGGTGGATCATGTATGGAACAGTCCTTCCCAGCAGGAATTAAAGCAAAAACAGTGTCAGAATTCAAGAAAGTAGGGAACAAACATAGAGGATTTCCCTGGGAATGTCAATGTTTTAACAAAAAAAGGTCAGTGGAAAAGTCATTTTTGCACTGTTTTGTTTTTTTTGTTGTTCAAACATTGAATTTTGCAGGCAAAATAAAATAAAAACTGAAAACGAAGGTCCCTGTACTATCTTTCTATAAACAGCTGCAGAGATTATGATGAGTATATGAAAATAAAAAGCTCCACCACAAGCAACAGGTTTAACTTCTACACAACCCTTTTGCAATGGCTTTATGAACTGATTCTAATATGGACTAAACATCTCTCCCCGTGTCTTAGATACTGATGAATGCTCCAGTAGTCCCTGCGCCAATGGAGGGACCTGCGTGGATGGCGTTCAGCACTATACCTGCCAGTGCCCCAATGGCTGGGCTGGGAGTAACTGTCAGAGTCCCAGCAACTCGTGTGGGTATTTCTTCTCTATCTCTTTTCCAAGTTTTGAGAAGGAGCTTTACAGTAAAAGGCGTGGAGCGTAGTCAAAAGATCAACACTATAGGCAAGCACTGAACAGGTGTAAACCATGGAGCTCTGCCAGTGCAGCTCGCTTCTGACCTAGAGCACCCCCTCGCTCTTCCAATACTGAGACCCCCACTACCACCGCCGCACAGCTCCATGGGTGCACCTCAGTCCTGACCTGCAGCACCAGACCCTGTTTCAGGGTTGGATTAGCGCAATTATTTTAGGCGAGGATGCAGTTTGGCCAGAACCGGTGCTAGCATAAATGGTAGCATTTCTTATTATAGGTCCAATAAAAATATGTTGACGTATCCATGCTTTAGAATAGAGCAGTGAGTTCTCTTGTTACACAGTTTGGGGCTTCGAGGATGTTATGATGGAATATAGGTTGAGTTTCAGCACTGTTGACACTTAAGCTCCGCCAACAAACTTTTAGGATGAAAACAGTGGTACAAACTAAAAAGGAAGTTTTTCCCTCTGTAGTCGGAGTGATCCTGAGCAACTCTTCGTTGAGCCGCCAGCCACGCTGCACTGATGTGCAAGGGTACCACCAGTGTAGCTGCGACACCGGCTTCAGGATCAAAACCAACATCTGTCAAGGTAACTTCAAACAAGAAAGAAGGTGAAGCCAGATAAGACTGCCAGGTCCATTGCGTTCGCCCATTATCCTTCCCTGTTACGATATCACAGTGTCAGTCTGGCCTCTGTCTTTGGCTCCTTTTCCTTTCAGCAGGGGCCACCTTTAGGCCAATGTGACCGATTATGGGACCCTTCCAGCAGCAGGAGCAGTGGTGGTCTTGGTGGGAAATGGAGCAGAACCAGCTCCCAAGTGGACCTGCCAACAGGCGGGAGGAGCAGCCATGCGCCTCTCTCTAGCACCGCAGCTGCAGGGAGAAAGCACTGTTGAGCCGCTGCTGCTTCCCTTCACTGATTGGTCCTGGTGATCAGAATGAGCCAATCAGCTGCGGGAGGCAGGGAAGAAGCAGCAGCAGCTCAGAAATTATTAGGAGGAAAGTAAGAGCCATTCCCGGTATGGTAATGAAATGCAGATCCCCACATTTCATTATCGCATGAGGTCCAACTCCAGCTTGCAAAGACAGCTTTGCCTCTCAAAGAAAAATCCTCTGTACCTACCTTATGTTTTCACGAGTTCTGTTACTATTTTTGCCTCCACCACTATTTGGCGGGTGTTCCAAGCATCCTCTTTCCTTTCTGTGAATAACTATGTCCTGAGTGAACCTCCCCCCTTCATTGAGGCTCAGATTATGACCTCTGGTCGTAGAACTTCCTTACACTGAAAAATGCTTACTTCTTGTGTATTGTTCTAGACCAGCTGTTTAATGGCCACTGTTGTTAGAGCTAGCTGAGGTTCAGCTACAATCTAGCCAGCTATATTTCAGCCTGCTAGCCACGTGGTAAAAATTCTCCACTCTCTTCAAGAAATCATGCCCTGAGAGTGCCTACATTTTGAGCAGCTAAATATGCAGAAACTATGTGGTGAAATAATAATTGCTATGTTCAGCTGATCAGCAGGCGTTTGGGACTAGCCGCTTAATTCCTGAAGTTAGGTGGCTAGAAGAACCATTTTGAAAATGCATACCTCAGAAGTATTTTAATATCCTGTTAGCAGGTGCAATCCACCCACTCTCCTTGTGGATCTCAGCGAGGGGGGGGAGGGGTTTAGGAATCTGCTGCTGGGTATTGCTATCATTTTTATGATAGCTACCATGTTATCCTGCGAGATTGCACCCTTTCACACCTGCCTCGCTCTTCTGTTGATCTGTCCTTTTCTCTGCTTTGGTTTGAGATATCGATGAGTGTGAGCTCTTCCAGGCCAGCAGCAGGCAGATGCGCATCTGTATCCACGAATGCATCAACACCCCTGGCTCGTACCGGTGTGCCTGTCCCCAGGGGTACCTGCTGAACCTTGAGCAGAACAGCTGTGAGGGTGAGTCTCGCCTTACAGCCCTCCACATTCATCCTGCCACCCCTGTCCAAGAGTACCCGTACGCTGCTGAGCAAAACCGCAGCAGGCCTAACCCTGCTTACTTCTCTCCCTCCTGCCATGCTGGCGGCATTGCGCCTGCATATGGGGGCACTTTCTGCAATGAGCTGTGAGAATAACCCATTCGGTCCACTCCTCTTTTTTCTGACTCTCATGCTAAGAATTTTTTATCCTCTTAGACTGACTATAAAGTTTGGGGAAGAAGTTACAAACTGACAAAAATAGGTGGCTTTATAGTTAGAGCAGCTGAAAGATTATGGGTATACTGACATTGCAAACTACTGTTTTCTGGCCTTTTTTTTTTTTTTTTTTGTTTGCCTGCTCCTTTATGCTTCCTGCTCAGTCTATTAAGCAGCAGAACCTGTCTTTTTTTTTTTTCACAACTGCCTGGGGGGGGAGGTTCCCCTTATCTTTTTTTTTTTATATCCCAATTTAGCTCAGCCATTGTAGTGAGTATCCTTAGCTACGAGCCGCAGATCATAGCTCTTCCTCAAACACGGTAAGCATGAATCTGGTCGCTAGGTGTTGCTGCTACAGTATTCTGGATCAGGGGGGGCCATATAAGGACTTGCGCTGATGCAATATTTCCAGAAAAATTAAAAGTGAAGAAAAACCTTTTCCACATAAAATAGAATTAACCTTAATAGGCCGATCCAGTCCTGGTCTAGTTGCATTCTGGAATCCGTGCTGCTAGCAAATGCAGCGGGAACACAGGACTGAATCAATTTGCCAATGTCGATCTGAGCTGGGTAGCCGCACTAAAAAAATTGACATCCCACTGAGGTGATCCACTCTCCCCTGTGGCTGGCTCCCCATCTGCAGCTTTCTTTCCAGGAAGTTCCCCCTTCCTAACTCTCATTCACAGCCAGAATTTCTCACAGGCCCAGCCGCCCCCTCACTTGGTCACAGAATCAGGCATCACGGCAAGTGGGATGACACAAGTGCAGCTTCCTTCTCTGTGGCTCCTCTCCCTGGTGAAGGAGAAGCCACGGAGGCGGGGTGTACATGGTCATGCCACCCTATATGCTCCACCCCTGCCTGATCTGTGATTGACTTAGGGTGCATGAGTAGCCAGGCTGATCCAGGTAAGGTGAGAGGAGCCTTCCAGGGGTGAAGGGGAAAGAATCTGCCATGGAAGGGGCCAGGTGAGGAGACTGTGAGGGCGGGGGGGCTGAAGTGGAAATTACTGGAGAGGAGAAGCAAGAGGAGGTGGATGTTGGAAAGGTTGTGAAAAGAGAGAAGGAAAGGAGAAAGCTGAGAGGGAATGGAAGGAAGAAATAGAAGAACACAAACATTGGGAAGGAAATGCGGAGGGTGGGCTAGAAAGAAATATGATGTTTGGGTAGGAGACGCGAGAAAGAGAAGAGAAGGTTGTGAAGAGAGGGAGATAAAGTTAAAAGGAGAGAAAACTGGAGCAGCTTGGGTTGGAGAAGGGAAAGAAGAAAGGCGAAGTAAGGGAGAAAGAGAAAACAGTAAAACAAAGACATGAATTTAAAAAAAATGACTGAAAAGGTGACAAAAATACATGCAAAGAAAAGATGAAACAAACTAAAAAAAAAAAACCAGCAAGGCTGAGGGGGGGATATGATAGAGTTGTTTAAAATCATGAGAGGTCTAGAATGGGTAGATGTGAATCGGATTTTTACTCTTTCGGATAACAGAAGGACTAGGGGGCACTCCATGAAGTTAGCAAGTAGCACATTTAAGACTAATCGGAGAAAATTCTTTTTCACTCAATGCACAATAAAGCTCTGGAATTTGTTGCCAGAGGATGTGGTTAGTGCAGTTAGTATAGCTGTGTTTAAAAAAGGATTGGATAAGTTCTTGGAGGAGAAGTCCATTACCTGCTATTAATTAAGTTGACTTAGATAATAACCACCGCTATTACTAGCAACTGTAACATGGAATAGACTTAGTTTTTGGGTACTTGCCAGGTTCTTATGGCCTGGATTGGCCACTGTTGGAAACAGGATGCTGGGCTTGATGGACCCTTGGTCTGACCCAGTATGGCATTTTCTTATGTAGGAAGGTGAGAAAAATGAAAATATCAGAGAATGATTAAATAAACAAATTGCTACACAGTTCTGATTCACTGCTGTGCAATCTTCTTTTTGTGTGGCTGTGGAAATGGATGGGAAGGAGGAGAGACCAATGGAAGAGAAGAGAGGGAATCAAGACAGGACTAGAGGAAAACATCACAGCAATATAGAGAAAGGGAGGTGAGAGGAAAGAAGAGACGAAAGAGAAAGGAAAGGGAGAGAGGCAGTCCCAGAGAACAAGGAAGGAAAAAGAAGGAGAGAGTCAGCATTCTAGGCAAACGAGAAGAAGAGAGAGCAATGGAGGGGAAGGGAAGGAAATGAGAAAATTAAAGAGGTAGGAAATGGAGAAAAAGAAGGGTGAGGGGATGAGTCACCAGTGTAGGAGAAGGGGAACAGAGCAATGAATAAGAGAGGATGAAAACGGAGGGGAAATAGACAACAATATAGGAGACAGGAGGGGAGAGGGAGCAATGGAGGGGAAGGAAGGAAGAGGAGAGAGCAATGAAGCAAAAGGAGAGAGACTGAACAATGAATGAGGAAGGAGGGACAGTAATGGAGGAGAAGTGAGAGGAGAGAGAACAAGCAATGGATCAGAAGGAAAGAGAGAGAGAGAGAGAGCAATGGAGGGAATGGAGATTAGGAAATGGAGCAGAAAGGCATGGGAAGGGAACGACCACTAGAGGTAAGGTGAGAGAGCAATGGAGGGGAAGGATAAGGGGGGGGAGGAAGAGGGGGAGAGTGTGAGCAAGAACGGGGGTGGGGTCGTTAGAAATATAGGGAAAGTAAGGGGAGAGGAATAGAGTGATGGGGAGGGGGAGACAGACCAATGAAAAAGAGAGGGAATGGAGACAGCGATAGAGGAAAAGGAAGAAGAGGAGAGAGAAATAAGGCAATAGAAGGAGCTGAGAGGAGGGCATCTTGGGGAAGGGAGGGGAAATGAGAGCAAGGGAAGGGAAGGGATGGTAATGGGAACAATCATTGAAAGGATGGGAGGAAAGCAAGAGAGGAGTGGCAGAGAGAGAAATGGAGGAGAAGGAAGAGTGAGAGAGCAGCAGAAGGGAAGGGAGAAAGGAGCGAGAGCAATGGAAGAGAAAATAGGGAGAGGACAAAAGCATAATGGGAGGGAAAGGGAGATGGGGATGATAAGAGGTTAGAGAGATAATGCTGGGGAGGGAGGGATATAAGAGAAAGGAGGGAGGTGAGGGTAGGTGGGAGAGGAAGGAGACCAGAGGGAGAGGGGAAGGTGAAGCTGGATGAGAGGGGAAGGAGTGCTGTGAAGGTAAGCCTGGGGGAAGGATAAGAAGCTGAAAGGGAGAAGGAAAGTTGAAAGGGAGAACCCGTAGGGAGATAAAATTTCAGGAGGGAAAGATAATTTCTGGGGGAGGAGGAAGAAAAGGAGACACTGTGCAGACAGATGAGAGAAGAGACGTCTTTGAGAATAAGTGAGGCTGTGGTAGGAGAGAGAGGAAAGGAGAGAGATGAAAGAAAATAGGATAAAAAGAATGAAAAGCAAGAAGAGAGAATAAAAGAGAGGTAAAAATCTTCAAATATACATAGAAAAGTAAGGGTATCTCTTCTGTCCCTACTATTGGTCACACTGTATGACTATACAGATAGCTAAGCTCGTGTGCAAATTCCTGCACAAAGACAGGCCCATTCTTAAACGCCATAACATTCATGGAAAAACTCAAACTGGGTAGCAGGATGGAGCACTAGTGGGAGCTCTCTCCAATATTACCAAGCTTTGCGATGTTGCTCATGCAGGGCAGTTCTCGCCCGATTATATGCTGTCTCCTCAATTCGTAATTAAGCGTATAGGCTGGTGCCTCAACATCAAGCAAGGGCTGGCCAGGGATGGGGGGTATGCATGGCTAATTCATCCTGCTATCTACAGGAAAAACTGTTTACAGTAAGAAAACTTGCTTTTTTTTTCCCATTGATAAGCAGGCTGAATTAGCCATGCTATTTGGGGAGTCCCAAGCTGAGGGTTGCTACGGATTTTGTGTTTTGGCCTTTGTAACATTATTCCCCCCTTTTGATTTTTTTGCAACCCGAACTCCTTAGTGGACAGTTCTTACTTGCTGGCCAAGTTACTCAAAACCGCTCGACCCACTGCACTATCTGAGGATGACAGTTGATCGAGACAGTAGTGGGAGGTGAAGGTATGCACTGACAACCATGTTGCTGTTTTGCAAACGTCTTCAGTTGGAACATTATGGAGATGTGCTATAGAAGCAGTAGCGCGCACTTCGTGTGCTTTAACTCAGCTGGACAATGGTAACAGAGCTGAGTTATAGCGTGCTGAATACAGCAAGTGATCCAGTTGGATAATGTTCTCTTGGATACTACTACTCCTAAAGCATTTGGATTATAGGAGATGCACCGCTGCAAGGTATGTCCTTTGCTTATAGTAAGCCAATACTTATATACAGTCTAAGCTCTGTAGTTGTTTTTCCCTTTTCTTTTGTGAGGTTTTGGGAAGAAGATCGGAAGCCTAATGACTTGATGGAGGTGAAAAGCTGACACTACTTTTGGTAGAAACTTTGGATACATCCAAGGTACAGCTTTGTCATGGAAGAATTGCAAATAGGATGAGAAATGGACTAAGGCTTGAAGCTCACTCACTTTTCTTGTTGAAGTGACTGCAACCAGAAATAAAACCTTCCAAGTGAGATATTTTAAAGGAATCATTTCTAACGGTTCAAATGGGTTTGTCATAAGGGCTAATAAAACAATATTAATGTTCCAAGAAACTGGCCGTTTTCATAGTGGAGGATATAGCTGAAGAAGTCCCTTCATGAAGCATGAAATGACAGAATGACCTGATATGGGAAGTCCGTGATCTTTACTGTGATAGGCTGCAATGGCGCTAAAATGTACTCTGACTGATGAAGTCGCTAACCCCGATTGGGTGAAGTGATGTAAGTAGATGAGTAACGCTTCTGGTGAAGACGTGAAAGGATCATCTGAATAAGAGACACACCAACCAGTGTAGCGTTTCCATTTAAGGGAGTAATTTCAACAAGTCGATGGTTTTCTCGCTGAGGTGATGAGGATCTTGGATTGGTAGTGGAACGCCCAGTTCCATTAAGACCTCGCATTCAGCATCCTTGTAGTCAGATTCAATGACGAGTGAACTGGATGTAGAAGCATCCCCCCCTTCCTGAATTTGGAATCTGTACTTGGATCAGTGTTGGGATCTGTACTTGGACCAGTGTTTTTTAATATATTTATAAATGATCTGGAAAGTGGTATGACGAGTGAGGTGATCAAATTTGTGGATGACACAAAATTATGCAGAGTAGTTAAATCTCAAGTGAATTGTGATAAATTGCAGGAGGACTTTGCAAGACTGGAAGATTGGGCTTCCAAATGGCAAATGAAATTTAACATGGACAAGTGCAAACTGATGCATATAGGGAAAAATAACCCTTGCTGCGGTTACACAATGTTAGCTTCTACCATAGGAGTAGCTTCTACCATAGGAAAGAGATCTAGGCATCATAGTGGAAAATACAATGAAATCGTCAGCTCAGAATGCTGTGGTGATCAGAAAAGCAAACAGAATGTTAGGAATTATTAAGAAGGGAATGGCAAAAAAAACGATGGATATCATAATGCCTCTGTATTGCTCCATGGTGAGACCACATCTTGAATACTGTGTGCAATTCTGGTTGCCGCATCTCAAAAAAAGATATAGTTGCGATGGAGAAAGTGCAGAGAAGGGGACCAAAATGATAAGTTGCATGGAACAGCTGCTTTATGAGATAAGGCTAAGGAAGTTAGGGCTGTTCAGTTTGGAGAAGAGACGACTGAGGGGATATGATAGAGGTCTACAAAATCATGAAAGGATCTGAAAAATTTAATGTAAATCGGTTATTTACTCTCTCAGATAATAGAAAGATTAGGGGGCACTCCATGAATTTATCAAGTAGCTCATTTAAAACAAATCGAAGAAAATTAATTTTCACTCAGTGCATAGTTAAGCTCTGGAATTCATTGTCAGAGGATGTGGTTACAGCAGTTAGTGTAACTGGGTTTAAAAAAGGTTTGGATAAATTTCTGTCGTAACTGGGTAGAATGGAACAGAATCTGTTTAGCTTCTTGTTTTGCTCTGTTGCAAATAGGTCTATCCATGATATGCCCCCAACTCATGAAGATGTTGTTGGTTTGTTATAGAAAACACTCACAGTCTTTATATTTCTCAATAATACTATTTATTATAGAAAAGCAAAGTAAAAGGCAGAAGAAGAATTCAGGAAAGATACAGCGTTTCCTGGGAGTGACTTGTAGCGTCTTAACAGTGACGCATCAAAGCCTGCTCAGTTTTCAAGTTACACATTACATTCTTATATACAGATTTTGCTAACAGTGTCTGTTTTTTGTTTTGGGATGACTTCCTTATTTGGACTAAACCTTTTACCTAAACTAATGATGTAAAAGTACCGTTATCTTGGTACGCTAGGCCTTGAGCTGGCTCCACACAAACTGCTTGCGTCTCTCATGCAAAACCTGTTAAAAACAAATACACATTCCTTCTCTTAGTTATTTAATCCAGGTTATTTTCACTAGCCTGTGAATGAGTAGAGGAAATCTCTCTTTGATATTCCAGCTGCAGGGAAGAAGGAGGGCTGTTTACCTCTCCAGGATCCGGCAGTGGCAACAGAGTCACTTCATACACTCGTAGTGAGGATTCTGGACATTGTAATAATGTCCATTCACCTTGAAATGTGTCCTCAGGAATGTGCTTAGGGAGAAAGGGTTGAAGCTGAGGATGCACTGAAGTAAAAATATTCCTGAGATAAGCAAAGTTTGTTGCAGAGCCTGACTGGAACAGGCTCCTGAAGATAAGAGGCGGAAGGGCTCCCTCTAGTTCCCTCATTTGTAAAGGAGAATTTGCAGATGAGTGTCTGTTGCTCTGGGGTGGTGGAATAGCTTCTGCCAGAATGTCAGAAACAGGCTGCATCAGACTGAATCCTAACAGTTCCAGTCTAGGATTCTTGTCCCTTGGGTAGAGTTCTTGGCATCCTGTTTCCAACAGTGGCCAATCCAGGCCATAAGAACCTGGCAAGTACCCAAAAACTAAGTCTATTCCATGTAACCATTGCTAATGGCAGTGGCTATTCTCTAAGTGAACTTAATAGCAGGTAATGGACTTCTCCTCCAAGAACTTATCCAATCCTTTTTTAAACACAGCTATACTAACTGCACGAACCACATTCTCTGGCAACAAATTCCAGAGTTTAATTGTGCGTTGAGTAAAAAAGAACTTTCTCCGATTAGTTTTAAATGTGCCCCACTTATATCCTGCCTTTTCAGTTGCACAGGACTGCCCAAAGTGGCTTACAAAAATACAGTTCGGAACTACAAATTAAATATGGCATATTTATTAAATATACTTCATAAATACCACTTAAATGCGATTCATCAACACCAATTCATAATTCAATACATCATTAAAAAATAATAACAGAACAAAAATAAAACCCTAATTCCCAACAAAATCCTCACGCCCTGCTCTCAGAAGGGAAAAAATCAGCTGAGCCCCAATGTATAAATATAAATAAAAATAAATAAATAAATTACAGTAAATCGAGATCTAAACATCAGTAGCCAAGACAAGCAGAGCTAACAAACCACACTAACCTACAGGCCGATACAGAAAAACGCATGGGAGAGCTGGCAATCGCCAGCTCCCAGGCACACGCACAGGCCACTCTTCTGGACACGCGATTCAGGAGGGTGGCCTATGCAAATTAGGGCCTGCGGTAAAAGGAGGCACTAGGGACACTAGCGTGTCCCTAGCACCTCCTTTTTGAGCGGTTTTGACAGCTGACCCTCAATTTTGCCTGCGTTGGTTCTCGAACCTGCTGACAGCCACGGGTTTAGAAAACGGACGCCAACATAATTGAGCGTCCGTCTTCTGACCCGCGGGTATCAGGCCGATTTTTAATTTGTTTTTTTTATTTTAATTTAATTTTTATTTTTATTTTTTTTAATTTTTACAAAAAGGAACCACGTGTTTCATAGTGAGAAATCATAAGATACAATTTAAGAATATTAATACGGGATATTCTTGGAGTTGGGATGGCTTTTTATTTTAAACAGCATTGTATCCTCGTTGGGTTGAAAACTGCTATAGAAATCCAGTTTATCGTTTTTAGGAAAGTCTGACTGTTTTTCATCTGCCAGATATCGACGAGTGTTCCAAAAGCCAGCACAACTGCACTCGCGGCGAGAACTGCGTGAATGTCTACGGGCGATTCCAGTGCGTGCGACCAGAGTGCCCCAAGGCCCGCCTCAACACCAGCTACGTGAAGACCTCTCACTTGTAAGTGCTTTTTTTCTGCCTGTGGCGTGTGGCGCAGATGAAAGACGCGGTCAGGGTAGCATCAAATGAAATCTTGGCCAGGACTTTAGTGAGACTGTTGTTGTCGGGACAGCTAGTGTAATCCATCCCGTATTTGGGGGAGGGGGCAGGCAAGGGGGACTGTTAGATGTTTTTCCAAAATTGAGCAAGGAGAATCACAGGAGTCCGCTGCCTGTGGGAGAAATGTGCACAATGCACCCTCAAACCAGAGACAGATGAACTTATGCTCCTTTCCTTACAGTGACTAGCTTGCGGGCTGATACAGTAAAAGTCGCGGGAGAGCGGGCAAATGCCCGCTCTCCTGTGCGCACGATTCAGTAAATAAATTTATTTAAATTAGGCCCAGCGGTAAAAAGAGGCGCTAGGGACACTAGCACATCCCTAGCGCCTCTTTTTGGACAGGAGCGGTGGCTGTCAGCGGGTTTGACTACTTGTAAAGAACTTTTCCCCCATTCTATGCTTAGGAAAAATGGTTTTATTGAATAAGACTGGAGAACCTGTAAGCACCCTCAGAGCCAGTTACAAATATGTGAATATCTACTGTGTTTGCCCTGTGCAAATTGATTATTACTTCTTCGGTGTTACAATCAGTACCTGCTGAAAAAAAAAATCAAGAGATTTATTTTTATTCTTTCTTATCCTGACGTAGCATCAGGATTCTCCCCACTGCCTTAACAATCTCTTCTTCTCCTCCTCACCTTAAAGAGAGCCCAAGTTTAGATTGTTGACTCCAGGCAGACTGGATGGAGGAGGGAGAGAAGCAACAATTAAAGGATGCACAACTGTTTTCTTCTCCATCTTCCCCTCCATGCACAAAAATGGAAAAATATTTAAAAAAAATATATATAAAAAAAAAAGATGACATATGCTAAATAATGCAAGAAATACAGCTAGCAAGGCTGATGCACTACAACCTGTCGCCCATCAGCTATTGCATCTGCAATTTTACTCCTGGTGAGTTGTGATTCATTTTAAAGGACCAACAATACAGGAGCTTTGCAAACCTCGCAGGTCTCCTCTTATGTGATCAGATACCTTGAATATTCCTGTACTACTACATTTATTTTTGTTGGTCCTTTAAAATGTATCACAGTGTATTAAGACTCTTGTCTTTCTCCTTCCTTTATCAATATTTCTACTAGAACTCTACTATCTGAAATTTAAAAAGCTTATTAACTAAACAAGTCTAGAACTGCATGACAAGCTATAAGAGCATGTTTTGACTCTCTGACGTACATGTGTGTGTTGCAGTTGCTCCAGGTGTGCTTTGTTACAGAAGCTCTGGGGTGGGATGGGAGTTGTTCTATAGAGGTTGAAGAATGGAGACAGGAAGGTGGGGTGGAGGGGTGTGTGGCTTAGTGGGGAGGAGAAAGTCCAGAGGCGAGGTGGGGTGGGAGTGGGCTAAGTGTGGGGTGTAGCTGTATGGGGTTGTGTGGCACAAACTTTACTCTCTCCCCCCCCACCCCACCATACCACCTACCCCCATCCATTCTCCTCCCCTCTTTCCCACACCAACACCTGTTCCTCTCTCCATCCCTCCCTTCTTCACAGCCCCCACATAGGCCACCAGCAATGGCTCTTTTTCAGCTGATGGGGCCTTAGCTCCATGCCAGCTGCACCATTCAAATCTCCCCCTTTCATCCTCTACCAGCCCCAGGGCCAGATTTAAGATTTTGTCGCCTCCAGAGTGCCACAGCAGCGCCCCCTTTTGAAGCTGTGCTAGCCCATGGGCCCTAAAGCAAACAGAGGCTGGGACCTCTTTGCTCTGCAATATTTGGTTCCTTCAAAATTCGGGGCTCTAGGCAATTGCCTATGTTGCCTGTGCCTAAAACCGGGCCTGACCAGCCCTCTGTCTTCTCCAATGTTCCATGGTCCATTCCAGCTGACCGTCTCCCCCCATTCCTCATCCCCTCCCAGTTATCCACCTCCCCCTGGCTCTCGCCATCTCCCAGCCTCTCTGTCTCTCACCCTCTTTCAGCCCTGCCTTCTCCAGTGTCTCCCCACCAGTATCTCTTTCGCCCCCAGCCCTTTGTCTCTCTGTCTCGTATCCTCTCTGTCTGCCTGTGGGTAAGATGAGCTGCAGCGGCAATGATGAGAGTAGGAGCCCTATGTCCCAGCCTCCTTCTCCTTGTCAGCAGAAGACCTCTTTCCCCACGTTTATAAGATTCAGATTACTTTATTGGCAGGGCAGTTTTGTATGTGTTTATAACCCCTCCTCTGAAGAGTGAGGATGCAGGAGGAGGGGAGGGTGGAAGCGACAATGCAGAAGGGATAGAAGGTAAAGTTTGCCTATTGGCGGATGATACCAAGACCTGCAACAGAGTGAACACACCGGAAGGAGTGGAGAGAATGAGAAGCGATTTAAGAAAGCCGGAAGAGTGGTCGAAGATTTGGCAGCTGGGATTCAATGCCAAAAAGTGCAGAGTCGTGCATCTGGGGTTGGGGTATTCTGAAAGAGGTGTATATGACTAGGGGCCAAGAGAGGGATCTTGGGGTGATAGTGTCTGTTGACCTATAGGCGGCCGAAGCAATGTGATAAGGTAATAGCTAAAGCCAGAAGGATGCTGGGCCACTAGAGAGAGGAATAATGATTAAATAAAAAGAGGTGATAATGCCCTTGTACAGGGCCTTGGTGAGGTCTCACTTCTGGAGACCGTCAAAAGAGATGGAGACAGGATGGAAGCAGTCCAGAAAAAGGCAACCAAAATAGTGTGGGATCTATATTGGAAGACACAGGAGAGGAGAGGCTGAAGGATCTGAATATGTACACCCTGGAGGAGAGGAGGTGCAGGGGAGAAACGATACAGACCTTCAGATAACTGAAAGGTATTATTGATGTGCAAACTTCAAACCTTTTCTGTTGGAAAGGAAACTGTCGAACTAGGGGTCACAACATGAAACTCCATGGGGCGACTCTGAACCAACATCAGGAAATATTTCTTCATGGAGAGGGTACTGGAGGCCTGGAATGACCTCCCAGAAGAGGTGGTGAGGACGAAAATGATAAATGATTTCAAAAGGGTATGGGATCCGTAAATAGAAAAGGCATAGGGGTAACCTGCTCGGAGCGGCAGGTACCACCATGAGCAACTTGCTGGGCAGACTGGATGCACCATTTGGTCTTTACCTGCCGTCATTTCTATGCTGCTAAGCAGGATTGAGTTTCGGGCCTGCAGACAGGGTCAGGGAACTGCAGCAGTGTAAGATACTGTATGCTTCCTCCTAACAAGCTTGGGCATTTTTGCAATGCTCCTCTCCCTGCAGGATTCAGGTTTATAAGAAGCTTCATCCAGGAAGGAGGAAAAGGGGAAAGCATTGTTACTAGGACATAGCATAGCTCTCAGCAGCGAGCCTGCGTCACCCAGCTTCTTCTGTGATCTGTTCATTTCTGTGTATTTGAAAAATGTACATTCCACCCATAGTGACATTGTCATGCTGGGCAGATTACAATTAAAGCACTGGCATTAAAATAAACATAAAACACAAACAAACAAACAAACAAACATAATCTAAAAGAACAGTACCTCATAATCCATACCTTTCCACGTTGAAATGCCTCCAAATAAACAGCTGACTCTGGCTAACTACCATGAGGAGACCTGGGTGGGGTGGAAGATCCAGGAGCCGATGAGAAGAGGAGCCCGCTGAGCCTTGGCGGAGCACATCCTACCACAGCCTGAAGAGACGAGGAGCCCGCAGGGCTGTGGTGGAGCTCATTCCACCACGGCCCGAAGAGAACTGGAGGCCATGTACATGTGTATTTGAGTCTACGTGAGAGCTTATGTATGTGTGTATGTTGTGTGCAAGCCTGTGTGTTTCTGTGTCTGTGTGAAAGCTTGTGTGTGTGACATTCTGTATGGAGAAGGTACAGAGAAGGGCAACCAAAATGATAAAGGGAATGGAACAGCTCCCCTATGAGGAAAGACTAAAGAGGTTAGGACTTTTCAGCTTGGAGAAGAGACGGCTGAGGGGGGATATGATAGAGGTGTTTAAAATTATGAGAGGTTTAGAATGGGTAGATGTGAATCGGTTATTTACTCTTTCAGATAATAGAAGGACTAGGGGGCACTCCATGAAGTTAGCATGTGGCACATTTAAAACTAATCGGAGAAAGTTCTTTTTCACTCAATGCACAATTAAAGTCTGGAATTTGTTGCCAGAAGATGTGGTTAGTGCAGTTAGTATAGCTGTGTTTAAAAAGGGATTGGATAAGTTTTTGGAGGAGAAGTCCATTAACTGCTATTAATTGTTAACTTAGATAACCACCACTATTACTAGCAATGGTAACATGGAATAGACTTAGTTTTTGGGTTCTTGCCAGGTTCTTATGGCCTGGATTGGCCACTGTTGGAAACAGGATACTGGGCTTGATGGACCCTTGGTCTGACCCAGTATGGCATGTTCTTATGTTCATGTGTGTGTGTGTGAAAGCTTGTGTGTGTGTATGTGGCTGTGTGACAGTCCGTATGCATGTGTTTGGCTGTGTGAGAGCCTTTGTGCTTGTGTGTGTATGAGTGAGAGCCTGTGCATATGTGTGTGTGCACCTTTGAGAGCCTATGTATCACATATAGGCTCTCACAGGCATGCGCATACACGTGTCTGTGAGGGAGAGACGGAGTATGTGTGAGAATATAGGCATGTATATGAGACAGCGAGAGAATCAATGTGTTGTGTGTGTGTGTGTGTGTGTGCGTGAGTGTGTGAGAGAGAGAAAATAAAATGTATTAGTTTAATTACTGGATGTAATTTGATGTTTTTGCTGTTTTGAAATATTTTATTGTTTTTTTGGGAAATAGAACTTTTTTAAATTATTGGATTTTTTTAAAATTTTGTATTGGTGTTTGGGAAATTTCAGATATTCTATTCATGAACTGGTTTGAAATATTTATTCTTTTTATGAATATGATTTTACTTTTATGTTTTATATTTCTCAATTTTATTATTTAATGTTTTATGAAGAATGGTTATGTTTTTGTTTATCCATTGTGCTCTGCATATAAAGACTTGCAGTTCAGTTCTTCTCAGCATGTTTCTATTTATACTTTCCGGACTCTTTATTCTGTATTTGGTCAGGGTCCTTCTGTATTCCGCATATGTGACCGAAGTGAGCTATGTTGTTGGCATGTAGTTTCTGTGTAGGGCTCTATAGCAGCCTGGCTTGTTCTGTTTTTCTAATAGGAGGTGTATTGGTGTTCTAGGGCCTGGGGTAATATTTGCAGTGCTGCCTTTTCATAGATAAAGTTGCTACTGTTTGAGTGCTTGTACTTAGGATTGTTTTGGTATGGGAAGTTTACTATATTGTAATGGTAATTACGTTTATTTAATGTTTTCTGAGATGCCATTATAAATTCCATAAGAGCTCCAAGTGTCTTTTTTGCAGTTTTTTCTGGCTGGCACCACAGCAGTGCATGTAAATATAATATATATGTTGTAAGTGATACTTTGCCTCAGAAGATTGTACTTGTGAATGTTCATTTTCATGTAAAATTTGTTATAAGTGCATAATTAAATTTTGTGCGGCTATAGAAGGTGTGGGAGTGTGGGGGTGGTGTGTGTGCAGGGATAAAAGGTTTCCCTAGGGTATGTAATACCCTTCCCTTGACCATGGGTTCTGGGGAGGAGTGGATGGGTGTCAGTTTTTTTTTTTAAATATAGATTTCTGGAGGGAGCTGGGCTTTATTTGACGGGCCTGGGAGAGAGTCTGAATGAATCATGGAGAGGTGGGGGCAGCACAGTAATTGTTCTCACAGGGCTGCAACAAAGCTAGCACCGGCCCTGGGAGTGATGTACTCTCTCCCCAATCCAGTCTGTAAGCTCATGGGTCAGCCCTGGGGCTGTCTATGTGAATGTAAGAAAAAAAGTTGTTCTTATTAAATAAAATCTCTCTTTCTCTCTCCCCTCCCCCTCCTTTCCCTCTCATGCAAACCTGAATCAGTGTTTGAGGTGGCCCCATCCCTCCTGGCTTCAGCATGGGAAGCTTAAGGGCAGAGGATGCAGACTCAGTGTCACCGCTGGCTGATTAACATTCATAGAAACATAGAAACATAGATAGAAACATAGAAATGACGGCAGAAGAAGACCGAATGGCCCATCCAGTCTGCCCAGCAAGCCTCACACATTTTTTCTCTCATTCTTATCTGTTACTCTTAGCTCCTTGTTCTATTCCCCTTCCACCCCCACCATTAATGTAGAGAGCAGTGATGGAGCTGCATGCAAGTGAAATATCTAGCTTGATTAGTTAGGGGTAGTAGGGGCAGTAACCGCCGCGATAAGCAAGCTACACCCATGCTTATTTGTTTTACCTAGACTATGTTGTACAGCTCTTGTTGGTTTTTTTTTTCTTCTCCCCTGCTGTAGAAGCAGAGAGCCATGCTGGATATGCATTGAAAGTGAAGTATCAGGCACATTTGGTTTGGGGTAGTAACCGCCGTAACAAGCCAGCTACTCCTCGCTTTGTGATTGCGAATCCTTTTTTTCTTCACCCCTGTCGTTGAAGCTATGCAGGATATGCGTGAAGCATCAGTTTTTTGTTTTTGTTTTTTTTTTCCCCCTGCCGTTGTTTGTTGTTTGTTTGTTTATTTTTTTTTTTCCCCTGCCGTTGAAGCAGAGAGCTATGCTGGAAATGCGTGATGTATCAGTCTTTCTCCCATGCCGATGCAGCAGAGAACCATGCTGGATATGCATGGAAAGTGAAGTATCAGGCACATTTGGTTTGGGGTAGTATCCGCCGTAACAAGCCAGCTACTCCCCGCGTTTTGAGTGCGAACCCTTTTTCTTCTCCCTTGCCGTTGTAGCAGAGAGCTCTGCTGGATGTGTGAAGTATCAGTTATTCTTCTCCCCTGTCATTGAAGCAGAGAGCTATGCTGTATATGCATTGAAAGTGAAGTATCAGGCATATTTGGTTTGGGGTAGTAACCGCCGTAACAAGCCAGCTACTCCCCTCTTTGTGAGTGCAAATCCTTTTTTCCATTACCTCTTGCTGTTGAAGCTTAGAGCGATGTAGGAGTCACAGTAGCATGTGTATGTTTATTTAATAAGGGTATTGTGTCAATAGCCATCATTCTGGCGAGTCACCCACTCTTCATTGGCGGCCTCTTGACTTTATGGATCCGCAGTGTTTATCCCACGCCCCTTTGAAGTCTTTCACAGTTCTGGTCTTCACCACTTCCTCCGGAAGGGCATTCCAGGCATCCACCACCCTCTCCGTGAAGAAATACTTCCTGACATTGGTTCTGAATCTTCCTCCCTGGAGCCTCAAATCGTGACCCCTGGTTCTGCTGATTATTTTCTTACGGAAGAGGTTTGTTGTTGTTTTTGGATCATTAAAACCTTTCAAGTATCTGAAAGTCTGTATCATATCACCTCTGCTCCTCCTCTCCTCCAGGGTGTACATATTTAGATTCTTCAATCTCTCCTCGTACGTCATCCTATGAAGATCCTCCACCTTCCTGGTCGCCCTTCTCTGTACCGCTTCCATCTTGTCTTTGTCTTTTTGTAGATACGGTCTCCAGAACTGAACACAGTACTCCAGGTGAGGCCTCACCAAGGACCTGTACAAGGGAATAATCACTTCCCTTTTCTTACTTGATATTCCTCTCTCTATGCAGCCCAGCATTCTTCTGGCTTTTGCTATCGCCTTGTCGCATTGTTTTGCTGTCTTCACATCATTAGACACTATCACCCCAAGGTCCCTCTCCTGCTCCGTGCACATCAGCCTTTCCCCCCCATCGAGTACAGTTCATTCGGATTTCCACTCCCCATATGCATGACTTTGCACTTCTTGGCATTGAATCTCAGCTGCCATATCTTCGACCACTCTTCCAGTTTCCTTAGATCCCGTCTCATTCTCTCCACTCCTTCCGGCGTGTCCACTCTGTTGCAGATCTTAGTGTCATCCGCAAAAAGACAAACCTTACCTTCTATCCCGTCCGCAATGTCGCTCACAAAGATATTGAACAGGACCGGTCCCAACACCGATCCTTGCGGCACACCACTTAAAAACCGCTCTCTCTTCAGAGAAGGCTCCATTTACCATCACACATTGTTTTCTGTCCGTCAACCAATTTGCAATCCAGGTCACCACCTCGGCACTCACTCCCAAGCTTCTCGTTTTATTCACCAGTCTCCTGTGCGGAACCGTATCAAAAGCTTTGCTGAAATCCAAGTAGATGACATCTAGTGCTCTTCCTTGATCCAATTCCTTGGTTACCCAGTCAAAAAAGTCGATCAAATTTGTCTGACAGGATCTTCCCCTGGTGAATCCATGCTGCCTCTGGTCCATCAATTCTCCAGACTGTAGATAGTTCACTATTCTCTCTTTCAGCAGTGACTCCATTACTTTTCCCACCACCGAAGTGAGGCTAACCGGTCTGTAGTTGCCTGCCTCTTCCCTGTTCCCACTCTTGTGAAGCGGGACCACCACCGCTCTTCTCCAATCACTCGGCACCACTCCCGTTTCTAGGGATCTATTGAACAGGTCACACAGCGGACCCGCCAGAACATCTCTGAGCTCCCTCAATATCCTTGGATGAATCCCATCAGGCCCCATGGCTTTGTCCACTTTCAGGTTCTTTAGTTCTTCCCACACATTTTCTACTGTAAAGGATTTTCATCTATTCCCCTTCCCTCCAGTTTCTTGTTGTTTAGAGATGGTCCTTCTCCAGGGTCTTCTTTAGTGAACACAGAGCTGAAGTATTCGTTTAATATTTCTGCCATTTCTTCGTCTCTCTCTACACATTGATCATTACCACCTTTCAATTTCACTATACCACTTTGGACCTTTCTCTTTTCGCTGATGTATCTGAAAAATGTTTTGTCACCATTTTTTATCTCCTTGGCAATCCTCTCTTCCGCTTGACTCTTTGCCAACTTGATTAATTTATTTGTCTCCCTCAGTTGATACAAATATTCTTCTTTGTGCTCCTCCCTTTGGGATCCTTTATATTTCTTGAATGCTGTTCTTTAGCTTTAATTTTGTCAGCCACCTCCATTGAGAACCAGATAGGTTTCAGTTTTCTTTTGCTTTTCTTTACATTTCTAACATATAGAGCAGTTGCCTTGGTGATTGCTCCTTTTAGATTGGTCCACTGCTGATCCACATCTCTCTCGTTCTCCCATCCTTTAAGTTCTTCCTCCAGGTAGTTCCCCATTTCCTCAAAGTCTGTGTTTTTGAACTGTAAAACTCGGGTCTTTGTGGTTCTTTTCCCTATTATTTTAGTGATATTAAACCATACCGTTTGATGATCACTGCTGCTGAGGTGGGCGCCCACCTGGACATCTGAGACATTATCTGCATTAGTGAGCACTAAGTCAAGTATAGCTCCTTCTCTCGTGGGTTCCAACACCATTTGTTTGAACAAAGATACTTGCATGGCATCCACTATCGCTCTACTATTTTTAGTTTCTGCAGATGGGATTTTCCAGTCTACATCTGGCATATTAAAGTCACCCACGATCACCACTTCTCCCTTCTTACCTATCTTATGGATGTCTTTAACCAGATCTCTGTCCAGCTCTTCCTTTTGGTTTGGAGGCCTGTAAACCACTCCAATATAAATGGATGCTCCGTCATCGTTTTTTAGGTCGACCCATAGAGCTTCTTCAATACCCCAACTTCCTTGTAGCTCAGTTGCTTGGATGTTGTTTCTGACATAAAGAGCCACACCTCCCCCTTTTCTATCCTCTCTGTCCTTCCTTAACAAGTTGTAGCCTGGTATTGTTGTATCCCATTCATGAGATTCTGTGAACTATGTTTCTGTGATAGCAACAATGTCCAATTCTGCCTCAGCCATTAGGGCCTGCAGATCTGGGATTTTATTTCCCAAACTATGAGCATTTGTGGTCATAGCCTTCCAGGTACTCTCTTTATGGTTATTGCATTTCCTGGACTCCTTGTGAGATATTTGTTGAGATTTGTTATTCACTTCACTATTTCTTTTTGCGGTAGTGCCACTGTTGACAGAGTTTTCCATCTCAATTAGATTTTTTTTTTGCTTATGGATCTTTAAATACTGCATGCATTGTGTTTTCTCTCTCTTTTCTGGTAATACTGCAATGCTTTTCTCAAGAACTTCTTCAGTTTTTATTTTAGAGAAGGCTTGTTGTTCTTTTTGCATTTGGTACATTGTGTGTCTCCTCATCACAGGTCTAATTCTACCAGAGCCAACTGTATTCCTGGTTTTTAAAGAATTTCCTAATGACCTGTTTGAGTGGGGCGGTATACCTGTTGGCTGCTCTTCTGTCAAGAATGGGTGACTGTGGGTCCTACCTGAGCCTAATGGATCTCCTTTTCTTGACTCCTGGTTTGTTTGTGGTATTGGGGAATTATTTTCTGAGTAATGCAATGTGGGTGTAATTCTTTTAATTGAAGCTAATTGATCTGTAATCACAGTCAGCTCCATTTTCAAGGAAGAGAGTTGTGCACAAATTGGGCAAGCTCTAAGTTTCCAGATGCTTTCCCTCAGAATAAAGGCTCCACAGCAGTTACATTGGATAGTCCTCATCTTGGTAATTTGTGACTTTATTTCCTTGACTGTAACCAATGTACTAATTTATCTTGCTGCCAATGGTAATCTAGGCAGTCTTTATTAGAAACAAGCCCCAGGGGTAGGGTGGAAGGGAGTCAAACAGTTTAGCCTGGGACAAGCTGGGTAAAGCAGGGCACTACTGGACTGTTGTCTTTGCCTTTTGGTCAATTCTTTTTTAAGAAAAACAGTCTTTATGCCCCAGTTTTTTTGTTGTGCCAGCTAACCCCAAACTAGAGAGATTTTCCCAGTTTAAAAGCTTATAGCTTTGCAGACAGGAAATAATCAACAGAAGCTTTCTACACAAGCTTCTACACAAAATGAAACAGACTAGAAAGAAGTTAAAACACAGGCAGTAAATAATCACAGCAGCTTTCCACACAAGCTTCTACACAACTTCAGATCAATAAGCAAAAAGAAGTAAAAATAAGCAGAAAATACTTAGCCAGAATGAAGATTTTGCAATGCAGTTAAACAGTTCCACCAGAAAAATCCCTTAGCATGTGCTCAGGACAACAATGACTAACAATGGCTCCCTTCCTTGCTCTGATTACCTTGCACAGGTCTGAGCCACACCCATTCATTCAGTTACCGCTCTTCCAGTCCCAGATATCCTCAGGACTGGCCCCCAACTGGAAGACAAGATTGGGGAAGGCCAGGAAATAGGGTTAGAAAAAGCCTCTGGTGACTGTGATACAGGGTGCAGTGCAGCTGCAGGGTAGATCTTGCCTCCTCCTCATCCTCCTGTAATCCCCGTTGCTCTGCAGCCCAGCAGAAATGCTGCTGGGCAGCACCAGTGCTTCTCAACCAATGTGCCTCGCTACCTGGCATCACCATCACCTTCCCTCTCCCTCCACTCCCTTGCATCATTATCATCTTCCCTCTCCCTTCACTCTCTTCTCCACCCCGGGCATCGTTACCTTCTTTCCCCTTCCCTCTTCCTCCACCCCCCCCCCCCCCCCCCCCCGGCATAATTACCTTCTTTTCCCTTTTCCTACACACCTTGGCATCATAATCACCTTCTCTCACCCTCCACCCAAACCCCTAGCATCATCATCATCTTCCCTTTTTCTCACCACCTTGGCATCATCCGCTTCCCTTCCTGTTCTCCCCCACACATAAATGCACCCTGTGACACATTCAGCTGTCCATCCGTCCCCCCGTTTCAGGAATGGCAGAGGTCTGTGATCAGTGCTTACCTAATGCTGTTTTTATCTCCTCTTGGCTTCCTTTTGCAATCGTAACCTGCATGGAACCAGTAGGCCTGGCAAGACTACAGGGCCCTATGCAGTTTCTATTGCAGAGGGGAAAGCAGCAGTGGGTTCGGATAAGCGCGGCTTTTCAAACCCCTCCCCCCTTTCCCCAGTGGGAGGACAGCCTGCAGGCCAGAAAGGAAAGAGAAAATAAAGACCGCAGCCGCGGCACACCTACACCTCAGTCACGGCTCTCTGGTTGGCAAACGCTGGGGTAGGGAATAGCAGGGATGAATGGAGGGATGTGGGAAGAGAAGAGCAAACCCCAGACTAGGGGGCAGGGATGGAGAGAGGACCGGGTATGAGGGAATGGGCCAGGGACTGAGGGAGAAATGACCTGGGATGGGGGAAGGGAAAAGAAGAAGGGAGCAAAGGACTCCTGATAAGGGGCAGGGAAATGGAGAGATAAAAAGGACCCAGGATGGACAGAAAGAGAGGAATAAGTATTGAAAAGAGAGAGAGAAAAATGACTCTGGAATAGGGGAAGAGATCCAGGGATGGGGGGAGGGGGTACAGAGAAGGAGAGAGAGGGAGTACCAGGGTCTCAGGAAGAAAGAGAGAGAGAGAAATACACTGGGTAGGACCCAGGATGGAGGGAGAGGATCAGGTATGAGTGAATGGAGAGGGAGAAAGGGCCTGTGGTGGGAGGTGGGGGAGGGAGTATCCTGGCACATGAAGAAAGTGAGAGAAAGAGGAGAAATGGAGAAAGGAGAGCAAGCAGAAATAGGAAGATCAGGAAAAGAAGACAAAGAGGAGAGAATTAAGAGAAGAGAGCAGAAAGACTGAAGGAGGAGAAAATATGAAAATATCCACTCTGAAGGACAGAGACAAAGAAGGAAGAAGAACATCAGAGATGGAAAGGAGCTAAAGGGAAATGGGGCAACGACCTCTCACACGGGAATAAACTAAGATTCGTTACATTTGGACCCGAACTGTTAGAAGGGTTGCCCACTTATTGGAGCAAGGAACTGGGTTCAGATGTTTCCTCTCAAAATATGACGCTCCTCTTTTCAGCTATCAGCAAAATGTCCATTGGTGCTCACGTTCAAGAAAAACAAGTTAAAATATTGCTTCCCTCTTAAGTAGATTCAGCAAAAGCGTGTAAGATGGGAATAGTTCACTCGGCCACCTGTATTAAACGCCATATGGGAGATGGATCATAGTTTTGTGCTATGTCATAAGATCTTTCCTTTTTGGGGAAGAGAGATTTACTGTTCTGGAGCATATTATTGTTTGTAAGCCTCCTTTCTGTGGCAAATGGCTGTTGTTGAGGTCCTTTGGGCAGATTGATTGTCTACAGGATGGAACAAATTTGCACAAGTAGCGATGTTGGTTGCTAAATATTGTAAGTTACTGCAATGGGTTAAAGGTATTGTGCCTTCATTGATGTTATGGTATCATCATATGATAAACTGGATTGAATTTATACAGCAAGAAAAGTAACCAAAGACTATGTCCAGGCTTGGAAAAGGTTTTATTTTCTTCCGCCATCTAAAGCTCTGTAGTATGGTCTGCTGTATAGGGTATTTGCTGTGGCGGTTGATTGCTGTAGGGTGCATGTGGTATGAACGTGTATATGTGATTGTCTTTCTTGTGCATACATAGAAAACTGATGTGGTATTGTCTGCTTCCTAACTGCTTACATGCTTTGTTCAAATGTACAGTATGATGTTTAGATATTCTACTTGTTAATTTGTGTGATTTTCTTTTGTTGGATATATGGAATTGTACAATATAGCATCAATTGGAAAAAAAAAAAAAAAGCGTGGAAAACAGAACAGGAAACAGAGAGACCAGCGGATGAGGAAAAAAAAATCAGAAACACAAAGACTGCAAATGTTACTGCCTGACAGAGAATATAAATAACTCAGTGTAAAATATGCAGGGACCCAGTTCAAAGTCTCTCCCCTGGGTGTGTCTCTCATTTGGAGAATTGGGAATAGATGGAATTTCTTGGCTAATTTGATTTTACCTGGTGTATAATGAATTCTTTGGTATGCAGGACATACCCACCAACCCTGAGGCCTTTGTATTGGGCCCAGAAATATTTGTGAGAAGAAAACCTTAAAAATGTGTTTTGAGGTATATTTAGGGAGTAGATTAGTCCATGGAGAGAGTCACATGGACGCTATCCCCTGTTATTAGCAGTGTGGGGAACAAGTGGCTCAGATTCCCCCACCTGAAATCTGTTCACTTTATCTTCCCTTCCTCCTTGCCACTGGCAGGAGGAGAACAATGCTTCCTAGCTGGATTGAATCTGACTGCTGAATGCAGGACTTGCCCGCTCAGAAGTCAGATCGAATCTTGCACAATGAGGCACACGCAGGTGACAAAGCGCTGCTCTCCTCCTGCCAGTGAGAAGGAGAGGGGATGAGAATCATGCAAAATTTGGCTTGGGTGTGCCATGGGGATTGAGTAAACTTGAAAATATGCCATGAAATGCAAAAGGTTGAAACGCATGGTCCTAGACTGTCTGTGAGATTTGTTCTGTCTGTTATACAGCAACAGTGTGCAGCACACAGCGTCAATGACACTCATCCCTTGTATGGCAAACTTCCTTCTCCTACACTTTATTCAGCTTTTGCTTTGCCTTTGAAGCACAGAAGAAGCCTTAGATGGCATTTTGAGAAGTGATACAAGAAATTCCTTGCATTAAAATCTGTGTAATTGATTAATAGTGAGAGCTCTTGTGTTTACATCTTTGTGGTTTTCCCCATTTGTATTTTTTTTTAGCCAATGTGAACGAAACCCATGTCCCATGGATAGTAAGGCCTGCCGGCAGGCAGCTCACTCCATCTCCTTTCACTATCTACCCCTCCACTCCAACCGCTCCATCCCCAAGGTCCTCTTCACCATGTCTACCACTCAATTTCTGGGAGACAGCCTGCGTTTCGCCATTACTGGGGGCAGAGGTCACAGTGTCCTTGCTATCCAGCGCTCTGACCGGCAGACAGGTGAACTAATCCTGACCAATTCAGTGATGGGGCCAGCTACGCTGGAGGCTGAGATCGAGATGACTGAACTGTCTCGGGGAGCAATTCTCGGAAGACACATTTTCCGAATCACCATCTTTGTCTCCCAGTATGAATTCTAAACCCCTACACTCCTTCAACAGCCAAGAAAGGACATCAACAACCAAAAAATAAGAAAATGACAAAGTTATGATGGAACTGAAGCTGTAAAAACTCCTATATGGTTTTTCAGCTTTTTGGCTAAAGACAACTCTGTGAACATTTCCAGGCTTGGCACACTAGAGAGCCAGCTTATGACATGTAAAATGTGGTTGAAAGAAGAGCCATTGAGGTTCATTCACTTCTATTCTGTTTGCTTATTTTCTCCTCTGGCTGTATATATATATATCTGTTGATCAAATAATATTTGTATCAGCCAAGAGTCTAACTAGTCTGTTTTTAAGGATGTGGAGACAGCTTCCTGTCATGTGGAATTATTTTGTGTGAAATATACATTCTTCAAACAGAATGAATTGTATTCTTGGCAGAGATTTTGTAAAGTTAGCAGCTTAAAAGAAAAGTATACTCAACAGGCACTGTTTAATGGTGAAAAGTCTGTATCACAAATAATACCACCCACCCTGTATCAAATAAATAACTGTATTCAAAAACCTGAAAGCAGATAAGATAACCAGGTAAATTTACCTGATTATCTCTAGCCAGATATTCAACCACAGTTACCTGGTATGGATGTGAATTAGTTTTCATTTGTTGCAGAAGTTTATGCACATACATTTTTTTTATGCATATAAAATCTGATGTATGTGATGCATGTAAGTGCAATCTACCTGCATAAAATGGCATTTATGTGCAAAAACTTCTGAACAAATAAATTGAATTGAAAAGTAGCAACAAAAAAATTAAACAAATGAAATGAAAGATGAACCCAACCGAAAATATTTTGGGTGCACATCCCTATTACCCAGATAAAAGTATGGCTGAAGATTTGGCTAAGTCTTACCATTCAGATTTTGACTAGCTAGATTTAGACCTGTCATTTGGATGGCTGCAGGTAGCCAATTCAACTTAGCCAGTTAGTAACTTTCTCCTGCCTGCCTGCTGATTAATTTTGTTTAAAAAGTGTACCAACTGCACCCAACCCTCACTACCTTGCTGCCAACCAATATCTTTAAAAAAGAAAAAAAAAAGCCAGTCCTCTTCCATCTGCATGCTGGCATCACTCAATCCTCCCACCATCCGATGTTTTATTTTATAAAAAGCCAGCTAGTGATCATATCCTCTTATCTGCCCCTGCTTCCCCATCCCATTTGCCCTCTCCTTTCACTAGTGGTTACGTGTGCTGTTTCACATTCGGGCTGATACAGTAAAACGCGCAGGAGAGCCGGCGAGCACCCGCTCTCCTGACGCGTGCCCAGGCCACTCTCCTGGGCGCGTGATTCAGTAAGCAAGAGCATGCAAATGAGGGCCCGCGGTAAAAAGGAGGCGCTAGGAACACTAGCGCGTCCCTAGCGCCTCCTTTTTGACAGAAGTGGCGGCTGTCAGCGAGTTTGACAGCCGATGCTTAATTTAACCAGCGTCGGTTGTCGAACCCACTGACAGCCACGGGTTCGGAAAACGGACGCCGGCAAAACTGAGCATCTGTCTTCCAACCCTCGGGCAGATTTTTTTTTTAAGAATTTTTAATTTTTTTTTTTAATTTTTGGGGCCTCCAACTTAATATCACTATGATATTAAGTCGAAGGGTATACAGAAAAGCAGTTTTTTCTGCTTTTCTTTACACTTTCCCGGTGCCGGCCGAAATTAACTCCTGCCTTTGGTAGGCGTTAATTTCTGAAAGTAAAATGTGCGGCTTGGCTGCACATTTTACTTTCTGTATCACGCGGGACTAACTAATAGGCTCATCAACATGCATTTGCATGTTGCGGGCGCTATTAAGTTCAGTGTGTCGAAAACGCGCGTCCAAACGGGGGCTAATAGTGCGCTCGGCTTGAGTGCACTTTACTGTATCGGCCCGATTGTGAGGAAAGGGCAAATTTTACCAATAGCCAAGTAACTCCTGCATTCCCCGGTTAAATCCCTTTGAAAACTGCCTTATTTTGGGGGTTATTTTTCAAATAGCCTGTACAGTTGTAAAAGAGAAATGAATTCCACCCTTCTCGCCCATCTTACCCTCTCTCCCTGAGAGGAAGGAGAACATATGCACACCTTATCCTTGCTCCAGTAATAATAATTATTGGCCCACCTTCCAAATGATGCTCAAGGTAGCTTACAGCATTAGTAGAATCCAGATATGGTACATCTCTGCCCAAAGAGCATGCAGTCTAAATGAGTTACCTTAGACACTGACACTGCTTGTGCCCAATGTCACAAGGAGTGTTGGTGGGGGAGGGGAATGGGGTTGGAGCCTTAGTTCTCAGCACACCTTCTCCTTCAACATAACATATGTCCTAACTAATTGGCTAAATTTAGTAGGATAACCCCAAATACAAAATTATCAGGCCTAAATCTACTCGCTCATATTTTGAGGGGGTGGATTTAGACAGATATTTCAGCTGCACAGTTAGCTAGGTAAGTGCGGCTGAGTATCTGTTCAAAGATAACCAGGTGAATTTACCTGTATCACAAATAATAATACCCACCCTGCTTATCTTACTCGCTTTGTGCGTTTCTGATAATGAACCCCAGAGTGCATCTGGGAATTTTAAATTTGCTATAAAGATGATGCAAGAAAAAGCTCTGAGGATCGTATATGCAATAAAGAAAAAGCTGACTAGTTTTAATCTTCTAGCAAAGCTACTATCACATTTTTTAGATACCATTATTCAGCAATCCTTTTATTGAGGAGTGAAGTCCTATTCAGAATGGGGCAAAACCTCAATAGAGCTTTTGCACCACCAGTACTGCAAACAGATGACCCGCATCCACAGAAATATCCCTAATAGTCGGTGCAAAGCAAAACTGGAGCTCTTTCCATTACTACTCACCATACAAAAAGAATATTGTGTCCAGGAATTCTGTGATGCAACAGAAGACCCTGCAAAAATACATACGCAGCAAACCTACTATAACCAAACAGCACTAACTCCCAGGAAACAAACAATATAAACTCTACCTATGAAAAGGCAGCACCATAAATAATGCAATGTGCTGAAGAACACCTACAGCTTCCTACTGGATGGTGCAGATTGGAAAACAAGTTGGACTGTTATCAATCGCTACAAGAACTTTCAAGCTAGCAGAACCCCTCACCTCAGTCTCATATGCAGAAAACAGGCAGACCCCTCGCCAAATACAGAATAAGTACTCACAAATTAGAAGCAGAACTTGCAGACAAAATTTGAGCTTGAGACCCTGCATGCCATGCAACACCAGACCCTGCATGCCATGCAACACCAGAGAAATAGAAACAGAAATGCACTTTCTCCTGCAGTGAGCAAAATAGAAAGATATTGCAGATCCTCATTTCCCAGAGCTGGCAGAGAAAATAAAAGCCTTCCCATAAAAAAAAGAGCAGGAATAACTCGATAATCCTGGGGGAAAGAGGAGAATCTGCAGATCTAGCAGCAAGAGATGGTTGTAAGGATCCATGGGCCCCTTACCAATCCCTGTGACCCTGAAGAAGGGTCATGCTGTGCAGTGTAACTAGGAGGAATGTACCATTTACCAAAACCCCTCCCTAGGAGATTGTTGAAATGGGCTTTTACATAAAGACACTCTTAGTGCTTTCTAGAAGTGACAGAGAGTAGGTGCTAGATAGCTCAAGAGAAAGAGTGGTTGTTCTTTTCTCTCTTGCGAAAGATCTGCAGGCAGAACATCTTGGGGGCAGGTCTTTCTTGTTCATCTACAGAAGAACTGCTAGCCCACTTCAAAAGTCTGGTAAATTGGTTCTCCATTGTTTTTTCGTTATTTTGAAGGAGTCTGGAATTTTTGTCTTTGGTGTGGCTGGAGTCTTGCAATGGGTATTGGAACACAGTGCAATCCCGGGGTTACTCAGCCTTAGTGACTCAGTGCTACCCCGGCAAAAACTTTAGGAGGAGGGCCCAGCTGATGCCACTTGGGAGGAGAAGAGAGAGGGGTATCCATCCAGTACCTGCCCCGAGGAATCAATGCCTACTCAGTACAATAAAGAGAAGAAGGACATAGAGTGGAGACCATCAGTGCATTGGATTCCAGGTACAAAGGGGACCCTGTAAAGAGAGAGAGAGAGGAACTCTAAACACCAATCCAGGGAGTCTCTGAATTGCAGAAGGAAACAGAGGGGATTTCAAGGGAATGAGCAGTGAAAGTAAACATTTCTAACGTGCATATTCAGCTATGTACCATGGATACTACACCTAGAAAATGTACAAGGTTTCAAGTAATCTTATCTATGTTTGTGTCCGCTGCTTGGCTATTAGAGGTGTACTAGAAGTATTCTGACATGTCTAGACCTGAACAGGGAGATTCTTCCAGCCGTGGAGGGTTCACTAGGGGTCAGAGGGTGGACATATTTGTTAACATTGAGAAGCTTCTAGCCCAAGGAGGTTCAGAGGGAGTTCAAGGGGGTATAGCTAATTTATTGGAGTGACAGGGTGATTCTTTCACCAAAGAGAATGGAACAAAATTGGGGAGTATAAAAATGCCTCCCATGAGGCACAGGGTAGAGTTTTTTGGAGCTAGTATTCCCACGAGCACTGTAAAAGGGAATTATCAGAGGGTTTTGAAACTGAAAGTAGCGTATAAAGAGCTGGAGATAAGGGAGGAATAACAAGGAGAGTGTTGTCCTCTTCAGTCCTTTGGAGTGTCTCTGTAAAAGAAGAGAACCTTTCCCTGGAATATTTCAAAAGTGAGACCTGGATCATCTGCCCACCAGAAACAAGGAAAGGATTCTTGTGAGTCATCTGAGTTGTGAGTACTGACAGAAAGATCAAGAGATACTCTGCACTCCTGAGAATGGCAACGAACTTGTGAAGGAAGGAGTAGAATATTAAATGTTGCAGAGACTTATAGAGCATAAGGACTGCTTAATAGAAGAAATGTGGAAGGATATGGAACCTTTCTTGTTGTGATTTGGATTTTTGTTCTGCTATTTCTATTGTGGACTTTGTTTTCTATTGGCTGAACTGGTTAACCTTTTAAAGTAAACTAATTTTATATTTGGAGCACCAACCTGGTCTGGACTGAAAGTAACTGTTGTGTCCGTCGGTCTTCGACGGCTTCGCCCCACCTACCTCTCTCTACTTGCGGCTCCTCCCGCTCACCTTGGACTGATGGCCGCTGCGGCGTCTGCTTGCCGTTCTCTCCGGCGTCCCCGGACCGGCTTTGGTGCTGCCTCCCGCCATTCTCCTTCAAGGTACCTCTAGGGCATGCGCGCGTACGCCGCCTTCATCTTTAACTTCACGTTGGCGCGAACCTCAGGGGCGTCCCCCTGTTCTGATGTCACGACTCCAGGATATATCTGCCTACAATATTTGCTAGCTCGTTGAGTTAGCAACAGGATTCTTACGGATGGGATTTGCTCTCCGTTCCTAAGCTACTCTGCCACTCCACCTCTCCCTGGAACTCTTACTACCCTTCGGGGTCGCTAACGGGGTACCCGCTCCTCTGGGGCCTCTCTGCTTCCTTCAGGTGCTATCAGGAAACCAGTACTCGCTCCTCAAGGGCCCATGTTCCCTGTGTCGCTGCCTGCAAACTCTACCCTTCTTCTTGGAAGAACTAACTTACAGTCACCATCAGGGAGTACAGAAAACATCTCTCTCTACAGTACCGCTTTGCCGGAATCAGGTACTCGCTCCTTGAGGGCCTGCTCTCTGTTCCAGTGCCAGACGTCTCATCTAGTGGAATCTCTGCTGCTGCTAGTGAGTACAACGCTACTGAGTCTCTCTGCTCTAAGGGATCAGGTACTCGCTCCTTGAGGGCCTGCTCTCCCTGGCTGGAGCTCTCCTATTTCTATTTGGGACTCTGAATGCTAACCTTATTGTGTGCTCATAATGCTCAGTCTCTTTCCACTACAGCACTGCTCTACAGAGGATCCGCTGTTCCAGCGTTCTGTGAGAGACGTGCCCAGCTGGGCTCTACAACCACTACTCACTACTGCCACCTCTGGTGGTTCCATAAACTCCGGACAGACAAATCTGTGTTTGTCCGGAGTTTAGCCTGACACTGTGGTCCCTCCCGGGACTGCCCCCCGTGGGTGTGGTCAGCAGCCACAGTGTCCAAGGATCCACCTAAACACCATTAACCATAACAGTAACATCTGCCCAGTTTGTACTTGCATGTATTCCTGCTCCCATTCCACAGGACCCAGACAAACATGTCCCCTACCCTGGTTAAGTGAATCCAGTGTTCTCCATAACTGGGAAGGTGATGCCCTGGTGAAAGGGGAGGGGGGGGAGGATGTTACATGTTGAAGTTAATTTGCTTTAATTTGGAACACCATTCAAGTCTGAAAAGTCTTTGTTGAGAAAAGCAATCCTCTAACATTCTTATAGTCCAACTTTCTCCCTATTTGGAATGGACCCTGACATCCACCGAGTTGTGTTGGACCTCAGCCACCCTACAGTGCACCCCCTCAACTGAGAAGGACCTGGAAGGTGGGGAAGGACTGCATGTTGTATCCTGCCATTAAGCCAGAATCCTAGTGGGACAGTTTTCCAATCTGTTCACTTTGGGGCAAAGCCCCATGAACTTTGCACCAAATGTCCCAGGGGAATGAATGCATCCTTTCTCTTTGAAAGTTGCCATAGGAGCACAGTAGCTGTGGCCTTTTCCATCTGCCTATTCTGCAGGTAGCTTTTTCATGGAAAATAATGCACGTAAATCTGAAAATACAATTTATGCACATTATCTGCCAATCCCACCCAAAACATGACCTCAGCAATGACTCCCCAAAACTTGGCTAACAGCAGCACCCATGTCTGCATGCTTTTAGGGGGATCAAGGGAGCACTGTTTCTAGATGGGCTATTTACCTGCAGATTGCCCTCAGTTGTGACCAGAGACAATACTAACCATCGGCAGAATCCTTGTAATTGGCCTTTTTCTACTTAGTAATTTTAATTTACTGCTATTACAATTATAATATTTTGTATTTCTATTTGTTTCATTTTGCACCTTTTATTTTTCACTACTTTAATGTATTTCTATGCCAATTGTCTTGCCAATAAAGTTTCCTGAATCTGAAGCTGAGAGAGTGAGAGGTATACAGACAGAAAGACAAATAGGGAGAAATATAGAAAAATAAAGAGTGAAATGGCGATTTAATCTTCAGTGGGCTGTCTACTCCTGCACACATTTTTACTTTTCTATAAGCTGTACACATTTTGTGCTTCACTCTCCCAAACCCGTTTCCCGTAACCTTTGTCACAGCTCTCTCATTGTGTGCCTTTCACAGACTCAGACTTCGCTTTTCACGCTCTTGTCGTATTCCCACTACCACATGCTTTTGACTCATAAAGAGCTTGAAAAGAGACATTCAGCCTCCCCAGGGCAATCACCCCCTCATCGTAGCTCTCCTCCCCGATCCCTCAGCTGTACACGAACCACCTCCTTTATCCCTTTTATTGGTCAGGGTCATTGGTCACAGAAGGACTTGCACGCGGGGTTTTCGCGCTGGGAACCCCTCCCCCTTTGTCACAGCGCCTAAACAATCGAAGGAATGCGAGGTCAGGATGGAGGTGGCGGGGAGCGGTGTAAATGGGCAGCGATATTAGGTTCCTTAGCACCGAACAATGAGCTTTGTTCGGAGCTTTTGTCTAAGCACTGTTTTGCTGAGGCAGGGGACCGCCGCCTGGAATGCAGAGGAGGCCGTTATTTAAAGGCTGCCACAGAAGTGGTGCGTCACTGCCCAGGGGGCGCGCGACAGGAGCCGGGGAGAGGTTCTGAGGCGCAGCAAAGAAAGACAAGACAATGGGGGTCTGCGAGCTAAAATGCAGGAAGACTAATGCGAGCGTTTAACAAGGGCAGAGAACGGGTTGTGGGGCGGACATTGGCCTCCGAGTCTCTGTGGAAGCCTCCTTTTCAGCAGGGGGGGGGGGGGGGGCAATGGAGACCCTTTCTTTCGGGACATGGGATGGGAGGAGGGACGTTTGACCACAGAGTTGCTTCAGTTGCACTCGGAGCGAGGGGGGAGGGGGAAAGAAGGGGGGGGGGGTGTTAGAGCTGCACTGCAGCTAGCATTACCGCCATCAGTAACACACACGTTGCCAGCTGTGCTAAAATCTGCTGCCCAATCCAATAAAGACTTTACGCTTTTTAGTACATCGGGATATTAAACTAGATATCCACACCTAGGGTTGAGAGAGGAGAGCTAGGATTAGGGGGTGATTGCCCTGGGGAGGCTGAATGTCTCTTTTCATGCTCTTTATGAATCATAAGCATAGATTGTGAGCCCTCTGGGGATGGAGAGATACCTACAGCGCCTGAATGTAATCTGCTTTAAAGTGGCTGACCAGTCATGAAAGTCAGAATATACTTTTTTTTTTTAATTGGCACATTAAGTAGCCTAGTGGTTAGAGCAGTGGGCTACGAACTGTCGCTTACAGTACCTGAATGTAAACCAATGTGAGATCTTCCTTTTCCCCTCTCCTGGAGATGAGGCATGAAATGCAGGCATGGTTTTTCCTCTGTATTTTTACTCAAAAGGATACAACTCAGTTCTATGGATTGAGTCATCGGGGCACTCCAGGCATGTATAGGAGGTGCTAAATTCAAACTAGCATCACCATTGACACCATTCATTGCTTATCCACCCAAATATATTGGTGAAACTGCAGCGTTTTTAAGTTTGAGCCTGACAGATGCTTGAATGCGTCATATGAGAGAGGGATGTAACATATTCAGCATAGCATGTTGTAAACAAGTTTGCATGTCTTTGGCCAGCAAACCTAACAGCAGCATTTTTTGTTTGCTTTAAAAAAAAAAAAAGAAATATAATTATTTTTAAGAAAAGAACAACTGCATTAACATACACAGACATACATAATGATAAAGAATAATAACATAATTCAAATATAGCATTCTCTGAGCCAGAACCATCTAACTCAAAAGGCTTCACTATTTCATGAAATGGTTAATTTTCTGGGATTTTTCTCCTACTGGTGCTTCTTATATCTAAGTAACATAAGCAGTACTTCACCAAGGAACTATTAAATTACTTGATTTCCAGTTGGTCCAAATAAATTTGATTGTGAATGATGAATGAGATGATCAGATTTGCAAATGACACAAAATTATTCCGCGTTGTTAAATTACAAGCGGATTGTGAGAAATTTCAGGACCACCTTGTGAGACTGGGCATCCAAATGGCAAATGAAATTTAATGTGAACAAGTGCAAAATGATGCACATAAAGAAAAGAAACCCACACTATAGCTACACAATGTTAGGTTCCATATTAAGACCATTCAGGAAAAGGATCTGGGCGTCATCGTGGACAATACTTTGAAATCCTCGGCTCAGTTTGTGGCAGTCAAACAAACAAATAGAATGTTAGGAATTATTAGGAAAGGAATGTAGAATGTCAAAATACCTCTGAATCGCTCTATGGTGTCTGGTTGACCCTTTCAGTTTGTCCATCTCTCTGTGGATAGCAGGCTGTAGAGACACATAGCTTGACGTCTGGAAGTTTACTCATGGCTTTCCAGAAGCGAGAGATAAACTGGGTCCCTTGGTTTGATACAATATGATCAGGGAATCCATGGAGTCAAAAAACATTCTGAAAGAGGGCTAAAGCAGTCTTTTCAGCAGTAGGAAGGCCTGGACAGGTAATAAAGTGAAACATTTCTGTAAACTGGTCCACCACTACCAGGATCATTGTGTTATTCTCTGACAGTAGCAGGTCTGTGATATAGTCGAGACGTATAGCTTCCCATCATCAGGCAGGGATTTTTGCCAGCTGAAGTAGGCCCACTGGCTTTGTTCAGGGAACTTCCATCTGTGCATGGGTTTTGCATGACTTAACATATCTTGTCACATCTAGATTTAACTTGGGCAGTCATAAATGTTTAGAAACCAATTGTGAGGTCTTGGCTTGTTCCCAAGTGCCCAGTAAATCGGGAGTCACAGCGGACCCGAAGTGCCTACAATATGGCAGATCCGGGGGGAGGCACATATAACCAGTGCTGGTGAATAGCAAACCTTCATGTTCTTGGAGTGGCAGGCAGCTGTCCAGTGCTTGGTATTTCCCTAGTTCTTCATGAATGTCAAGATCTTGGCTTCCAGTTTATAAAAGAACATAAGATATGCCATACTGGGTCAGACCAAGGGTCCATCAAGTTCAGCATCCTGTTTCCAACAGTGGACAATCCAGGTCACACATACCTGGCAAGTACCCAAACATTAGATTTCCATAATAGCAGTTTATGGATTTTTCCTCTAGGAAATTATCCAAATCTTTTTTAAACCCAGCTACACTAACTGTCATCACCCCATCTTCTGGCAATGAATTCCAGAGTTTAACTATGCGCTGCGTGAAAAAGAATTTTCTTTGATTTGTTTTAAATGAGCTACTTGCTAACTTCATGGAGTGCCTCCTAGTACTTCTAGTATCTGAGAGAGTAAATAACCGATTTATATTAACTTGTTCAAGTCCTTTCATGATTTTGTAGACTTCTATCATATCCCCCCTTAGCTGTCTCTTCTTCAAACTGAACAGCCCTAACTTCTTTAACCTTTCCTCATAGGGCAGCCGTTCCATGCCCTTTATCATTTTAGTTGCCCTTCTCTGCACTTTCTCCAGTGCAGCTATATCCTTTTTGAGATGCAGTGCCCAGACATGCACACAGTATTCAAGGTGTGGTTTCACCATGGAGCGATACAGAGGTATTATGACATCCTCCATTTTATTTGCCATTCCCTTTGTAATAATTCCTAAATTTCTGTTTGCTTTTTTGATCACCACAGAACATTGAGCCAATGATTTCAATGTATTATCCACTACGATGCCTAGATCTCTTTTCTGGGTGGTAATTCCTAAGATAGAACTAACATTGTGTAACTACAGCAAGGGTTATTTTTCCCTATATGCATCACTTTGCACTTGTCGACATTACCATGTCAGGAAGGTGAAGTAAAAATGGGTAGGGGGAGGGTAGATAGTGGAGAAGTTCTAACGGTGATACTTCCTTCTATCACCGTTAGAACTTCTCCACTATCTACCCTCCCCCTACCCATTTTCACTTCACCTTCCTGACATGCTAACCTACCCCATTCCCACTCTTAACTACCAGCCCTATCATCACAAAAAACTCTTACCCATCTCTCCTCCCTCCAACCTCAGATCCGTAGTGCCAGTTATGATTTCCCCCTATCTCAATTTCTCTGCCTAACTACACTATCACTCATACTCTTCAATTCCCAGTCCATAACCAAAAAAAACCCTATCTTGAATGACCTCCTGCTAGAAGCCAGCCAGATATCTGTGCTATAACAGAAACATGGCTCAAACAAACGGACTTAGTCCTTTGGAATCAACTCCCCACTCATCTTTACGATATCTTCTCCCTCCCCAGACACAAAAAAAGAGGGTGAGGTCTCCTATTGGCTGCCAAGAAAGAATTTAAATTAATCTCTCAGATAGTTAACACCGCCCCCAAATTTGAAATTGTTTTTTTTCAAATCCTCACAATTACAAATCTGCCTAGTTTACACTCCCCCAGGCCTCCTTGACCACAACGCTTCCCCTCTCATTGAATTTATAGCCGAAAATATAGACTTGGACATTCCATCCATTATCCTCAGGGACTTCAATCTTCATGTAGATACAATCCCCTTAACTCCCTCCTGTGAAGCCTTTCTATCCTCCATCTTAGCCATGGGCTTTAAACAAATTATATCCAGCCATAAACAGGCCACACCCTTGATTTGATATGTACAAATTCCCACCTCCTTCCCGCTGACACACCCACCTGCACCCCGGTCCCCTGGTCTGACCACTCTCTTGTAAAAACCAAGCTCGCTATAAATAAAACATATGGCCCCAACCAAAAACAAAATAACACTATTCAATACAGAAAACCCTGCGCTAAAGAGGAGCTAATCCTCGCCCTCACTAATGCCCTTGACTATCTAGACCTCTCTAATGTAAACTCTGCCCGCTGCTCATGGAACAAGATAACCAATAATATTGCCAACAAAATCTGTCCGCTAGTTTCCAAAGAGCTAAACTCAATTTACACAAAAAAAACCCCATGGTACACTGCTGAACTAAAGACACTCAAACAATAATTAAGAGCCAAAGAAAAGAAATGGCGCAAGGATCCCTCCCCCACCCTGCTAGCAGCATATAAATACACTCTCCACTCCTACAGAACTACCATCCTTAACACCAAAAAAGACTACTACGCCCTTAAAATCCACAATTACCAATATAATGCCAAAATGTTACGAGCGCAGAGGCACAGTTGCTTCTGGTGGGAGATGTGAGCCCTTGGATCGCCACGCCACTCAGGGAGGAGCCCCAAGAGCACAGTAAGAGGTGAGCTAATGCAAGCACGGGCAAACAAGGAGCAGAACAAGGCTGGAATGAAGACAAGGAGATTGAAGATCTGACCCTCTACCGGACTGCACGCCTCAGGAAAACCAACAACGCAATGGTGGTCAATGAACAGTCCTCCGACCGTTTCAAGCCCTTTCGGACCTGCTGCTGGGAATGGCAATAGGCAGCAGGCCGGGCAGAGGATGAGGGCAGATGGAGTACTTGGAACATGGAAGACTCTGGACAAAGACTCAGGTGAGGACACTTTGATGAAGACGTAGGATCAAGGCACTGTAGACGTAGGATCAAGGCATTGTAGTCGAGGAATCAGGATCAAAGTGCTGGGTTGAGACTGCGATGCAGTGCGCCCTACACAGCCCACCCACGGGGCTGGTTGCGGACCATGCTGGGCTCGAAGCAGGCTCCAGATGAGATGAGGTGTGGAGTAGATGAGGCTGGAACATGGCGAAGATCCCGAAGAAACCTGCACTGGGGCACGCCATACACAGCCGCCTATGGCTGGTCGCGGACCATGCTGAAGCGGAGCAGGTTCAAACAGAGTCTTAGACATGGATGGATGCAAATGCAAGGTGCTCAGAAGACCGGGACAGGATACAAGGTCAGGATACAAGATTCTCAGACAACTCGGGGTTCAAGACTTAGGATACAAGCTGAAGTCTTCTGGAGGCTTGCACTGCGGAGGAGACAATGGCCTTGTTCCATGAGGCACCCTACACAGCCAAGCTTATTTCACGATTCCCACCTTCCTCCCCCCACCCCTGTGCCATTCCAAAAAAACCCTAATATCTCCCTCGACTCCTTCAAATCTACCTCCGCTTCTGAGATAGTAACACTTCTAAAGAAAATGAAACCACCTTCACATCCAGAGGACTCCATCCCTACAAAATCCCTTCTTACCATCCCTGACATTATAGCCAAACCATTATCAGAAATTATTAATTGCTCCCTCTCCCTTGGACATGTCCCCACCGCTTGGAAACAAGCCATCCTCAAATCCATTTTAAAGAAACCTAACCTAGACCCATCTGACCCTTCAAACTTCCGACCAATCTCTAATCTCCCATTCCTAGCTAAAATGTTGTGGAAAAACACATTTTATTCCCATCACAATTCGGCTTCTGTAAGTTCAATACGGAAACCCTCTTAATATCCCTCACAGATACCTTCTTCAAAGGACTAGACAAGTGCCAATCGTACATTCTAGCCATGCTAGTCATTTCATCTGCTTTCAATACCGTCAGTCACAACTTACTAATTGATCGTCTCTCTGAAATAGGTATTTCCAGAATAGCCCTGAGCTGGTTTGAATCCTTCCTCAACAATAGACACTAGGTCAAAATTGGCAACCATGAATCCAACCCCATTAACTTAACTCATGGGGTTCCCCAAGGCTCTTCCCTCTCCCCGACCCTCTTTAATGTCTACCTACTGCCCCTATGCCAACTCCTCGTTGACCTTGGTCTTACTCACTATATCTACGCAGACAATATCCAGATACTTATCCCCATCATCGAATCCATACCTAAAGCCCTCAAGACCTGGGACAACTGCCTCACATCGATCAACTGCCTCCTCACTAACCTCAACCTCGCCCTAAACACGGCAAAAACAGAGCTCCTTTTCATCTCCCCAGATCACCACAACCCCTCTCCCTCAGATCAGCCCTTTTCCTTTTCCCAGCATGTAAAAGACTTAGGTGTCATTCTCGACAGCCAACTCAACTTAAAAAAATTTATCAACAACACCACCAAAGATTGTTTCTGCATACTGCAGGTCCTTAAGAAACTAAGACCCCTCCTCCATCACAGAGACTTCCGTACAGTCCTCCAAGCCACTTTATTTACTAAAATCGACTACTGCAATACTCTACTCTTGGGCCTTCTCACAATTTCCATCAAACCTCTCCAAATGCTACAAAACGCAGCTGCTAGAATCCTCACCAACTCCAGCAGAATAGAACATATCACGCCAATTCTTAGAGACCGCCATTGGCTCCTGATCCCCTCCATAATTCTTCATAAGAGTCTCACAATTATTCACAAAACCCTTCACAACCAGAATATTCATTGGCTTAATGATTCCCTTCACTACCATACCTCTAACAGACTCACCAGCTCTGCCTACAAAGGATCCCTGTTCACACCCTCTCACAAACTCACCCAACACATCTCCACCAAAGAACGTGCTCTTTCCATAGCGGGACCGACAATATGGAATTCTATGCCCCCTGAACTACGCCAAGAACACTGTACAAGGACTTTAAAAAAAAAAACTAAAAACTTGGCTGTTTAAACTGGCTTATACATAACTTCGCCCATCCTCCCCTTTGTTAATAGCATCCTCAACCCCCCCCAGACCTATAAGTTTAATTTAGTTAAGGTTCAATCTCTTCTATAATCGCCCTACCTATGTCCTCTTGACCCTTTTTATTTTCTCTCCTCTTCCCACCTTGTTCCCTGTTACATGTAACTTTATTTTCACTTTCTTAATTTATGTTTTTATTCTCCCCGTTGCTTGTAAACCAATGTGATATGCAAACGAATGTCGGTATATAAAACATTTTAAATAAATAAATAAATAGATTGCATCCCCTTTATCATTTTGTTCACCCTTCTTTGAACTTCTCCAGTGCATCTATATCTTTTTTGAGAAATGGTGACCAGAATTGAACTCAGTACTCAAAGTGTGTCCTCACCATGGAGCAATGCAGAGGCATTATGAAATTCTCCATTTTATTCACCATTCCCTTCCTAATAATTGCTAGAATTCTGTTTGCTTTTTTGACCGCTGCAGCACACTGAGCCAACAATTTCAATGTATTGTCCATTATAACGTCTAGATCTTTTTCCTGGGTGGTGATTGCTAGGGTCACCAAGTGGTGTGCAAGAGATTTCTGGAGAGTTCCAGCTCTCCGGGACCAGTAGAGAGAATGGTGATGAGGGTTCTTGCTCTCTAAGAGGTCATCTAAAGGACAGAGAGTTCTGCTACTGCAGGGCTTGTGCATTTTGCAAAGATCCTGCCTATTTAAGGAGGGGTGTAAGGCAGGATTAGAGATTTGTGCTGCAGAGCTAAGTGATGTAATGGTATTTTATTTATTGATTGATTTTATATACTGTCATTCGGTCGAACCATCACAACGGTTTACACATTTAAAAGTGCTAAAAGATACATTCATAAACAGTATTAAATTAATGAAAAAAAATACATTCGTAAAACATTAAAATAGCAAATGAAAACATTTGGATAGAATTAAAATATGGCTACAAATTATCAGTTAAAAGGAAGGGGGGTAAATAGAGTTAATTTTTGCCTTGTAGTGCTTCCCCAAAGGCTTTAATAAATAGCCAAGTTTTTAGATTTGATCTGAATAGTTTGGAATTAGGTTGAGTACGGAGACATAATGGTAGTGAATTCCAAATTTTGGGGCCTGCAAGGGAGATTATTCCAGACATCACATAAGTGGTCTGTTCTAATGGAGGGGATTGTTAGAAGGCCTTTGCCAGAGCAAAGATTTCTTTCCGGAATGTGAAGCCTGATTGCAGCGTTCAACCAATCGTTCTTATGTAATAGACCGACTACCTTAAATTCGATATGTTGGGGGGTTTTTTGGGTTTTTTTGTATTTAAATAATTTTTATTGTCAATCAAGGAATAAACTAAGCACAGTAAGAACATGTACATTAGAAACATATAGTAACATCGAAAACATATTCAGGATCAGATATCCAATATGATTGACCGTTTGAAATTGCTGTCTCCCCAATCCTCCCACCCACCCTCGCATCCAGGATCACATAGAGAAAAAAAAATACAGTATATAAATATAAATATACACACAGATCATAAGTATATGTTCTATAAAGATAGCAACAGGGAAGCAAGTATCATGGCAAATCATGTAAAGGGGGCTGGACAGTCAAGCATCTGAGAAGTAGATAACGGGAAATGGCAATTGTGGTATCATACATAGCAGGTCACAGTGGATGTTTCATGTACTGGGAATGACAGCTGAGAACAAAGAAGTATTAGGGTATCCATCAAGTAATCCAACAAGTGAAGGGGGAGAACAAAGAGTCATGCATACCCGTATGTCAAAGGTACTGAACAAAACAGAAATGAGTATTGATACCTCTACGATTGCGCATCCAGCCACTTAATGTATAAACTCCATGTGATTAAAAACATTCTTATTCTGTCGTGGTGGACAGCAGTGAGTCTACTCAACTGATAATAGGTGTGTAATCTATGTTGTATTTTTGCCAAACTTGGTGGATCTGTATTTTTCTAGTGTAATGCAACTTCTGATCTAGCTGCAATAAAAACTTGAAGCATAAATTGTTGTCTTCCTTTTTGTACCCCGGCATGGGAAGAGAAAGTAATACATGCCATGGCTGAACTTCCACCTGCACCAATAAAACTTGTGAAAGCCACTCTATGATAACTGGCCAGAACAGAGCTATTTGGGGCACTCCCACCAAATATGATAATATGTGCCAATTTGGCCACACCCTCTCCAACATTGATCTGAAAGAGCGGGTTTAAATCTATGTAAAGTAACTGGGGTATAGTGCCAATGGTATAGTAGCTTGTAGCAGTTTTCCTGCAGCCCAATGGACATGGAGCATTTGCGAGCCATGAGATAAATAGCTTCCCATTCCTTCTCTTCTAGGGTGAAGTGAAAATCTGTTTCCCATAAAGTGCGATATTTATGTTTGCTAGATGGCTTATCATTAAGGAGGTTATATATTTTAGATATTACTCCCCTAAGTGTCACAGCATTTTTACAGAAGTTTTCAAATAAGGTACCAGTCACCTTAACAGTGCCCCATCTCAGTCCTCTGTGGATGAAATGATATGGCTTAGCATAATACAAAAAATCAGTTTCCGCCAATGAATACATATCACAAGGTTGTGCATAAGACATGAGAGTACCTTGTTGTTGCACATGCTCCAACCTTGTAATGCCAGCCTCAATCCATTGCCTCGATGTCTTGGAGAGAGCAGAAGCTGGATATACAGTGTTAGTAAACAGATTGGTCATGAAAAAATATGGATCCGTCCCTACTAAAACTGATTTCCACTGGTGCCAAACCCTGATGGTAGTTTGTAAGGCATAGGGAAAATGTTGTGTGTGTGCCCATGTCATTGGGGGTTGCCAAGGTATTGCCTTGGAAAAGTCCCTAGCATTGCCTGTTCCAACAGCACCCATTGCGGTAAATCAGCTGTTCAATGGAGTACCACTAGTGCCCGAAGCTGTGCAGCCCAGAAGTACCAAGACAGATTGGGGAGTTGCAAACCACCCCTGTCCTTAGTTTCATATAGAATGGTCTTAGCGACCCATGGAGGCCGTTTACGCCAGATAAAGCTGCATAGGATTTGCTGCCATTTTTTAAGTAAGGGTATAGGTATACAGATGGGAATGGTGGTAAAAAAGTAAAGAAAGCGAGGTAGAACGTTCATTTTGACTATGGCCATTCTCCCCAGCCAAGAATGGGATTGTTGATGCATTTTGTTAAATCTGCTTGAATGGAGTTGATAAGTGGACTATAATTTAAGGCGAAAAGCTGGTTAGTGTGTGAACCCAACTGGACCCCTAGATATTTCAGGAATGATGTCGCCCACTTAATTGGGAATTTCTGACTTAAGGCACGCACGTTAGTCAGTGACAGTGTTAGGTTAAGTAAGTCCGACTTATCTTAATTCACCTTCATACCAGAAACTGAAGTAAATCAAAGTAATTCTGACATAATCCCCTGCAGCGAGAATTCTGGGTTCATTAGTGTGAACATAACATTGTCAGCAAAAAGGCAGATCTTGAAATGATGATCATCCCTCCTTAACCCCTGAATGTGTGGTGCCTCCCGAACTCTAGTGGTGAAAGGTTCTAGAAAAAGAGCAAACAATAGGAGAGATAGTGAACACCCCTGTCTTGTTCCTCGTTTAATAGCAAAGGGTTCACCACAGCTGCCATTTGCCTTGACTCTAGCAAAGGGTTGTTCGTACAACTTCCTCAGCCAAGCCACTCTGCATGCAGTGCGAACCTGGAGCAATGGAAAGAGAAATACAGCACCTAACAGACTCTCAGGATTTGCAATAATGCACACAAATTAACCCGCACAAAGTTACACCTGTATTATGGAACACACTCAAACAGTAACAACCCTATCTAAGAAATATAACTATTAAACCAGGCCCTAAACATTAATACATTTCCTATTGGGAAAACAGAATAAGCCAAGCTGGTATAGAGCCCCACACAGAAATAATTGTAAAGCTCTACTAAAAATGTTACAAAACAGCTGCTGAACAGAATAATATGCAACAATTAAAAACTCATAAAAATTATTAAAACATGTCCAAATATCAATAATATATTTCAAAACAGCAGACATCGCATTAAACTCAATAATTAAAATGGCAGTCAATCAAGAACAATAAATTTAAAAAGCCACCTTTACTTACCCTGTCCAGCAACTCTCCTACTCCTTTCCCTTCCAGGCCAATAGCACTCACCAGAAGCAGCAAGGGCTGCTGAAGCTCTGTCCTCACAGTCCTCTTCCTTAGCACCCACAACCAGTCACTTACACACACACACATTCACACACCCCCAATTAGACCCCACGACCAGTCTCAGTCTCTCTCACACAAGTCATCTTCCTGACCAGTCTCTCTCTCTCTCTCACACAGAAACACATCACCTCCCTGACCGGTCTCTCTCTCAATCACACTCATGATCTCTTATATACAAGCTCTCAATCACACACAAATGCTCTTGCACCCATTCACACCAGCTCTCACCCAGGCTTCCATTCACACCCACACATAAGCTCTCACCCAAGCACCCATTCACACCAGCTCTCACCCAGGCTTCCATTCACACCCACACACACAAGCTCTCACCCATGCATCCATTCACACCCACAGACACAAGCTCTCACCCAAGCACCCATTCATACCAGCTCTCACCGAGGTTTCCATTCACACCCAAGCACAAGCTCTCACCCAAGCACCCATTCACACCAGCTCTCACCCAGGCTTCCATTCACACCCACACACACAAGCTCTCACCAAAGCACCCATTCACACCAGCTCTCACCCAGGCACCCATTCACACCCACAGACACAAGCTCTCACCCATGCACCCATTCACACCCTCAGTCTCAAGCTCTCACTCAAACTTCCATTCACACCCACACACACAAGCTCTCACACAAGCTCTAACTCATGCATCTATTCACACCCACAGACACAAGCTCTCACCTAGGCTTCCATTCACACCCAAGCACAAGCTCTCACCCAAGCACCTATTCACACCAGCTCTCACCCAGGCTTCCATTCACACCCACACACACAAGCTCTCACCCAAGCACCCATTCACACCAGCTCTCACCCAGGCTTCCATTCACACCCAAGCACAAGCTCTCACCAAAGCACCCATTCACACCAGCTCTCACCCTGGCACACATTGCCACTCACCCTGGCACACATTGCCACCCACAAGCTCTCACCATGCATCCATTCACACCCACAGACACAAGCTCTCACCCATGTATCCATTCACACCCACAGACACAAGCTCTCACTCAGGCACCCATTCACACCCACAGACACAAGCTCTCACCCAGGCACCCATTCACACCCTCAGTCACAAGCTCTCACACAAACTTCCATTAACACCCACACACACACGCTTTCACACAAGCTCTCACTCATGCATCCATTCACACCCACAGGCACAAGCTCTCACCCAGGCTTCCATTCACACCCACAGACACAAGCTCTCACCCAGGCACCCATTCACATCCTCCGTCACAAGTTCTCACCCAAACTTCCATTCACACCCACACAAACAAGCTCTCACACAAGCTCTCACCCATGCATCCATTCACATCCTCCGTCACAAGTTCTCACCCAAACTTCCATTCACACCCACACAAACAAGCTCTCACATAAGCTCTCACCCACGCATCCATTCACACCCACAGACACAAGCTCTCACCCAGGCACCCATTCACATCCTCCGTCACAAGTTCTCACCCAAACTTCCATTCACACCCACACAAACAAGCTCTCACACAAGCTCTCACCCATGCATCCATTCACACCCACAGACACAAGCTCTCACCCAGGCTTCCATTCACACCCCCACACACAAGCTCTCAACCAAGCACCCATTCACACCAGCTCTCAACCATGCTTCCATTCACACCCACACACACAAGCTTTCACCCAAGCACCCATTCACACCAGCTCTCATCCTGCCACCCATGCCCACCCACAAGCTCTTACCCAGGCACCCCCACACACAAGCTCTCACCCAGGCACCCATTCACACCCTCAGACACAAGCTCTCACCCATGCATCCATTCACACCCACAGACACAAGCTCTCACCCAGGCACCCGTTCACACCCACACACACAAGCTCTCACCCAAGCTCTCACCCATGTATCCATTCACACCCCACATACACAAATTCTCACCCATGCATCCATTCACACCCACAGATACAAGCTCTCACCCAGGCTCCCATTCACACCTTGCTTCATCGGGGTTGGGTTTTCCTCTTCGCCGCCAGGGGAATAGGCTCTCGTGGCGGCCTTGCTTCATCGGAGTTTGAAACTGCTATTCCTCCCACCCCACCACAGGGCTAGGCAATGCCTGCCTCACCGGCCAATCAAAGGCTTCCTTCCTTCTTCCTACTCCCATTGGCAGGTAGAAGGGAGGAGGCTTCCCTTTGAACAGTGGGGGTAGGAAGAATCGAGGCTTCCAATTGGCCCACAGGGGCTGGAAAAAAAGGGAGAAGGAAAGTACAACGGGGTAGTGGGACACCGGGAGACACAACACACCTGCCGATGTTTGGCAACATACTGGTGTGTCGCGACACACAGGTTGAGAAGCGCTGATCTAGAGTACTGTGTTCAATTCTGGTTCCCACATCTCAAAAAAGATATAGCAGAACTGAAAAGATTCAGAGAAGAGGGATCAGAATGATAAAAGGAATGGAGCGGTTCCCCTATGAAGTGGTTTTCTTATTGTTTTGGGGGGGGGGGGGAAAGGGCACACAGAAAAACAAACAAACCCCAAACCCTCCCAACCCTTCAGATCTAATTATTTACAATCCCCCACCCTCCCGACCCACCCCCCCAAAACTTGCCTAAAGTCTCTGGTGGTCCAGCAGGGGTTCCCGGGAGTGATGTCCCCCTCTCAGGCCATCGGCTGCCAGTAAACAAAATGGCGCCGGTGGCCCTTACCATGTAAATGGGGCTATCGGTGCCATTGGCCGGCCCCTGTCACATGGTAGGAGCAATGGATGGCCCGTGCCATTTTTTAGTTACTGCACACTAAACCAAAAACGATTCTATACAAAAAAAAAATGCTGATCCGTGGGAATACGAACTTTTCACACGGCCACACGAAACCAAAAGCAGGAGCGATCAGGGACCCGATGCACATCTCTAGAAATGACTAATTAGCACATTCAAAATGAATCTGAGAAAATAATTTTTCACCTAATGCACAATTAAGCTCTGGAATTTATTGCCAAAGGATGTGGTATGGGCAGTTAATAAAGCTGGGTTTAGAAAAGGTTTGGACAAGTTCCTGGAGGAAAAGTCTCTGGATTATCTCTAGCCTGTCTATAACCTTTGGGAGGTTTGGCCTTCAGAACTGGGTGATCAATACAGAGGTATTACCTTTTTTCTGGTGGTTATACTTCTTCTTCACCCCATTATCCCTCTAGCTTTGGTCACTGTTTTCCTATTTTTGAGACCATCAGGCACAATCATCCCAAGGTCTCTCTCCTGGTTGGGGCATATAAGCTTTTTCTCTCCCATCCCCTCATGTAATACTCCCTTAGATTTCTGCATGGATCATGAGAAACCCATTTAATGTCTGCAAATAAGATGGATTTAAAAAAATAAATAAAAAATCATGCTGCTGCATTGGCCGGGAATCGAACCCGGGCCTCCCGCGTGGCAGGCGAGAATTCTACCACTGAACCACCAATGCTCCAGCTGTGGAGCACTTCACAAACAGCTCCCTTAATTCCTACTTAGATGCTCTTTTGTAACTAAGTTGACAGCACATCTGCCACATCAGCCACAGGGGCTGGATTTAAGGAAGCAAGATCTATGCAAGCAGAAGTGAAAAGCAGAGGGAGAAAGATACCAGGAGACACATGAGGAGAAACTGAGATAAAAGGAGGAAAAGAGTCAGATTTACTAAGGAGTGACAATTACTACAGTTTAGAAAGAAAGAATCAACCAAAATAAACTACCAAAAGAGCAGAAATGGTTAACTGTAAATTCTCTTAGATACAGCACTGAATATTAATAAAAATTGATTCAGAAACCTTTATTTAATACTTGTATGAGTAGTAACACCGGTGACCTCCCATTATTCCAATTTTCTTTTCTCTTCCCCCACCCGCTCCATCTTTTCCGCAGGAAGAACATTTCTGAATGTAACGCTGCTCTTAATTTAGGAAGAAGTTGTGAGGACAGTTTTCAAAGCTTTTTACATGGATAAAGAGCCCCCACTGAAAATTGCCCCTCCCTCACTGTGGGTAAGATTAATCCTGCTGCTCACAGTGCAGGCACTTATACCTCTGTTAGTGTTTCCCTGCCACGGTGCCTTCAAGCCTGAACAGCTGTGCCACAGAAGTCACCAATGCCTGATGCTCAGATCCAGGTCAGCACCAGGGCTCTGCTCTGAGCACCCTGGCAGCAGCAAGAGACACCAGCAGTGGCTCATAAACATGTCAGAGCTCCTTTCGAGAACACGTATAGATGTGCATGCTTCTTCCTAGCTACAGCATGATAATTAATGGGCAGCATAATTTATTTATTTATTTATTTATTTATTGTTTTTGTTATACCGAGTTTCATGATAGGCATCACATCAACCCGGTTTACAAATAACAAGGAGTGTAAAGCATAACGTAACGTAAAAAACAATATTTTCAATAAGAACCTTGAACTTTAAATACAGTGAATCAGAAAAAGGGAGAGGGAAAGTTACAAAAAACAAGGAAAATAAACTAGGGATGGAAGGGGAGAAATTGAACAGCACAATATTTACATTTCAGCCTATTGATACATTAGAATAGCAAGTGAAAAAATAAGACTATGAAACGGTACATAGGTAATCAAATGAATAAATATGACACAGTTGTGAATGGTAATAGTATGATAAATATTCAGCAGGAATTAGTGAGAGAGGGTTTGAGGTTGGTTGATTCGTGTTTACATTCCATTATTGCATACGAGTTAGTGCTAGTGAGAGGAGGTTTTATTCAAGGCTTGGAAATGCTTTTTTGAAAATGCAGGACACGCATAACTGAGCCCACTTTGTGCAGGGCACACAGCACCTCGTTTATTTATTTATTAGTTTTTTATACCGATATTCGAATGGACATCATAACGGTTTACATAAAACTGTGGAGAAATACAATAAACAGGGACAGGTGTGGAAATGAAAACTGTGAGAAAGGGAAGAGAGGGGAAAAAAAGGGCAGAGATAACAGGTGTATAATTGTCCAAGGGCTAACAAAAGAGCATTATTTACAAATTTACAGTAAGCATCAAACAGTGTACAAAATAGGCAATTGTATATATTGTAGCAACTTACAAGAACAAACACGGTACAGAGTTAGCACTGAGTACAGTGGTGAGCTCAGTGAGTACAGTGGTGAGCGCTCCTCATCTCCCCCCTTTGAGTTCTTCCAGCCTCTGACTTCTTCCCAGACTGAGTGAGACAGGGAGCACGTGCACTGAGCACTGGATGTGACTCAGTCTGAGTGTTGGGTGCAGCAGCAGTGGAGGAAGTCTGGCAGCCACAAGCAGCAGCCAGGGTAACTAACAGCGCCAGCTGCCTGCAAAGTTACCAGCTTCTTGTGGCCTGGTTTTGGCCTCTGTTGGAAACAGGATGCTGGGCTTGATGGACCCTTGGTCTGACCCAGCATGGCAATTTCTTATGTTCTTCCTTCTGTACGTGTGCATAGAGGGAGCTAGCCCGCTGTTGCAAGCCCCTTCTCCCTTTTGATTTAAAATTTGGAAGAGAGCTTAGGGGGGCTTCCATAGCTCTTCTTCTCTATGTCTGCAGCCATTGCCTGCCCCATGTGTCTCACACTTTTTTTTTTTTTTAATTTAATTGTGCCTTTGGCTTCAAAAGGTTGGAAAACCCTGATTTGTGTCAAAAAAAAAGTGGTGTGGTTAGGTCCAGAGAGAGGGGGGAACTTAATTATGTGCAGATCTTTCAGTCTGAAAGCCGGGCGTCTGCATACTTTCCAGGTGCCCGTCTGCTGGAGCATGGGGGGTTCAGTAGTACAATTCTTACCTGCTGCGTAGGAGGCCTGCGTTTGATTGCTGGCCAAGAAAGCAGAAAACCTTTTTCCTGAAATCTTAATCTCGCTTGCAGACGTGAAATGGGTTTTCACGTGACACATGCAGAAATCTGAGGGGGTGGGGGGGGGGGGGGGGTTAGCACATGAGGGGATGGGAAGAAGAAGCTTATGTGCGCCAACCAGGAGAGAGACCTTGGGGTGACAGTGCCCGATGATCTTACGCTAGGGAAATATTTTGATATGGTGAAGGGATACGAAACAGATCAAGTAAGTCCTGTGACAAACACACAGCAGGCAGACTGGGTAGACCTACTTGTCCTTTCCTGCCACCATTTTCTCTTTTTCTACCTAGCACGCACCCACTGCTCTAAGAGTCATGAAATGGAAATTCAGCACCCGTTGTTCCACAGTTAGTCTAGCTATAGCAGATACATTTTGCTTTGGTATCAGGGACTGAGCATGCTGTACACACTGCTGTAGAGCAAGGGTGGCCAAATCCAGTTCTCAAGAGCCACAAACAGGCCTGGTTTTTAGGATATCAACAATGAAGATGCATGAGATAAATTTGCACCTATGGAGTGCAGCTTGCAAATCTATCTCATAAGAACATATGAAATTGCCATACTGGGTCAGACCAAGGGTCCATCAAGCCCAGCATCCTGTATCCAACAGAGACCAATCCAAGTCACAAGAACCTGGCAATTACCCAAACACTAAGAAGATCCCATGCTAATGATGCAATTAATAGCAGTGGCTATTCCCTAAGTAAACTTGATTAATAGCCGTTAATGGACTTCTCCTCCAAGAACTTATCCAAACCCTTTTTTGAACCCAGCTACACTAACTGTACTAACCACATCCTCTGGCAACAAATTCCAGAGCTTTATTGTGCATTGAGTGAAAAAGAATTTTCTCTGATTAGTCTTAAATGTGCTACTTGCTAACTTCATGGAATGCCCCCTAGTCCTTCTATTATTCGAAAGTGTAAATAACCGAGTCACATCTACTCGTTCAAGACCTCTCATGATCTTAAAGACCTCTATCATATCCCCCCTCAGCCGTTTCTTCTCCAAGCTGAGCAGCCCTAACATTATCAGCGTTTCTTCATAGGGGAGCTGTTCCATCCCCTTTATCATTTTGGTTGCCCTTCTCTGTCCCTTCTCCATCACAACTATATCTTTTTTTGAGATGTGGCGACCAGAATTGTACACAATATTCAAGGTGCAGTCTCACCATGGAGTGATTATAGAGGCATAATGACATTTTCCATTTTATTAACCATTCCCTTCCTAATAATTCCTAACATTCTGTTTGCTTTTTTGACTGCTGCAGCACACTGAGCTGATGATTTTAAAGTATTATTCTAGATAATATGACGCCTAGATCTTTTTCCTGAGTGGTAGTTCCTAATATGGAACCTAACATCGTGTAACTACAGCAAGGGTTATTTTTCCCTATATGCATCACCTTGCACTTGTCCACATTAAATTTCATCTGCCATTTGGGTGCCCAATCTTCCAGTCTTGCAAGGTCCCCCTGTAGTGTATCACAATCCGCTTGTGATTTAACTACTCTGAATAATTTTGTATCATCCGCAAATTTGATTACCTCACTCATCGTATTCCTTTCCAGATCATTTATATATATATTGAAAAGCACCGGTCCAAGTACAGATCCCTGAGGCACTCCACTGTTTACCCTTTTCCATTGAGATAATTGACCATTTAATCCTACTCTCTGTTTCCTGTCTTTTAGCCAGTTTGTAATCCACGAAAGGACATCGCCTCCTATCCCATGACTTTTTAATTTTCTTAGAAGCCTCTCATGAGGTACTTTGTCAAATGCCTTCTGAAAATCCAAATACACTACATCTACCGGTTCACCTTTATCCACATGTTTATTAACCCCTTCAAAAAAATGAAGCAAATTTGTTAGGCAAGACTTTCCTTGAGTAAATCCATGTTGACTGTGTTCCATTAAACCATGTCTTTCTATATGCTCTACGATTTTGATCTTGAGAATAGTTTCCACTATTTTTCCTGGCACTGAAGTCAGGCTCACTGGTCTATAGTTACCCGGATCGCCCCTGGTGCCTTTTTTAAATATTGGGGTTACATTGGCCACCCCCCAATCTCCAGGTACAATGGATGATTTTAATGATAGGTTACACATTTTAACTAATAGATCAGAAATTTCATTTTTGAGTTCTTGCAGTACCCTAGGATGCATACCATCCGGTCCAGGTGATTTGCCACTCTTTAGTTTGTCAATCTGGCCTATTACATCTTCAGGTTCACAGTGATTTTGTTCAGTTCATCTGACTCATCACCCCTGAAAACTATCTCAGGAACTGGTATCTCCCCAAAATCCTCATTAGTAAACATGGAAACAAAGAATTCATTTAGTCTTTCTGCAATGGCCTTATCTTCCCTAAGAGCCCCTTTAACCCCTCGGTCATCTAATGGTCCAACCGACTCCCTCACAGGTTTCTTGCTTTGGATACATTTTAAAAAGTTTTTATTATGAGTTTTTGCCTCTATGGCCAACTTCATTTCAAATTCTCTCTTCACCTGTCTTATCAATGTTTTACACTTAACTTGACAATGCTTATGTTTTATTCTATTTTATTCAGATGGATGCTTCTTCCAATTTTTGAAGGATGCTTTTTTGGCTAAAATAGCCTCTTTCACCTCACCTTTTAACCATGACAGTAATCGTTTTGCCTTCCTTCCACCTTTCTTAATGTGCGGAATACATATGGACTGCGCTTCTAGGATTGTATTTTTAAACAATGTCCATGCCTGTTGAACACTTTTAACCTTTGCAGCTGCACCTTTCAGTTTTTTTCTAACTATTTTCCTCATTTTATCAAAGTTTCCCTTTTGAAAGTTTAGTGTTAGAGCTGCAGATTTACTTATTGTCCCCCTTCCAGTTATTAGTTTAAATTTGATCATGTTATGATCACTGTTGCCAAGTGGCCCCACCACCGTTACCTCTCTCACCAAATCCTGCGTTCCACTAAAAATTAAATCTAAAATAGCTCCCTCTCTTGTTGGTTCCTGAACCAATTGCTCCATGAAGCAGTTATTTATTACATCCAGGAACTTTACGTCTCTGGCAAGTCCTGATGTTACATTTACCCAGTCAATATTGGGGTAATTGAAATCTCCCATTATTACTGCACTGCCAAATTGGTTAGCTTCCCATCATCTGTCTGACCATTTTGTCCAGGTAGACGGTAGTATACTCTTATCATTATACTCTTACCCAACACACATGGGATTTCTACCCAGATAGATTCAACTGAGCATTTAGTCTCCTGTATGATCTTTATCCTTTTGAACTCCACACTCTCCCAGATATAAAGTGCCACACCCCCACCAAGTTGATCCTCCCTGTCATTGCGATGTAATTTGTACCCTGATATACCACTGTCCCATTGGTTATCCTCCTTCCACCAAGTCTCTTTGATGCCAATTATGTCAATCTCATCATTTGCTGCTATACACTCTAACTCTCCCATCTTACTTCTTAGACTTCTGGCATTGGCATACAGACATTTCAAAGTGTGGTTTTTGTTTGTATTAACAACCTGCTTTTCAGTTGTTAGGGATAATTCGGAAATCATTACGTTTGGTGATTTTTTACATATAAGCACATGGACTACGTTTGCTTTTAATGGAACCTCTCTGTTGGGATGCCCTAACTCTCCTGTTTCATTAGTATCCTTCAAGGATACATTTCTCCGAACCATGCACTGCTGAGTGACTGTCGGCTTTCCCCCTTGTTCTAGTTTAAAAGCTGCTCTATCTCCTTTTTGAAAGTTAGTGCCAGCAGCTTGGTTCCACTCTGGTTAAGGTGGAGCCGATCCTTTCGGAAAAGTCTCCCCTTTCCCCAAAGGTTTCCCCAGTTCCTTACAAAGCTGAATCCCTTTTCCCTGCACCATCATCTCATCCACGCTTTGAAACTCTGGAGCTCTGCCTGTCTCTGGGGATCTGCACATGGAACAGGAAGCATTTCAGAGAATGCCACCCTGGAGATTCTGGATTTCAGCTTCCTACCTAAAATCCTAAATTTGGCTTCCAGAACCTCTCTCCCAGTGTGGATATCCTGAAGCTCTGGCCTGGTTGTGGTTCCTGAGGGCCAGCGTTGGACATCTCTGCTCTTGAGTGGGTTGATGACCTGCTCCTTGCATATTCATTGTTCTAGAATCAGGGCATGGCAGACACACTCATTGCTCCAAAGCCATGTATAACTGGCTCTATAGCAGACACATCCATTGCTCCAGGGTTAGAGACCAGGTACACAAGATGGACACACAGGGGCAGATTTTCAAAGGAGTACACGCGTAAGATACACGCGTACCCCAGAAAACCTGCCCCAACCTCCCCCTGCGCGCGGCGAGCCTATGTTGAATAGGCTCTGCGGCGCGCGCAAGCCTCGGGATGGGCGTAAGTCCCGGGGCTTTGCTAGGGGGGGCGTGTCGGGGGCGGCGCGACGTTTGGGGGCGTTCCGGGGGCATGGTACCGGCCCGGAGGCATCTCGGGGGTATGGCTGCGGCCTCCGGACCAGCCCCCGGACTGGAACATGGCGCGCCGGCAGCCGGCCCGGCGCACGCAAGTTACGCCTGCCTCGGGCAGGCATAACTTTTCCAACAAAGGTGAGGGGGGGTTAGATAGGGGAAGGGAGGGGAAGGTGTGGGGGGGGGGGTGGTGGAAGGAAAGTTCCCTCTGAGGCCGCTCCGATTTCGGAGCGGCCTCGGAGGGAAAGGAGGCAGGCTGTGCGGCTCGGCGCGCGCAGGCTGCTGATTTTGTGCAGCCTTGCGTGCGCCGACCCCAGATTTTAAAAGATACGCGTGGCTACGCGTGTATCTATTAAAATCCGTCGTACTTTTGTTTGCGCCGGTTGCATGAACAAAAGTACGCGTGAGCGTAGTTTTTAAAAATCTGCACTAGAGAGACACATGTAACTCCAGAGTCAGGAACTGAATATATTGGACTTGCACATGGCTCCAGCGTACACCAGTTGGGGATTTGGTATACAGGCACTTTCCTAAAATCAGAGATTTTGTATGGCCGGGTCCTGTGGAACTTGGATTCTCAGCATCTCCTTTCATTTGCCTCGAAAGTTGTAGGCTGGCATATCAGTTTTTAGCAGTTTAAGTTCTGAGGAGACTAGGAAAGAGTCTAAGGGAGGAGTAAAATGAGTACATAAAGAGGGGGAATGGGAAGGAAGAATAGGTGGCAGGGAGGAGGACATAAAGATGCAAAGGGGTGTTGCGTTCATGCCTATTCTTGCCCTCGCTCCACCCTCTCTACCTTTGTGGCGACTCCTTTCGCCTCAGATGGACAGATGCTGCTGCGGCTTCTCCCTGCCTCTTGGTCCCAGTATCCCCGGGCTGGCTTGACGCTACAGATCTGCCATGTTCTTGATGACATAAGGGCGCGCGCTCTCCAGACTTTGTACCAGCAAGGGCGCGAACCTCGGGGGCATCCCCCCCGTAATGACGTCATCCGTTTTCAATTTAAAAGGTCTTTGTTTGCTAACTACAAGCGAGTTAGTAAGGAACTCCAATGGGACTTGCTTCGGCAGTCCACGCTACTTGCAACTACGTACCAAGTCAGCAAGGGGAATTCTTCCCCACTGCTCGGCCTTTTCAAACTTACCAGGAGTATCCGCTCCTCGGGGGCTCCGCTTTTTCTATTCTTGTTTTCAGATTGTTGGACGGGATCCGGTACTCGCTCCTCGAGGGCCTACGTTCCCGAAGACTCAGAAGACTCCTATTGCCTGGAGACGATCGCAGACATGAACACAGTGAGTCCTAGGGATGGGAATCGTTTTTGAACGATTAAAATTATCGTCAGATAATTTTAAAATCGTCCAAAATCGTTAGATACGCGATACAATACAAATGCCCCCGATTTATCGTCAGGGGCATTTGTATTGTATCGTTAAATAGGGCGCGGGAAAACCGGCACACCAAAAAAACCCTAAAACCCACCCGAACCTTTTAAAACAAATCCCCCACCCTCCCGAACCCCCCCCCCAAAATGTTTTAAATTACCTGGGGTCCAGTGGGGGGGTCCCGACGCGATCTCCTCCCGCTCTCTAGCCACCGCTGCGTTGAGAAATGGCGCCGGTGGCCCTTTGCCTTTATCCTGTGACAGGGCAAAGGTAGCGCCGGCGCCATTTTGTTTCCTGGCTCCCGACGTCACGCGTGTGGGAGATCGCCCCCGGACCCCCACTGGACCCCCAGGGACTTTTGGCCAGCTTGGGGGGGCCTCCTGACCCCCACAAGACTTGCCAAAAGTCCAGCGGGGGTCCGGGAGCGACCTCCTGCACACGGGCCGTATTGCCAATCTTCAAAATGGCGCCGGCGCTACCTTTGCCCTCACTATGTCATACGGGCGAAGTCTCTTGCCCCAGGCGCCAAATTGTCTAGCTACACCACTGGTGTAATTTCCTACACTAATAGAGCAGTATTATTCATCTACCACTCTGTGGGAGCCAACCCACATCAGACCATTACTCCTCTCTCTGCGGAAGCTGATCCATATCAGATAGCTATCTTCCCGTGGGGATCATACAGGTTGCTGGTTCATCTTTCTACAGGAACAAAGCATAACAGTTGCTACTCCTTCCATCTGGAAGAGCAGAGCACTAACAGATTGCTACTCCTTAGCAAGATCCGTAACAGAGTGCTAACTCCGCTTTCCCTGGCGGGGTGATCGCTAACAGATTGTTAACTCCTCCTTCAACGGGAGTATCCAGCAGCCAGATTCATAACAGTTTGCTAACTCCTCCCCTCTGGGGAGCAGGTCTATAACAAGGGGAAAGAGATTCACCCAACCCCAATACGCATACATTCAGATAAGAACATGCACACTGGTACACACACTCATATTCAGATAAGAACATGCACACCGGTACACACACATTCAGATAGAACATGCACACCGGTAAACACACTCACATTCAGATAAGAACATGCACACCGGTACACACACACACACATTCAGATAAGAACATGCACACCGGTACACACACACACACACACACATTCAGATAAGAACATGCACACCGGTACACACACACACACATTCAGATAAGAACATGCACACCGGTACACACACTCACATTCAGATAAGAACATGCACACCGGTACACACACACACATTCAGATAAGAACATGCACACTGGTACACACACTCATATTCAGATAAGAACATGCACACCGGTACACACACATTCAGATAGAACATGCACACCGGTACACACACTCATATTCAGATAAGAACATGCACACCGGTACACACACATTCAGATAGAACATGCACACCGGTACACACACACACACACATTCAGATAAGAACATGCACACCGGTACACACACACACACACACATTCAGATAAGAACATGCACACCGGTACACACACACACACATTCAGATAAGAACATGCACACCGGTACACACACTCACATTCAGATAAGAACATGCACACCGGTACACACACACACACTCAGATAAGAACATGCACACCGGTACACACACACACACACACACACACACATTCAGATAAGAACATGCACACTGGTACACACACTCACATTCAGATAAGAACATGCACACCGGTACACACACACACACACACACACACACACACACATTCAGATAAGAACATGCACACCGGTACACACACTCACACACACACACACACACTCCTGTGTCTTGCTCACCCCCTTGTCCAAAACACAGATACCCACACACACCCCTCAGGAGGGGCTTTTCTTCATTGAGGTTTTGGCCCTAGAGCAGCAGAAAAAGACTGCAGCAAACTTCACATAATGCCTTCTCTCAGAGCAAGCTTTCCAAGTAAGAGCATTCTCTCCTGGCAGGGAAATGACAGCTTTTCATTCTGTAAACATTTTTTTTCAGTCCATCTCCTTTTACTATGGTCTCTTTCTTGCTAGATCCTTACCCTCTCCTTCCTGCCAGGGGATGGCTGTTATTTGCTTTGGCTTCCTGCATTTCTAATCCTGCTTGCAGAGTTAAGAAGAGACCGGGTCCAGCTGGGCACTTTCAGCCAGACCAAGCAACAGAAGGCGGGTGGGAAAACACTTGGGCCATGGTACGAGTCTCCCTGCTCCTCTTCCTCTGAATAAATAGCAATGTTTTCTATTTAGGATGCGCTGTAAGCATCCGCAGCACAGCACTGTACAACAGAAATCCCGTTGCGGTGGATTCACCCAGTTAGAGACCAGAAAGAAAGCTGTGGCAAGTAACTAGTGAAAGGATGGGATGAAAATCTCATCTGCAACCCCTGGGCTGAGGTCCTCTCTGAGGCATCTAAGGGATCTTCACACTTCCTATACTTCTATAAGCCCAGTACTCTCCTGTCGGGGTGGAGCAGGAGGGGAGATTATTCTCCAAGGTCCTGAGTGCAATTAAATCTTTAATATTAACAGTAAAAAGCATGCTGGATGATGAATGCGCTTCCAACATAACTATGGATAATTGAAATAAATGGTAATATATAAGTCCTATTTCTATTCTACCTTTCAGATACTTCAAAGTGCATTGCATTCAGGTTCTGTGGATATTTCCCTGTTCCTAGAGGTCTCATGAGACAAGATTTAAGGCACAGCCTCATAGTTTCCTGTGACATATCAGGGGTAGATTTTGTGGCAAAGTTTTGAAAATCCTTGAGCACGTTGACAAATATTTCAATCTTTTATTCTACATTATAAAAATTAAGTCGTTTCCAACCTTGCTTGTGTCTGTATAATATATTTTCTTTTTAATTGGGTAAGGAAAAGAGATTTCAAGAATCAGTACAGGGTGGAGATCTTGGGGACGGAGAGGAGAATGAAATGGAGAATATCATATCACCATGGCGTGACCACATGTAGCGTACTGTGTGCGATTCTGGCAACCGCATCTCAAAAAAGATATTGCAGAACTGGAAAAGGTTCAGAGAAGAATGACCAAAATGATAAAAGGAATGGAACGGTTCCCCTATGAGGGAAAGCTAAAAAGGTTAATGTGCTTTACCTCAGAGAAGAGAAGGCTGAGGGGAAATATGATAGAGGTCTATAAAATCATGAGTGGAGTGGCAGGGGTAAATGTATTTATTTACACAATTTATATTCTGCTGATCCACAGTCCTCAATAGATAACAACGAGACATGCATAATAAAAGGACGAACTAAGACATGAAACAACGATAGAAGTATAACAGCATACAATGAGAAAAGGGGAAAATAAAACGCAAACGGGAGAATTTTAAAAGCCCTATGTGTACCAAATCCAGGAGACATGTGCGTGTATTGGCCCAGTGGGTGCCATGCGGATTTTAAGAGGCACCCAGGTACGCGCATATCCCCCGGTAAAAAAAAAAATGTTCATAGAAGGGGGGTGGGGCATGGGCGTGGTCTGAGCAGGATACAGACGTTCCAAGAAATATGAATGAAACCAGTGCATAAATATTTACGCACACCAGCACACGCCGGGCTCCCTATCCGCGTAACTTTACTTCCGCTAAGGATGGCGTATAAGTCATGAAACAAAAGAAATTTGGCTAGTCAGAGGGGTTTTAAGGGTCGGGGCTAATAGGGTAAAAGGGAGGCATGTTTAGGAAGTCCTCTCTTTTACTGGGGCAAACTGGGAACGAACTGGGAAAACAGGTAATTGTGCCGGCACTCGTATCTACTAAACCCCCCCCCCCCAACTTATGTGACTGAGGCGGCATTTGTGCGTACGTGTGCACTAACATAAAATCATGTGCTCATGCATGCATGTAGCGCCGATTTTATAATGGGCGTGCATATATGCACACATGTTATAAAATCACTGAGTCCATGTGCATGAGCCGCAAATACACATACATGTGCTCCTGCGTGCAGGTCTTGAAATTCACCTCATTGACGATAATTTTCATACCAGCACGTGGGTGCACATTGGCCTTGTGCATACTGGCGCACACCCAGGGACTTGGCCATTTTATAACTTGTGTGCACATATGCGTGCATGTTATAATATAGCTTGGACGTGTGCACATCTGCACCTAATTTTAAATAGGTGGCAAATCCTGCTTTACTGCATAAGTTGGGGAATTTTAAAAGGGGCACGCATCCACCTCATTGCCAATTTCACCTGTACGTCCACCAGTTCACCCAGTTAACAGCTAGGTCTTTCAAACCCACCTAATTGAATAGTTTACACTCCCTCCAGTTACCCCAAACCCTTGAAACCCCTCAGGTATGGATAGTTTTTTATTTTTGTAAACCTACACTTCATCCCTAGCAGAAGTAAATTTATGTGGCAGGGGATCTGGGCATGCGCACATCTCTTGGCCACGCCCCAAAATGCCCATGTCCCGTCCCCTTTGGCAAACTTTCGAGATGTGTGTGCTGCAGGAGCTACATGCTCATCTGGGTGGCTTTTGAAATTCAGTCAGAAGTGGCACAGAGGTGGGTGGGGGATGTCATATGTGCCTCAGCAAGTACGAAATCGGCAGGAGTGGAGATATTGGTTCACAAAAATCTCCCATTAATAATTAAACAGGAAATTAAGGACCCTAGAGGTAATTTTGTGATTTTGATTGCTGAGTTGTAGCACAAACTGATGGCTTTCTGTAATATCTATGCTCCTAACAATTATGAGCACTGCTTTTTTGAAGAAATTTATAAGCTTCTTTGTCCTTATATGGCAGAAGGACTTGGTTTCAATTGAATTCAGGACCCAGTGATAGATAAATCTCATCAAACCCAAGGAGACAAGATTAGGCCCAAACAGAGGTGTTCTTTCTCTGGAAGATGGGTTATAATTAATTGATGATTGGAAACGTCTTCATCCTTTGGAGAAAGATTTCATTCATTTGTCCAGGGCACATTCCTCATATTCTAGAATTAACTATGTGCTGGCCTCTAAAAATCTTTTTTCTAGAATTATGAAAGCTGTCATTTGTGACATTAGATTGTCGGATCTTGCTCCAATTTTGATTGAGCTGATCAGAGGGTGACATGGTGTCTAGGTCCCCTGTATCTCTAAAAACAGAAGTATGAAAGACAATAACTTCTGAACGCCAAACATGACTTGTGCTGCCTTCCTATTTGTATTTTTTTCTTTCTTTTCACTCTTCCATTGATATGGCACAGCTGGCAGACTGGGAAGATAGCCAATACTTTGTTAAGGTATGAAGCAGCTTTAGCTTTAGTGTAGTTTAGCCTGGCAAAGCTCCCAGATCTCAGGTCTTAATTGGCACAAGACTCCAAATAAAAAAATGGTAGTTTTCAACTTTTGCAAGCAGTATTTACACATCTAGTTATTAGGAGTTTAAATGGTAAATGCTTATAAGATTATGACATCTATGTACTTATCCATTGAAGCTAGAAATAAGTAATCAGGTGCTCTTCTGCTAATAAAATTGTTACGTACTGTTTATTTATTTATTTATTTATTTGTGGTTTTTATATACCGGACTTCGTAGGATAACATCAGTTCGGTTTACATTATAATTTCAAAATCAGCAAAACAGAGGCTTTACATAGAACTTATAGGAAAACAGTGAATAAAATAAAATTAAATAAACTATATAATGAACGAGGCTTAAATAGAGAGACTTAAATAGAGGTTGTTGGATAACTGAGATGGTATTGAGAGAATGGTTGGGGGATGGAGTGGGGGAAAGAAGAAAGGGGTAGAGGGGGGATGAAGATGGACCGGAATGTATAGAGGGGATAGGGGTTGTATATTGCATAAAGGGAGGGGAATGAAGAGTTGAAAGGGATGCATGGGGGAGGGAAAGGAGGAGTTGCATAGATTGCAAGAAACTATTTACAATAGATGCATTGGGGAGGAAGTAGCATATATGATTATAAAACTATATACAAAGTGTACATTATTGAAGATATGTAAGTCAAGGCATGAAGTTGAAAATCCAAGATGGTAGCAACTAAGAGAGGGAGTTATCTTATGAGGGATCGTTAAAGTTGAACTGAGGGATCTGTTAGGGGCAGGGACGCGGGAGAGAGGAGGGGGTGGGGAGGGTAGAGGCATTGTGTGGCAGGGAGAGTGTTTTGTTGGCAAAGAAGATTGAAGGGTGAGCAAAATGAGTGAGTTTTGGTGATATGTACTATTTGAATGCCTTCGTGAAAAGCCATGTTTTGAGTTTCGTTTAAATGTTTTATGGCAAGCCTCTTGGCGTAGATCTACTGGCATAGTGTTCCAAAGGGTTGGTCCTGATACAGAGAGTAGACGAGCTCTAGTTGCGGCCAGTTTGTTGGTTTTGTGAGAGAGGGTTAGCATGGTTGCATGATATTGGTGTCTTGTGGGTCTCTTGGCTTGGTGGAATTTAAGGGAACCGTTAAGCCAGTACATTTCTGGGTTGTAAAGGGCTTTGTGAATGAGAGAGAGGGATTTGTACTGAATACGAGAAGTAATAGGGAGCCAGTGAAGGTTCATGAGTACGGGGGTTATATGCTCATTTCTGCGTGTGTTGGTTATGATTCGAGCAGTGGTGTTTTGTAGGAATTGTAAGGTTGTGTGACATTCTTAGGTAACCCCAAAGGAGGGAGTTACAGTAGTCAAGTTTGGATAGAATTGTTGTTTGAAGTACAGTGTGGAAGTCAGTGGGGGTTGTAGAAGAGGTTTCAGTTTTTTGAGGGTTTGGAGTTTTGAATAAGCCATCCTTTAGGGTATTGCTGATTATCTTCTTTAGATTAAAGCTATTGTCAATGATGACCCCTAGGTTTCTGGCATGTTGGGAAAGCTGAAAGGAGGGTGGTGGGAGAGATGATGGGGGGGCGTGATATGGTGGCTTGGTGACGTGATTAGCATAATTTCAGTTTTAGTGGTGTTGTTAAGGGAAAGATGAATAGAATTTAGCAATTTGTGATTGAGAGGAGCGTGGAGTTCCAGATTTTTAAGGCATTCGGGAGAGTGTCTGAGATAGGGATAAGTATCTGTACATTGTCTGCATAGATGAAGTGGGGTGGTAGCTTGAGGCTGGAGAGGAGATGACATAGAGGAAGGAAGTAAATATTAAAAGGGTGGACGACAGGGAGGATCCTAGTGGACTCCTTGGTTAAGAGGAATGGCCTCTTTGGATTCATGATTTCCTATTTTAACTTGAAATTGCTGTTACTGAGGTACGATCGGAACCAGTTTAGGGCCGATCCGGAGATATCAATCTCAGAGAGGCGTTGCAGGAGAATGTGATGGCTAATAGTATCAAAGGCAGCAGAGATGTCAAGGAAGGTGAGAAGGAAAGATTGTCCTTTGTCCAGGCCTTTAGTAGATAGTCAGAGAGGGAGAGAAGAAGGGTTTCTGTGCTGTGGAATTTCCTGAAGCCATACTGAGCGGGGTAGAGGATGTGATTGTGTTCAAGGTATTCCATGAGCTGTTTATTGATAGTTTTTTCCAGGAGTTTAGAGATGAAAGGGAGGTTCGAAATGGGGCGGAAATTGGAAAGATCTGAGGGATCAGTTTTTGGTTTCTTCATTATGGCTTAACAATAGCTTGTTTGAGGGAGTCCGGTACAATGCCAGAGTTGATTGAAGAATTTATGATATTGGCGATGGGTTTAGCAACGAGTTTGGGAATAGTTAAGAGGAGTTTGGTAGGGATCTGTCAGAGGGGTGAGATGATGGCTTGGCTTTCTTGAGGAAGGATTCTACTTCAATGGCAGTGGTGCAATCAAGGGTGGACATGCCCTTCAGAGGGTTTCCGGGGAGCGGCTGGTGTGCGTCTTGGTGGGTTGGTGTAGGGGATGTGGTAGTGGAGAATTGGTTAAGCAGCTTGCTTATTTTATTGTGGAAAAATGTAGCAAGTTCTTCATATTTCGTTTTAGCAATATCTCCTGGCAATTCTGGGGGTGTGGTGTTAGTGAGGGTTGGGACATAGTTGAATAGGGCTTTAGGGTTAAATTGGTATTGGTGGATTTTAGATGCATAGTAGTCTCTTTGGTCTTATTTAGTTTCTCGCAATATGTGTGTAGGGAGGATTTGAACTGTGCTTGGTGTTGAGGGGATGGATTGCTACGCCAGATCTTTTCAAGTTTTCTGAGACGTTGCTTGAGGTTTCTCAATTCTTGTGTGTACCAAGGTTTTTTTATTGCTATTCTGTGGGCCGATGATCTTAGTTTGCACGGGGCAGACAGTGTTGGCAATTGAAGTGGTAATGTTCTGCCAGTAGGACAGAGCTGTGTCTGCTTTTATTAGGTTGATTGTCGTTTAGCTTATTGGATAACGCTGCAATAAGGTCATTTTGCTGCTGCAGGTTTTCCTGTAGTGGATGGTTTTGTTTGTGTGAGTGAGGCATGGTGGTTTTGTTATTGAACAGGAGGATCTGATGAGGTAATGGTCAGACCAAGGGATGGGAGTGCAGGTGGGTGTGTTTGTTTGTATGTGGGAATTGACGAATAAGAGGTCAAGGGTTGTGACCAGCCTTGTGGGTGGGGTTCATTTATGGATTGTGTGAAGCCAAGGGCAGTTAGGGAATCAAGGAATAGGTCACATGAGGATGTGCGAGGGTAAGGTGTCTACATGTAAGTTAAGGTCGCCTAGGATGATTGCAGGGGTGTCGGGGTTGATGTTTTTAGCTATGTGTTCGATAAGTGGTGAAGGGTCATTATCTATGGTACCTGGGGGCGTGTATATTAAGCAGATTTGTATTGTCGGGGATTTGAAATGGCCTATTTCAATTTTATGTAGGGAGGCCATGGGTTGAGGGATCAGATTTAATTCTTTTTTGGAAGCTAGGAGGATCCCACCTCCTCTCTTTTTGGGCCTGGGGATAGAGAAAATGTCATAGTTGTTGGGGAGTTGATTAAGGAGGACCGAATCTGTTTCCTTAAACCAGGTTTCGGTTATTGTGCATATGTCTGGATTTTCATCAGTGAGTAGGTCATGGAGTATGGGGTTTTTTTTGCATAATGATTGCGCATTAAAGAGTATGAGGGAAAGAGCGGTGATGCCAATTATCTGGGATAGTGGAGGGGAGATCATGGATGGTAGTAAGTGTTTGAGGTATGTGTGATGCCGTGGGGGGGAGGGGTTGTGGTATCTGAGTTTGTTGTATTTGATAATGGGAATGTGATGTTGCAACATGGTTGGGGGAAATAAAATGAAGTTGAGTTATTGGGTATGTATGTGTTTGTGCAAATGGGGAAGATGAGTAGTGAGGAGGGGTGAGACAGAAAATTGAGGATGTAGGGTGGGGTGGGGATGTGAGACAGAGGAGGTGGTGAGAATAGTTTGGCTTGACAGGCTCTGCTGGAGTGGTTGTGGGTTATATCGAGTAGAATAGATCAAGTTGTGGTATCAGGTTGTAAGTATCAGGTAGTAAATATCAAGCAGTAGATGTTAGACAGTAAATATCATACAGTAAATTTCAGGCAGTAAAAGTCAGGCAGTAATTATTAGGCAGTATTATTCAAGCAACTCACTTAAGCTTCAGGACCAGTTTCGGACTAGAGGCGTTTCAGGATGTATGCAGGCGGTGGGCTGCCCTGGGCGAGCTCACGTATTGAGAAGTGTTTATTGATTGGTAGCTGTGATCAGTAGGTGGCTTAGGAAAGCAGATAGTAGGCGGTTGGCGGTTGTTTAGAGAGGAACAGGCTTGAATTGTGGCGAGGGGGGGGGGGGGGGGGTAGCGCTGAAGGAGAATGATGTGGTTTTTCTCCGGGGCTGCACGAAGGGGCACACAAAGGGGCTGGCCCCTTTGTTGTGCTCCTTAGGCGCGCCGACGCCTGTGTGTGGAGAGGGATTTAAAGGCAGCTTCGTTTAGTTTCTGGGACGTCTTCCAGCTGGGGGAGGGGTTAACAGCCACGAGGTGGAGGAGGAGGAGAGGGTCCAATGGAGGGCTGGGTCCTGGAGAAATCTCAATCCAAGCCCTGGATCCTGGCTTGAACTAGGAGTGGGCCTTTGGATCGTGACGAGTGAAGACTCCGCCCACAGGGAGGAGCCCTGTGGGCCCTTACCACAACAGGCAAGGTCTCAGCAGTGATGGACAACAGAGGAAATAACTTTATTATACAGCCACTAGCCGTTAAGCCCATAACAACGGGCTACATTTAAAAAAAAAATTTTCGGTCCATTTCCTTCCCACTCCCTCCCCCTCATTCTCCCTCCTCCCTCTAGTCTCCCTCCCTCCCCCCTCCCCTCACTCTCTCCCCCTCTATTCTCCCTCCCTCTCCCCTCCTCACCTCACTCTCTCCCCCCTCCCCCTCTATTCTCCCTCCCTCTCCCTCCTCACCTCACGCTCTACCACCACTCCCACCTCTATGTCTCCCCCGTCCCTTCGCCCGCACTCACCTCAACGCTCTCCCACCCTCCCACTCTATTGCCTCCATCACTCTCCCCCCACCCTCACTCTTCTCCCCCCTCCCCTCTATTCTCACTCCACTCTCACCTCCCTCCCCTCACTCCTCTCCTCCACTCTCCTACAGTCACTCCCCCTCTCTCAATCCCCTCCCCTTTCAGCTCATCCACAACCAGGCAAGACAAAGATCTCCGGGGTGGGGGAATGTCCCTCCTGCGCTGCGCGACGCCTGCTACTGCTCCTCCCACTCCTGCTCCTCGCAGCCGCCGCTCCTGCTTCTCGCCCGGCCGGCCGACTCCTGCGGACCCAGCGCCATTTTTTTTTTTCAGGCACGCTCTGCTCTGACCGACGTGCTCGCATGCGCAGTAGAGCTGCTCTCTACTGCGCATTTGCGGGCCGTCGGTCAGAGCCCATTTATAAGGTAGATTGAGGATCCGAGGAGCAGATCAATAGAGTCCGTATCTGAGAGGGTGACCTGCAGCTGGTCGGTCCGAGTAGAATCCTCAGCGTGGAGTAGTCTGATGATTACCTTCTCTAGGCTTAGCTTGTGCTTGCACTCCGGTAGTGGTCCGCAGCGTGGGTAGGCCGGAAACCGATGGAAAGCTGCACAAGGCTGGAGGGATCCGGTAGTGGCCTGCGAGCGGGGTAACCCAGGGATCCGTGCCACAAAGTTAAACGAGTAGATTCTGTACTCATGCCAGTACTGAGGAAGTATATGGAGGGTCAGGCACCGAGGAGGTCCGAACAAGAACAGCAAGGGTCGTCCGAGGACAATGCAGGAACTCACTGGAACAGAGAAGCAAAAGCTATGGCTCTCCGAGGAGTGGATAGCCCTGAGTGTGGCAAGGCCCCTGAGAAGCGGGTACCTAGGTCACCCAGAAGGTTAGCGAGACAAAGTCCCAGTGAGGCAGAAATAGCAGGACCGGAATCCTTGCTAACTCGTAGTGCAAGAAGTCAGCTGACTTAAGTATGGTAAACGGATGATGTCATGCGGTGGAGACACCCCCGAGGTTCCCGCCCTGACGCGTTCAAGAAGGGGGCAGGTGCATGCACGTGTGCCTAGGAAACCCCGGATTTAAGATGGCTGCCGGGAGTGCCCTTGCCATCCCGGGCACGCCATGAGGGTTGGCGTGTGGAAGCGGAGGCTGCCATTCTCCCCAGACTTGGATCAGCACAGAGAAAGGAGGTGAGCAGCAAAGGTCGCAGCCGCCTGTGACCGACGGGTGCAACAAAAATAGATTAATGCTCCTAATTCTAATTATATATTTAATTATTTGAATAATGATAAAAGCAAAACAAAGCACTCAGTTAGCTTGACTAAGCATATATGATGCAAACTCTTATATCTCAGGTCAATTAATTTTTATAGCTAAAATCTCCTGCCATGTAACCTGACTTATATACACTGAATATTGGAAATTATATGATTTTTAGTAAGAAAAGAAACATGAGGCCATGTGTCTCTGAGAAGCAACATTAACTCGTATTCAGTAAGAAACCAACTTTTATTTTTTTTAATATTTCTGTATCTATGACATGACTCGATCAATTAAATACTTTCCTCATGTAAAATACAAATCATATTCTGTAATAATATATCTGTGACTGAGTTATTGATTTGGCTCTGATCTCATAATAAATAATTAACTGAGCTCAATACAATGCATCATCTCTAAGGAGCGCTGATATATTAAACTTATGTTACATGGTTTTCTAAGGTAAAGAGGATAACCTTTAAGGGAACTCCTCATTAACGTTTCTCTTACCTAGAACTACCTATCAGAGCAGAACCGAGACAAGGTAATGGAGAGGTAATGAGTCATCAAACTTTTTGCAGCAGATTCAAATTTTCAAGGTTTTCTTAAAATAAAATGGCTAGAATATATGCGACACAATGGAACACATTTGAACAACCAGATTTTGTTTTGGCAGGCCGCTAAGACTGTATTGAGAGGTGATATCATCACTTATGTAGTCAAAAGAAGAAGGGATATTAATAAGCAGTTGTTGAGGATGGAAAATCAACTAAGTGGAGCTAAGAAGCGATTAGAGACATCAAACACTAAAGAAAATAGGGATACCTACTTGGTCTTAATATAAGAGCTGAATTGTTAGTTTACCAGAGAGCTAAGAAAAGTATAACCTTTTACAAATACAAACTATCTCAATACAGTAATAAAACTGGGAAGTTCTTGGCTATCTTAAACAAGACTAGTGCTTGATCCAGGTTTATAACTACACTGAAAACAAAAGAAGGTGTAATAGTTAAAGCCAACAAGGATATAGCTAACACTTTGCGGGTGTTTTATAGGGATTTATATAAATTGGAGGGTAATTATATGGATAAAGGCAAGGAGTTTTTGAATAAGATTCATCTTCCAAAGTTTACAGAATCCCACCTTGTTTGGTTGAATCAACCTATAAGTGAAGTAGAGATTAGAGTGGGAATTAGACAAGCGAAGCCATTGAAGACACCAGGTTCGGACAGTTTTAGTGATGAACTCGATACAATTCTGTTGGACCATCTTCGAAAACTAGTTAGTCTCACATATCAAGCCACATTAGATAGGGGTGGCTATCCAACAGGAGAAAATATGGCACAGATCACAGTGATCCATAGACAGGGAAAAGATGCCTCCCTACCTGTGTTGTATCTCCTCATTTCTCTTTTATTTGATCAGAAATTATTTGCAAAAATTTGGGTTAATAGATTAACCATTATTTTGCCTACAAATTTTAAACCTGAACAGATGGGGGTTTGTTTGGGGTAGATATATCTACTTAGTAATGGCTGCTATGACAAGCTGTAGACAGCAAAATATGCCCTTTCTGGTTTTCAGTTTTGATGCCGAAAAGGCATTCGATACAGTAGAGTGTGAATACCTATTTACAGTTATGGACATTATGGGACTAACTGGACTTTTTCAAGTGGCAGTGTGACTACTATATACTAACCCGGAGGCCTATGTTTTGGCTAATGGTACCCGATCAGAAGTTTTTCCATAGCGAGAGGAACTAGACAGGATTATCCCCTGTCCCCATTATTACTTTTATTATTTTTAGAGCCTTTATTGTGTACTATCCAAGAAGTTAGAGATATAAAGGGATTAAAGATGAGTGACTTTATATTTAAATACACAGCCTTCGCCGATGACATTGAAGTTTTGTTATGTCTTGTTACCCAGTTTGGTGATTTTTCAGGACTCAGATTGAATACAGATAAATCTGAAGCCCTAGCTTTTCCATTTTCTGTAAAAGAAACGTGGGGTGGTAAATTCCCTGTGAAACGGGCAGAAGGTACTTTTCAATATTATTTTTTGGAAATATCGACTGATCCTAGTAAACTTTATGGCCTTACTTTCTCCTGTTTATTGGATTATACTAAACAGAAATTTTTTGCTTGGTGAGGATTACCTTTGTCTTTAGTTGGGTGAATTAATTTATTTAAAATGGTGATCTTCTGAGATGGATTTATGTTCTTCAAAATTCATCTATCAGGTTGCTGAAGAAAGATTTAAAGCACCTGGATTCTCTGATCTTAATGTTTATTTGGCAAAGGAAGAAACCATGTATAACCTTAGATAATTTGAGAAATGACTGGGATCAGGGAGGTTTAGCACTGCCTGATTTAGAAGAATACAATTTTGCCAACATTTTGAGAATTTTGTGTGATTGGATCTACAATAAATCTGATTGCATAAACATTAAAGAGGAGAAATCCATAATTGCACCACTTGATTTGAAATATGTCTTATATGCTACACATGAAAAACTGCCAAAAGGTTTGTCTAGATGTGTTCTGATATTAAGTGAGATTGGTTATAATTGACAAAGCTTTTTAAGAATTCTTCTCAGTGCTTACAATTGTTAACAGTTCAGGGGTAGTCATTCTAAGGATTTTAAAAGGTGGGCAGAATGTGGCATTACCTATTTACAGCATGTAATCCGAGAACAATAGGATGGACTGGTTTTTTCGATCACAAGAAAAGTCAGCTCTTCGTGGTACAGCATGCCGGTTCGGAGGCAAATGGGAAGAGTGGTCTCGGTGATCCTCTCGAGGAGCGGGTCGCCCGAGATGGAGGAGATCACCAGTGGGGTACCTCATGGCTTTGTGGGAAGGTTTAGATGGTGGACCAGGTCTTTCAAAATAAAGTTTCCCCCTGCCCCGGAGTCCAGGAGGGCCAGGGTAGGGAACTCATACCCGTCCATGAGAAGAGCCACTGGAAGCACAAGTTGGGGAGCGGGCTTAGTGAAACCTAGAACTACCTCCCTGGCTGGTTCTAGACCTGGAAGTTTCCCGGCCTCTCCGGACAGCGGGCCAGGAAATGCCCCTTCCCAGTACAATAAAGGCACAGACCCAGGGTTCGACAGCGCTGTCTCTCCTCGGTGGACAGAGGACTCCTTCCTAGCTGCATGGGCTCCTCCTGTCAAGTGGGCCCGGTCGCCGACTAAGTCCCCATCAGGGGTTTGGAGAAGGATGGTGCCAACGGGACAGGTCTGCCAGGCACCTGTACTTCCCATGCGCGCTGCTGAAGACGTCAGTCAATCCGGGCAGCAAGATCAAAGAGCGCATCCAGAGATGTGGGGAGATCCCGGGCTGCCAGCTCATCCTTTATGGGGGAGGAAAGCCCCTCTAGGAAGATGCTCCTTGGGCTGTCTTCCCGTCAGTTCAGCTCGGTGGCCATAGTGCAAAATTCGATGGTGTGGTCTGATAGGAGGCGCGCCTTCTGGCAGAGGTGGAGTATGTCTGAGCCAGTGGCAGCCCATCGATCCGGTTCATCAAAGGTCTGCTTAAAGACCTGAACAAAATGTTGTAGATCCTGAAGAAGGGTGTCCCCTCGCTCCCATAGAGGGGATGCCCAAGCCAGGGCCTTGCCGTCAAGGAGGGAGAGAATGAAGGTGGTCTTCACGGCGTCCGAAGAGAACTGTGCTGACTGGAGCGTGAAGTGCATAAAGCACTGATTGATGAACCCCCGGCATTGCTTGGAGTCACCTGCGAACTGAGGAGGAGCCAGTAAGCGGAGAGTAGACGCCATGGGTGCTGGGGAAGCAGGAGGTGCAGATGCAGTAGAGGAGGCATCAAGACTGGCATTCAGGCATTGTAAGGAGGCTGCCAACATTTGCAAGAATTGCTGTTGCTGCTGCTGCTGGATTTTCAAGGCCAGGCCTGGAATAGCCTGGCCATAGAAGTCCGCCGGGTCCATGGCCTCAGCAACCTGTTGCATCGAGATGTGGACCCTTGGCCGAGACAAGGTTGGTGCTGCCTATGGGGCGCCATATACGTCCTCGATGTTGGTAGGCGGATGTAGGTGGTGGAGACCCAACGGGACCTTCACCTTTACCAGCCCTCGTTCCCTGCAGGTTGAGCCCTTGGGGCCATCAAGACATAGGAGCGGGTCTCCTGTGAGCTGGTCTGGAGGTGAGAGGCATAGGCAGGTTAGACAGTCCTGTGATCAGGGCTGGTGGCGAGAGCAGAATCCTTGGACAGGCCAGAGGTCGAGGCAGGCGGTGGTCAGCAGAACGATGAACAGGCAGTCAGGGCAAGCAGCAGGCGAAAGCGGAATCCAAAAACGAGCCGAGTCAATACCAGAGAAGGAAGCCTAGGTTGGAGGAAGCAGGATCACATGAAGATGGAGCTAGGAGACACGGAGGCTGGAACTGAAGACACGGAGGCTGGAACCGAAGAGCAACTCCGAAAGAGCGAGACCTGTTGCTGAGGCATCAATAGGCCAGCAGGGACTGCCTTATATAGGACCAGCAGGGCCCTATGCTTCCAGATTCCGCAGAAGGTCAGACATGGCTGGCTGCACGGCAGCGGCGGGGCCTGCCCTTTTGCTGTGTCAAAGAGGAGAGGGCCTCGAGACCAAGGAGTGGCAGCGGCAACCCGGGCCCGCCTGGGGGTAGGTGAGTGTGGTCGGCCGCAGGGTGCTGCGTCCGGCCACTGTAACACATAAAGTGAGTGTTCAGTGGCGTCCTGCCCTCAGCGAAAGGCTGACAGCTTGGCAGGGTCGGGTGAGTGCCATGGCTCGTGGGGCCAGTACTCGCAAGCCACAAAACATAACTAATTATTTCCTATATTTAAGAAGTGTCATACTGTATATCTCTCTCTATATATACTTTATACGTTTTTACATTCTGTTACACAATATCAGACTCTGAAGGTAATTGTGGCTATCTGGTAGAGGTTTCGTCATGTGGACTTGCTTGAAAAGAATATTTGTGAATGCAATAATCTGATCGCAAAAACAATGGAAACTGCAATATTGAGAGAATCACATTTCAAAATAATAGGTAGAATTATTTACTGGTCAGTGAAGCCTTTTAAGATCAAGATTGCAATCTCAGATAATTGTCTGAAATGCTCCCCACCTGGAGCTTCATTACTCCATTGCTGCTGGGATTGCTCTAAGATTCAGTTCTTTGGCAGAGTATATTGCACTTTCTCATTGTTATAATGAATAAGGAAGTTCTCTGGACTGCTGTCTTTTTGTCTTTTGGGTTATATCACAAAATCTTTGTTCACTGGAAAAGATCAAAAATCTTTAGTAACAAAGGGATGTCTCATTGCTGAAAAAAAAATGCATTTTGAATAAATGGTTAGATGAGGAAGGCACAGATTTCTCACAACGGAAAGCTGCTATGCTGGACCTACTGCCAACTGCTTAGCTTCCTCCTAAGTTCAAACAACAATTTTAGGGTGTCTGGCACCTTTTAGTTGCTTTGATTCCAGAAAACATAACAAACAAGATTCATTAATACAAGTTCTGGATTCTCTCTTCTTTGTGCAAAGCTGCTTAAGGTGTGGGTAACTATTTTTCTTATTTCAGTTCTTCTTTCAACTGCTTGCTGTATTTTTGTAAAATGTTGGAGAAGAAAAGTTCCTTGAGCTTAGTGGGTTTAAATTGTAATTGGGAAAGGACATTGAGACTTGGGAATATTTTAGGAAGGGGTGAGGGAGTGGGAAGAATTATAGTTATGTGGGAATATGTTATTCCATGGTCTGCTGGCACTTTTGTAAGAGGGCACTTTGTTAATGATGGAAAGCTGTGAAGATATTAATAAAGAGATTTAAAAAAAAACAAAAAAAAAAACAAAAAAAACAACGGGGAGAAGGGGATGGACAGCTGCAGCTTTCAGCTTAGAGGGTAACTGAGCCTGGGAAGGAGAGGCATTCACGAGATTGGTTATGAAAGCAGCAGCATCAGAATGTAAGACCTTAATCAGGGCAGAAGAACATGAAAGGATCACACAATAGTTATCATTCATTCCCCTAAGTACAGAAGCATCTTCCGAGTAGGAAGTGCCAGGTATTTGTGATCTGGATTGGCCACTGTTGGAATCGGGCTTGATGGACCCTTGGTCTGAGCCAGTACAGCATATTCTTATGAGATAGGGATGCGGTGAGGGAAGGAGGAGGATGGGAATGGGAGAGGGAGAGAGAGAAGTGGGGATGGGGGCAGGAGAGGGAGAGAGAGGAGTGGGGATGGGGAATGGGAGAGGGAGAGGGAGAGAGAGGAGTGGGGATGGGGAATGGAAGAGGGAGAGAAAGGAGGGATGGGGAAGGAGAGGGAGAGAGAGGAGTGGGGATGGGGAATGGGATAGGGAGCGAGAGGAGTGGGGATGGGGGAAGGAGAGGGTGAGAGAGGAGTGGGGATGGGGAATGGAAGAGGGAGAGAAAGGAGGGATGGGGAAGGAGAGGGAGAGAGAGGAGTGGGGATGGGGAATGGGATAGGGAGTGAGAGGAGTGGGGATGGGGAAGGAGAGGGTGAGAGAGGAGTGGGGATGGGGAATGGAAGAGGGAGAGAGAGGAGGGATGGGAGAGGGAGAGAGGAGGGATGGAGAAGGAGAGGGAAGGAGAGGGAAAGAGAGGATGAAAGAGGGAGAGAGAGGAGTGGGGATGGGGGAAGGAGAGGGAGAGATAGGAGTGGGGATGGGAGAGGGAGAGATAGGAGGGGATGGGGAAGGAGAGGGAGAGAGAGGAGTGGGGATGGGAGAGGGAGAAAGAAGTGGAGATGGGGGAAGGAGAGGGAGAGAGAGGAGTGGGGATGGGAGAGGGAGAGAGAAGTGGGGATGGGGGAAGGAGAGGGAGAGGGAGAGGGAGAGAGAGGAGTGGGGATGGGGAAACAGCTGTAGATGTGTGACTGGAAAGTAAGCAGATTCGGGGCTTTCCTAATGAGCGACCTGCACATAATTCCCTCCCCTGGTGGAACCGCTCCACTGTTTTTGACAGAAGTAAAAGTGCCTGCACTGTGAGCAGCAGGATTAATCTTACCCACAGTGAGGAAGGGTCAATTTTCAGTGGGGGCTCTTTATCCACGTATAAAGCTTTGAAAATTGTCATAAATTAAGAACAGCGTTACATTCAGAAATGTTCTTCCTGTGGAAAAGATGGAGCGGGTGAGAGAAGAGAAAAGAAAATTGGAATAATGGGAGGTCACCGGTGTTACTATTCATACAAGTATTAAATAAAGGTTTCTGAATCCATTTTTATTAATATTCAGTGCTGCATCTTCCTGGGATAGGGAGGGGGAATGTCAGACTTATCTTGGGAAGATTTGCTTGAATTGAACACTAATTAAGAGAATTTACAGTTGACCATTTCTTCTCTTTTGGTAGTGTAAGCATTGTGAACACTTGTGGCTGTGGTGAGGTTAACGCAGCCTATGGGGCAAACTCCGTAGGCCCACACCAACAGCTGGTTGAGGTTGGCTGACAAGAGACTGCTCTAAGGCTTCACCTATACCGTTGGGTTTCGGGCCCGGCAGGACTTAGGCGATGGTCTCTTGTGGGCTGACACAGTCGGATGTCCAGGTCCAGGCAAGGGTCAGAGCCAGGCGGTAATTAGAGTCTAGGCAAAGTGTCAGATCCGCTGGTCAGTCCGAAAGGAAGACAAAGAAGAGACAGGGAGGACCGACACAAAAGGACAGGCAGGCAGGCGAGAAAACTGGATAAGACAAGGCTGAGCAAGCTAAGGAGGCAAGGCTGGACGAGATGATGAAGGAAGCTGGCAACACGCACTATTCAAGGGAGGAGGACCTGTTGTTCAGGCATCTCTGGCTCCTCTGAAGGAGCCTTATGTAGGAGAGTACTGATGACATCATCAGGAGGCGCCGGGGTAGGTTTCCCACCATGGGCCCTGTAAGGCAGGGCACTTGTGCACCTATGGGATGTCCAGGGGTGCAGTGACTGGTGGCATCCTGTGCTGCATGGAGCAGCATTGCCTCTTTGAGACGGTGTTCTTGCCCCAAAACTAATCTTCCTGCATTGGGGGTAAGGCGGCTTGCAGGGCCATCCTGTGAGTCACCGAATGTAACAGTTTATTTTGGTTGATTCTTTCTTTCTCTCTAAACTGTAGTAATAGTCACTGCTCAGTAAATCTGTCTCTTTTTTCCTCCTTTTATCTCAGTTTCGCTTCATGTGTCTCCTGGTATCTTTCTCCCTCTGCTTTTCACTTCTGCTTGCCTAGAGCTTGCTCCCTTAAACCCAGCCCCTGCTGCTGATGTGGCAGATGTGCTGTCACAGTTATACAAGAACATCCAAGTAGGAATTTAGGCAGTTGTTTGTGAAGTGCTCCACAGCTGGAGCATTGGTGGTTCAGTGGTAGAATTCTCGCCTGCCACGCGGGAGGCCCGGGTTCGATTCCCGGCCAATGCAGCAGCAGAAAACCTTTTTTTCTTGGCATCTAAGTCCCATTTGCAGATATGAAATGGGTTTTGATATCACACAGAGAGGTGGTGAGGGCAGAAAGCATAGGATAAACACAGACAGACCCGTGCAATTACCTGTGTATTAAGAGCCTGAGTGCTGAATTTCAGTGCAGTTTTAACACACAGGTTACAATTTTTTTTTTAAACTCCCAATGCAGTAAGCTAGTGCTGTGCTAATGCATCGGGAGCTAAAATGTGCTGTGAGCACAGGCCTGACCATACATTTTAACTCAGAAGGGGAAAGGCTGATCGGGAATACATAACTTTTATCTGGCCACGGTTACGCTTAAAAAATAAAGGCGCTGTCGAGCCTCTGCCACTTGTCCTTGCAGATGGGGGTTCCTGCAACAGATCCAGCATTAGAAACGTTTCCTCTTACCAGGAATAAAGTTTACAGTGTTAAGAAAATGTGCGCTCACCCAGGGCGCCTCTTTGCATTGGGAAGGAAGGCGTAATGTCATCATTTGCATGGAATTCCCATGTGAAGGCGCTGAGCTGAGCGCACACTATTGAACGCTGATTTAGTGCACGTAAAACTGCTTGCTGCATCAGCAGCGATGTTTATGCTCACAAAGTGTGCATTAAAGAGCAGGTAAATGCACCTTTCTGCATTGGCCTGAGAGCGTTAAACCTGAGGTAAAATTCAGAAGAGATAAATGAATACTTAAGAACATAAGAAATTACCATACTGGGTCAGCCCAAGGGTCCATCAAGCCCAGCATCCTGTTTCCAACAGAGGCCAAAAACCAGGCCACAAGAACCTGGCAAGTACCCAAAAACTAAGTCTATTCCATGTAACCATTGCTAATAATAGCAGTGGTTATTATCTAAGTCATCTTAATTAATAGCAGGTAATGGACTTCTCCTCCAAGAACTTATCTAATCCTTTTTTAAACACAGCTACACTAACTGCACTAACCACATCCTCTGGCAACAAATTCCAGAGTTTAATTGTGCGTTGAGTAAAAAAAAACTTTCTCCGATTAGTTTTAAATGTGCCCCATGCTAACTTCATGGAATGCCCCCTAGTCTTTCTATTATCCGAAAGAGTAAATAACTGATTCACATTTACCCGTTCTAGACCTCCCATGATCTTAAAGACCTCTATCATATCCCCCCTCAGCCGTCTCCTCTCCAAGCTGAACAGCCCTAACCTCTTTAGCCTTTCCTCATAGGGGAGCTGTTCCATCCCCTTTATCATTTTGGTCGCCCTTCTCTGTGCCTTTTCAATAGAACTATATCTTTTTTGAGATTTGGTGACCAGAATTATACACAGTACTCAAGGTGTGGTCTCACCAAGGAGCATTACAAAGGCATTATGACATTTTTCGTTTTATTAACCATTCCCTTCCTAATAATTCCTAACGTTCTATTTGCTCTTTTGACTGCTGCAGCACACTGAGCCGACGATTTTAAAGTATTATCCACTATGATGCCTAGATCTCTTTCCTGGGTGATAGCTCCTAATATGGAACCTAACATCGTGTAACTACAGCAACGGTTATTTTTCCCTATATGCATCACCTTGCACTTGACCACATTAAATTTCATCTGCCATTTGGATGCCCAATCTTCCAGTCTTGCAAAAAAAAGTTGCGTTTGCAAGGAACCTGAAGTATACTGTTAGCAAACAAAGAGCTGTTTGAGAGTGCACATAAAACTGTTATATCTGCATCAGAACATTTCAACAGCTTAACTGTTACTGAACAAATTTCATTCTTCTGCTGAGCACCACACTTCTTTCTTAATAGAAGAGAATAAATTAAAGGTGTTGCACTGATAAGAAGTTTGGGTCTTGGGACAGTTTTCTGGGTTTTGTGTACCCTCCAACCTATCAGAAATGGAGTAACTTTTCTTTTACGTTTGCGTCCAGGGCTGGTGCTAGTTTTTTTGCTGCCCTGTGTGAACAGTTACTATGCTGCCCACCCGTTCATTCTGTCTCTGTCCCAGGTCCTCCAAAAAAGAAAATCCCAGCTCCCTTCAGTGATACAAACTTTAAAAACTGACACCATCCCCCTGCTGGCTGGTGCATGGGTATTAGGTGCCCCAGGAAAATCTTATAGCCTTGCACAACACCCCCCACCTCGCCCCATTCCACACACACAGTTAAGAGTTATGCATTTATTTTTTACATGATAAATATCAAAATACAGTATTCTGAGGTAAAAACATCCCTTACATTATATTGACATGCACTGCTGTGATGCCAACCAGAAATCCCTGATCAAAGATACTTTGGACCCCATATGGTATTAGGCTTATTGTGATGTGTGTTGGGTGTGGGCTTGACCCTCCGAAAGCCTTAAAACACTAATACACTTCCTATTAGGAGAATGCCTCATCCCAGTCACACATGCTGAACATAAACATAAACTCACCAACTACAGAATAGAGCAACCATAAAGTAGAAAAACAAACACTCAGACAAAAACTGAACTGGAAACCGCAAGAAGCCAGACACTCTATGCAGTGCAACAATGAAAAAACAGAACAATCACCATTCCTCAAACATCAAGCAATAAAATCAAGAAATAAAATAAATGAATAATCATAATACTAAAAACATACTAATAATAATATTTTTTTAAAAGCTGATGAATAAAAGATCAAATAATTAAAAACTCATATACAAGTTTTTTTAAATGTCCCAAACACCAATAAAATATTTCAAAACAGCAGACACAGCAAATAACACCTGAAAAATAAAACTAAAAAGGATTTTTAAAAATTCACACTCTTCATACCTAGGGATGTTTGATTGCCAGTCACCCTGGGATTGTTGTGGAGTAGTGGGAGTGGGATGCACAAACTCTCTAACACACACAAACTCATACACACATATGCTCTCTCTCAGACAAACCCGCAAGTGTCTCCAGCTTTCTTTGGTTGTGATCTATCAGTAACCTCAGGCCCTCATCTTCATTTCAGCTGCTGGCAGGTTGGTATCCACCTATTTTTTTCTCTCACTCTCACTCACACACACACACACATATATATACCCCAGATAAGCTCCCATTTACCCTCACACACCCCAGGCAGGTTCCCATTCACATCCACCCAAATCCCAGGCAGGCTCCCATTCTCACATACACACACACCCTGCTCATCCCAGGAAGGCTCCCACACATGCATGTGCACACACACACACACACACACACATACCCCAGGCAGGCTCCCATTCTCTCACACACACACACACACACACACACACACACACACCCCAGGCAGGCTCCCATTCACACACACACACATATGCAACCCAGGCAGGCTCCCATTCTCACACATACACACACCCTGCTCATCCCAGGAAGGCTCCCACACATGCATGTGCATGTGCACACACACACACACACACACACACCCCAGGCAGGCTCCCATTCACACACACACACACACACACACATACCCTAGGCAGGCTCCCATTCACACACACACACATACACATATGCAACCCAGGCAGGCTCCCATTCACATCCACCAAAATCCCAGGCAGGCTCCCATTCACAAACACACATATGCAACCCAGGCAGGCTCTTATTCACTCACATACACACACCCATCCCAGGCAGCATCCCATTCACACACACACACCCCCATTCCTGGAAACATCCCATTCACACACACACACACACACACACACTCATCCCAGGCAGCTTTCCATACACACACCATTCCCAGGCAGTCTCCCATACATACATATACATACACACACACACACACACACACACACACATTCCAGGCAGCCTCCCATTCACACACCCACACCTATCCCAAGAAGCCTTCCATACACACACAAACCCATCCCAGGCAGTTTTCCATACACATACACACACAGGCATACACATCTATCCCAGGCAGTCTCCCATACACACACACACACACACACATCCATCCCAGGCAGTCTCCCATACACACATGCACACACACACCCATCCCAATCAGTCTCCCATACACACCCCCACATCCATCCCAGGTAGCCTTCCATACACACACACACACACGTGCGCGCATACCCCCATCCCAGGCAGTTTCCCATACACACACGCACGCACACACATCCATCCCACACAGTCTCCCAAACAAACATCCATCCCAGGCAGTCTCCCATACACACACACACACATCCCAAGCAGTCTCCTATACACACACACACCCATCCCAGACAACCTCCCATTCACACGTACACACCCATTCCAGGCAGCTTCCCATTCACACACACACACTCATCCTAGGCATCCTTTCATACACATATACACCATTCCCAGGTAGCCTCCCATACATACACACAACACACACACACCCCATTCCCAGGCAGCCTCCTATACATACACACACACTCATCCCAGGTATCCTTTCATACACACACACACACCATTCCCAGGTAGCCTCCCATACACACACACATCCATCCCAGACTGTCTCCCATACACAAACACACACACACATCTATCCCAGGCAGTCTCCCATACACACACATACACACACACCATTCCCAGGCAGCCTTCCATACACATACATACATACATACATACACACACACCCATCCCAGGCAGTTTTCCATGCACACACATATCCATCCATCCCAGGCAGCCTCCCATACACATATACATTCATCCCAGGCAGCCTCCCATACACACACATATACACACACACACACATCCATCCCAGGCAGCCTCCCATACGCACACACATTTTTTTTAACATATCCTAAAAGCAGGTGAGCCAAAATATAAGTCACTGTATCCGTGAATAGCAAAGTTACTTATCTTGGGGAAGATCTTAAAGTTTCATTTCACAAGATAATTAACTTGACTATTCACGGATACAGTGAATTATTTTTTTTAGCTCAACTTGTTTCAGATATTCATGAAAAGTTTTCTTACTTGCATTATACAAAAACACAAAAAAAGAAAAGTGGACCTTATTTGATTCAGCTTATATAGATACTTTAGGCTAAATGAGTGGCAGGCCCACATCTATATTTATAACTTGATTTTTGTATTGGCTTTAATCAGTTAATAAATTGCTAACGAGACTTTCCATATTCTGTTTGACATTCACAGTTTTGGATTTTGTAATTACAATTCGTGGGCTTGTTGTTTGTGTTGCATCAAAAGCCATCATGGTGGAAGCATTGACAAAAGCTGCCTTCAGCAGTACACACTGGTATACTGGGATGCCACAAGTGACCACAGAAGCCAGGCAGCTGCTGTACCTCAGATCTGCTTTTTATTTATTGGCAAGGAGGCAAGTAAACACTGAAATAAAAATAATCTATTTAAAACAGTAGTACCTCTGTTTTTAGAACTTTGGACTTTAGACATAGGAGCTTTATTCAATAAATATTTTTTCAATAAACACAGAAAAGCTAAAAGTCCATTTTGAATAAGGCCCTGTGCCCATAATGTGTTGTGTGTGAGAAAAGGGAACTCAGCAGTGGAAGAAAGGAATGGGTATGGAATTATACATTTTTTTAAGGCAAACAGAAGCAAGACAGACCAGTCGCCTTAGCTTGAAGATATTTGTTGGCACGTATATTTAAACAGAACCCAACTCTGGACGAGTTTCGCACAGAAAAATCTTTGAACGGCAGAGTTGAAAAAAAGCACAATATTTGGAGTTGAATCTTGCCGGAAACCTAACTAGTAAAAAAAAGATCAGAAATTATATCTAGCAAAATTGATTCATACCGTTTAAAAAAAAAAAAAGCCCCTGACACAGCCTCTGTGCAAAACTCGGCCAGAGTTATACGTGCCAATAAATATCTTCAAGCTAAGGCGACCGGTCTGTCTTGCTTCTATTTGCCTTCTGGCTTTGACAGACTGTTTTCTGATCTGCTTTGTGGGACCATTATACTTTTTTTTTTATAATTAAATTTTATTATGGTCAATTGTCAAAACACAGAGAGACTGTGTGAGCAGGCACCATAACCATCAAGAAAATCAAACAAACAAATGTTAAGAACATAAGAACATAAGAAATTGCCATGCCAGGTTGGTCCATCAAGCCCAGCATCCTGTTTCCAACAGAGGCCAAAACCAGGCCACAAGAACCTGGCAAGTACCCAAACACCAAGAAGATCCCATGCTACTGATGCAATTAATAGCAGTGACTATTCCCTAAGTAAACTTGATTAATAGCAGTTCAACTATAATTATTCAATCCAGGTGTACCCTCAGCCTCCCACCCTCCCTGGATCGCCCACTGTTAAATTCTAGAGTCTCTTATGTCCTTCTCGACCACCATCAAAGGGGTACTCGTTATGAACAGACTCAATAATTTATGTTGTTTGTTGTGATGTCATCCATTGTTCATAAAGCAACCAGGTTTTTTGGAGCTGTTCTAGATTATCCTGACGCATGGCAGTCAATTTGTTAAGATAGTAGACCTTGGCCAATCTTCGCAAAGCTTCTGTTATACTGGGACAGACCTTTTGTTTCCACGCTGCAGCGATTGCTAATCCAGTGGCTATGATCGTCTGGGTTATCAAGGTCTGATGATCTTAGCTGGAGTCCGGATGTGGAAGGGTAAGCAAACAACATTTAATATCTTTAGTTACTGCGTTGTCCAACATTTCAGATAGTGTTTGAAATACTGAATCCCAGAGTGAACATATGCCTGGGCACGACCATCACATATGCAGGAATGTACCCTCTTGTGAACAATTCCTCCAACATTTACTAGTGAGGTGAGGACATATTGTATGCAATTTGTGAGGTGTCAGGTACCATCTGTATAATAATTTGTAACCATTTTCCTTGAGCAGGGATGAAACTGAACTTTGCTTAATACTATGAAAGCAGGTATCCCATTCTTCTTCATCTAATACCTCCCCCAGGTCTTTTTCCCAGGCTTGGATATGTTTAGGTGAGTCTTTCATATCTCCCAAAAGATATAGGTATAGTCTTGATATCAACTTCTTAGGTTTTCCTACTGTAACACATAAACCTTCAAATAAAGATTTTTCTAATTGTATTTGATCTTTAGCTTTGGAGTTTGAGATATAATGCACTAATTGCGGGTACATAAACATATCTGAGTTAGGCAAGTTAAATTTGTCCTGTAGTTGTTCAAAACTTATATTGTTTTGCTCCAATAAATGCCCTCCTGTTCGAATGCCTAACTTATACCAGCGCTGGAATCTACCTTGTGTAAGGCCCAGTGGAGTCTTTATTGTCACAAATAGGGGAGCTTCTAAAGATTGTTTGATTCTCATTATACATTTTTTTTATACAGGATTTCAGCAAGGTTGATGCTCTCTCTTCTATCATTTTATGCATTCAGTTACTGGGTCACTGCCTCCTCCATCCCAGACTACCACAGCCTCTTTTACCTTTCCCCTAATCCCCATGCTCTCTCCTTCCTCATCCCCACATACCACCATCACCTCTCCCCCAAAGAATACCACGGCTTCTGCTCCTTTCCCCTCCTTCTCTTCTTGACGTCTACTTTCTCTTCTTCCTCCCCGTGGACATCAACTTCTCCGCCCCTTCACTCACTCAAAGTGGGTGTCAGTTTTTGGCAGACGGCAGGAGTAGTGGTGGTTGGCGGTGGCAAACGCAGAATGTGTGAGGCCCATGGATCAGTCTGCGCTCCTAGGCTCCCACTTCCTGTGCAGGTTTTCTCACAGAAATGGAGCTCATGCATGGGGGGTGGGTTGCAGGCCAAGGAAGAAATCCAAGGTCACGCTGGCCTACAGATCCTGTACTCTGTAACTGCCACAGCTCTTTTTAGGAAGCTTCGACATACAGCGGAGAAAGGAGCGGAGAAAAGAGGTGGTGACATATGGTGGTCCGCTCCAAGGAAAGGGAATGGAAGGGTTGTGGTCCACTAAAGATGTGGCCTGCAGCAGGTGGAGGGAGTGGGAACCCACCGACTGCCTCTGAGACTTATTCTTGCCACCCTGTGCAATGCACACGTTGCGCCCCTGGCTAGAGTGATCCTGGATTTCAGTCGATAAAGCTGCGTATCTATTGATATATTCATCAGTTTATTGATTGATATCTATGTATTTAGAAATCTAGCCACACAGCCCTCAGTTTCCTGAATCAGCCCAGGGCTTTATTCTGCAGCAAGAGTTAGAAATTTGTGTGGCACATTTAATTAAATTTGCATAGCTTTGTTTATCTCATAATGTAAATTTTATTGTACTTAAAAAAATTAAGTAATTTTCCAAGCTGTTCTTTTGCTTTGGGGGGGGTTTGGGAGTGGAACAAGGGATCTCAGTGATCTGTGACTGGAAGGGAGGAGGAGCATTAGGAATAGGGGGAACTTGAGGGAAAGGATGGCTCAGCCTAGGGAGGGGATCTCAGGGTTGGTGAAAGAAAGGGAGAGAGATATAACCTCGTGGATGAAGGGCGGGCAGAGGTGTTGCTAGGTATATAAAAGACTAAGGGCCTGAGCCCATAGGGATCAAGTGCATATGATCTCTCCCCGTGATTTTGATAATTAAATGCAAAAATCATGATCAGCTTCCCCTCCCCCGAGAATGATCCTGTAAAAACACAGGACGCTAGTGATACTAACATCCTGCTGGCCTGAAGGGGGCAATTTAAAAAAACCGGCACTGATTGCACTGTAAGAGCCAAGGGTTGATTCTTACACAAGCAGTCGTGAGCTGCCAGAGGGCTCCCACCAGCTCTGCTCCACTTGGTGAGGCAGACCTTGCTTTCACGCAGTTCTTTAATCTCCTCTCAATTCTCTCCATAAAATAAAAATAATTGTAAATAAAACATAAAATAATTCAGCACTGAAAATTGCATTCCAGTCGTGGGCTTCTTGGCAAATTCTGAAACCTTTTACTGGATCACGGTACAGATTATCTAAAAATATTCTACATTGTTCACATCTCAAGAAGGGTCCTCATACATTTTTGGATAATACGGACATTGTCCAATAAAAGCCATCCCAACATGCAGAGAATGCAGTTTATTCCAGGAGCCATATGCTGTAGCTACCAGATCACTATCAGGTCGATACAGTAAAGTGTGCTCCGTCGGAGTGCACTGTCAGCCTGCTCTGGACGCGTGTTTTCCCTTACCCCTTATTCAGTAAGGGGAGGAAAACACGCGGCCCACCCACGGCACCTAATAGCACCCTCAACATGCAAATGCATGTTGATGGCCCTATTAGGTATGCGCGCGGGATCCAGTAAGTAAAATGTGCAGCCAAGCCGCACATTTTACTTTCAGAAATTAGTGCCGACCCAAAGGTCGGCGCTAATTTCTTCCGGCGCCGGGAAAGTGCACAGAAAAGCAGTAAAAACTGTTTTTCTGTGCACCCTCCGACTTAATATCATAGCGATATTAAGTCGGAGGTCCCCAAAAGTAAAAAAAAAGTAAAAAAAAAAAATAAATAAATTTGAATTCGGCCCGCGGCTGTCGGGCCGAAAACCGGACGCTCAATTTTGCCGGCGTCCGGTTTCCGAGCCCGTGGCTGTCAGCGGGCTCGAGAACCGACGCCGGCAAAATTGAGCGTCGGCTGTCAAACCCGCTGACAGCCGCCGCTCCAGGCCAAAAGGAGGCGCTAGGGACGCGCTAGTGTCCCTAGTGCCTCCTTTTCCTTGTTTGCACCGCGTCGCCTAATTTGAATACTGGATCGCTCGCACCGGCGAAGGGCCGGTGCGTGCGCCGGGAGAGCGGGCGTTCGTCCGCTCTCCCGCGGTCTTACAGTATCGATCCATATGGTACCTACTTAAATACTAAACTAAAAGGTGGAGGGGTTTTCCTACCTTGTTAACTGGGAGGGGTTTTCCTGGGGCTTGGTCTCTCTCTCTCTCTCTTTTTCCTCTTGTCTATCTTCTAATTCTTTCACCAGGCTCCCCATTCCAGTTTACTCTCCTATCTTTATCACTTCTTCCACATCTATGTTTCCCTTTCATTTTTTTAGAATTGTATTCCACTTCAAAGTGGATTATATTCAGGTACGGAAGGTATTTCCCTGTCCCTAAAAGGCTTACAATCTAAGTTTTTGTACCTAGGCCAACAGAGGATGAAGTGAGGTATTCAAGGGCACAAGGAGGGGGCAGTGGGATTTGAATGGCTGACTTCCTTGGTTTGCAGCCCAATGCTCTAACCCCTAAACTACTCCTCCACTTTGTGTGAAGTTTCCTTCATTTCTCTCTGCCTCAGTTTCTCACTTACTCATTACTTCACTCTCTCTGTTCTCTCATATCTTTATCTCATTTCTCCTTCCTCTCTCACCCCCAGTTCTCCCTGTCCCAACCAGGGGCGGATTGGCCTATGGGAGGATCGGGCGTGGTCATGTGTCATTTCCTCTCAGACTCCTCTGCTTTCCTTGTGGCTCAGTTGCACTAGCAGTTAGCTCCTTGTCTTTGTATGCAGACGCGCTGGACTTCAGTTTTGGAGGGAGCAAAGGCAGACTGGTGCTTGTTGCAGGTAAGCCAGCACCCTGATGACCCCTGCCTGCTGCATATATTTAAAAAATAAATTAAACATTGCTCTGTTTTCCAGTCACAGCACTGCCTGCCTTTGGCTTGCCTCTCTTTGATGCTCCAGTCGAAGCTGCAGTGTCCTGGCCCCAGCCCACCTTCCTGTCTCTCCCACCTCCCTTTTTTTTTATTTTTTTTTACTAACTGGGGGGGCTGATGCAATACAGTGCGCTCAGCCGAGCGCAATATATAACCCGCAGTAGGGCGCGGGATAAATAGGCGCTAATCCACTCCCTAATGCAATAAGGGGATTAGCGCCTGTTTAACGCACGTCTGACATGGAGTGAATGAAATAGGGCTCATCACAAGCAAAAAGATAAATGTGCGTCTCAGACGCACATTTATTGCTCAGCTATTAACGCCTGCCTGGAGCAGGCGTTAATAGCTGAGCGCAGGTAAAAGAAATACAGGAAAGCAGAAAAAAACTGCTTTTCTGTACTTCTTTTTTAAAGTAAAAAAAAAATAATTAAATAACGCAGCAGACCGCTGAGTTATGAAGACCGATGCCTGTAAACTCGGCGGCCGTTTTTATTACTGGCAGACAGGCAGGTTATGAAAACCGAGGCCGAGTTTACCGGCGTCGGTCTTCATAACTGGCAGCCGCGGCGGGTCGCGTTAGGAAGGAGGCGCTAAGGTCACGCAAGCGACCCTAGCACCTCCTTCCTAGCGTGACCCCCTAATTTACATATTGCGTGGCGCCCCCCCTTGCGGGCACCATGCGTGCGTTAAGAAAGCGGGCGCTGAAAAGTCAGCGCCCGCTTTCCGTGAACATTATTGCATCGGCCCCTGGATGAGCTATCAGCCCCAGGGCCCTTCATTGGGTGAGAATAAAAGCAGTTTGTTGCTGGTCCCGCGGTTACAGAGCTCTGTTTCCATCTGGTTGAAACTGTGCCTGTGGCCTCAGAGATGGAAGAAGAGAAACTGAGGTGCAAGCACTGGCAGGCAGCTCTGTGACTGAGAACAGCACTGCCCTGGGACAAGAAACTGAGGTTTTCTTTGGCCTCAGTGAATCCAGTAAAGTTAAAAAAAAAAAAAATGCTGTGAAGGAGAGAGGGACTGGCTGGGACCATCACATTGAGCTCTCCCACTATCACCAGGACAACAAAGTGCTGCAGAGCCCAACTGCTGAATGCACCAATTGTAGCCTATAGGGAAGTTAAGGTTACCTGCGAAAAAAAAAAAGCTGGGGTGGAGGGTTTGGGGATTAAAGCAGGAATTTGAGGATTGGGTGAAGGTAAGTGGGAAATTAGGGAAGAGGTGAGCAGCCCTGGGTGTTGGAGATTTTTTGGCTCAAGCTGACAGTAGAGGCGTAGGTGTTCCAGGTCACATAATGTCCCTCTCTAGGGTCAGCTTGCTGTGCTTCTGGGAGTCATTGAATCACATGGGACTGTTTAAAAAAAATCCCCCAGGCTGTTATTTTCCTACAATCCACCCCCGGTCCCAACACTTCCCCACCTCTTCCCTCCATTGCTCCTTTCGCCCGCCATCTCCCTGTCACTGGGTTGCTCCCCCAATCTCCTGTCTGGCTTTCTTCTCTCCCAACCACACACCACTTCCTCTCTCACCACTCCCCCCCCCCCCCTCTGAATTTATCACTCCTTCTCAACTATTCACTTCCACTCACTCCTTCTCCCAACCACTTTGGTTTGTCTCCCTCACCCCATCACTCCTAGCCAGACTCCAATGTCATAGTTCCCCTCCCATCACCCTCTGTCTCCGATTCACTCTCACTCTCAATTCCAGCCATCCCCTTGCATACTTTCCCTTCCAATATTCTCTCTGGCTCTGTCATACATGTTTTCCCATCACCCCTTTTTCATTCTCACTCAAACTCCTTCTCCTCCTAATAACCACCACTGGCCCTCTGTCATCCCTTCCATCCCATCACACCTCTGGCTTCTCCTCCCCGCAATCACCACCTCTAGCTCTTTGCCACCATCCCCCATTTTACCACTTCTAATTAAGAACATAAGCAGTGCCACGCTGGGACAGACCTAAGGTCACTGTTAATCTGAATCTTTAGGAAATAATCAGCAGATCCCAAAGAGTAGATCCATTTCTTGTTCCCCGCTCCCAGGCAGGGGTGGTTCTTTAATGAGGCAGGGTGAGGCGGCTGCTTCAGGCGGCAGAATTTTGAGGCGGCAAAAAATGCCTCTCTCGGAACGCCGCTGTGGCGTTCGCCTCACATTGCATGCCCCTACCACGGCTGCCGAAGAATGGAGGGACGCTGCTGCAGGCCGCCACTGGAGACCAGGCCTGCAGCAGATAAAGAGAGAAGGGACGCTGCTGCAGGCCACTGCCAGAGGCCGGGGGAGGGGGCGCCCTCTCATCCCTCGCCTCAGGCGGCAGATTGTCTGGAGCCGCCCTTGCTCCCAGGGATATATGATGGCTTTCCCTACGTCTACCTGGCTAATAATTTTTATAGATTTTTCTTCCAGGAACTTGTTCAAACCATTTTTAAACTCATCTATGCTGGATGCCTTGACCACATCCTCCGGCAACAATTGCACAGTTTAATTGTGCATTTCATGAAAAAATACTTTCTCCAGTTTGTCTTATATTTGCTGCGCCGATTAGTTTCATGGAGCGGCCTCTAGTCCTTGTACTATCTTAAAGTATAAATGGCCGTTCCTATTTACCCAGACCACCCCACTCGTGCTTTTATAAACCTGTACCCCGGGGGTTCTAAGCCTTTTTACACCTATGGACCATGCAGATCCTCAACCTTTACCCATGTAGTCCCATTCTATTTATATAATAAGGCTCTTGTAAGAATCAGAGAAAAAAGTCCTCAGGGTAGCTATTTTCAAAACCTTCATTCTGGTCACCAGGAGATAAATCATATTCAGTGCAGTAAAGAATTTACATAAAAAATTGCGCAGAGCTCAATGAAATGTTTACTGCTTCTTCAAAGCAAACAGGACAGGAAATCAAGGGGGTGTTTTGGATATAGCAATAGGCGATTCATCTATTGCATTGAACGGGCTTCAGGATTTGGCTTTGATGGCCAGCAATATTGACAGGTAAGTTGTGGCAGAGCTCACTCACTTGGCAAGAAGAAGATTCAAGATATCCCTCCATCACTGATCACCAGAATTCTGCTAGTTTTTTTGTCTGGAACACATTTTTCACTATTTTATTGGCTTGCAAATCAATCAAATCATCCTTTGCTATAATCAACATTGTCCAAATCAATGAGAAATGGATTACAAACCCATACACTGAGAGTTAAATTTTCTGAGCCAAAATAATTTTGAAATGAATTTTTCAGGGTTGTCAAATAAGAAAAAAAATTTCTTCAGTCTCTTTACATACCCTTCCAGCTTAGTGAAATTTTCAAAATTGTCCTTCTCTAACTGCCTTTTCCAGAGGGCAACTTATCCAGAAATGCTTTCAACTTCTCCCCAGCATTCATATTAATCCTATCAGGCTCCTGAATTGAATGATGCAGGTAATTCAAATGAGAAAAAATGTCCTAACAAATAAGCCGAAACTTGGATTCTTAAATTTTCCAGACTGCTCTCTTTTTCCTGGAGAAATATGGCAGCTTTCATCTCGCTCTGAAGTGCTGAAGAAAGTGCAAAAAGTGGAATATAAAAATCTAAATAAATAAATTCCCAAAGCTGAGTAAAATTTGACCTCATAAAAGTCAATGAACTTCCATTTCATACGAGGAAGAAAGTGAGCTCTGAGCCAGCTTCCTGGAAGGAGAATTTTGAAGAGGCGATGAACTGTGGCATGAGCTTTCATGAAGTTCACGACCTGTAAGACTTCACATTCTCAGGCAACGTCCTTTGAGTGCACCAAATGTTTTCTTAACATCTTTTTTGTCTGCCTCAGACAGCATAACGTGCTGATAAATGCCATAGACAGTCTCTCGCTCTTACAATGCATAAGGAAGAAGTCTTCATCTTGGTAACTTTTTTGGCCAGCTCAGTTTCAATTTATAATCTTCCCCCTGTGATCTGAAAAAAGCCCAGTTCACAGCCAGGTCTCCTTTCCAGTGCATGGGAAAGGGAAGTTACTCATAGTTATGATCTCTCTTTCCCCCCATCTAGCTTTCGGGCCGATACAGTAAAGTCCGCGGGAGAGCGGGCGAACGCCCACTCTCCTGGCACGCGCACAGGCCATTCGTCTGGGCACGCGATTCAGTATTCAAATTAGGGCCGGCGGTAAAAATAGGCGCTAGGGACACTAGCGCATCCCTAGCACCTCTTTTTGGACAGGGGCGGCGGCTGTCAGCGGGTTTGACAGCCAACACTCAATTTTGTCGGCGTCGGTTTTCAAACCCGCTGACAGCCACGGGTTCAGAAACCGGACGCCAGCAAAATTGAGCGTCCAGTTTTCAAGCCGCGGGCCGACTTCAATTTTTTTTTTTTAACTTTCGGGACCTCATATTTAATATTGCCATGAGATTAAGTCAGAGGGTGCACAGAAAAGCAGTCTTTACTGCTTTTCTGTGCACTTTCCCGGTGCCCGGAGAAATCAGCGCCTACCTTTGGGTAGGCGCTAATTTCTGAAAGTAAAATCTGCAGCTTGGCTGCACATTTTCCTTTCTGAATCATGCGGGAATACCTAATAGGGCCATCAACGTGCATTTGCATGTTGCGGGCACTATTAGGTTTTTGGGGGGGGGGGTTGGACACGCGTTTTTGACCCCTTACTGAATAAGGGGTAACACTAGCGCGTCAAAAACGCACGTCCAAGCCGATACAGTACAGTGCGCTCCGGTGGAGCGCACTGTACTGTATCGGCTTGTTTGTTTGTCCAGTTGTTTAAAATAAATAAAACCATGCACACCATGGTCTAACACCGTTTTTAAGCAGGAGGTCTTGTAAATCAAGAAACTTTATTAAATAACCCAATAAGGAACACAAACAAGTACCTTGACCTGTGTAGGTTCCAACAATCACTGGTGGCAGCACTGACAATGGCATCTTATTACATCCTGTAACACCTGCTGTCATTGCAATGGATCAGACTTCCAGGAAGGAGAGGAAGCAGAAGAAAATTGGCTATTTAAATGAGGCAATATTTGTTGTGGTTTAAACCAGGGGGAATGTCCTGTATTCTGGAGATACATCAGTGGCCACCCTACAGTATTCACTGCCTTCCCTTGTTCTCTGCAGTCAACACTCAATCTTGAGCTGTCTGGAAGTGGAGGAGAGGAGGGAGATGAGAGCGGATGGTGGAAGGATGGGAAGAAACAGTAAAGGAGAGGAAAACCAGGAGATGGAGGAGTAAGATGGTGATGGGTAATCTGGGCAATGGAGGGAAAGGAGAAGGCGACAGGAGAAGAGCAGAAGTAGGAGGGAGATAAAGAGAATTGAAGGGCAGGAGGTAAAATAAAACTGGGATGAATGGAAAGGAGAAAGGCAGCAGGAGGGCATTGGAAGGAAAGATTAACAAAATCTCACTCTTTGCTGATTCAATATCTTGAGAGCTAGGAGAAATGTTCACTCAGTACTAGGACTGGATGGATACTAAGAGTACTGCGCTACTTATGGAGGATGGGTAGTCACAGGGAGAGGAGCACAGCGCACTGCCACTACTGCCGCTGCACTGAAGTGCTCTGGAGGAGCTGGAGGTACTGAGCACCTACAGGCAAATCAAAGTCAGTATTAAGGTGATGAAATGACTCGCTCCAGCTCCTACAGAGAGCCCGGGCTAGAGACCATTTGAACTTACAAAATGAGGACGCTGTTGGGATGCAACAAAATACTCTAACCTCTAGATCACATCTCCTCCTCCTCCTCCTCTAGTATAGGATCCTATTCTTCTGTTGCAGGGCTTCAGGGACATTATGTACAGACAGAAAATAGAGGTTACAGATAAATACAGCAAAACCCTGGGGAATATGAAACTCTGCAGGCATGCACATGGCTTCTAAGAATTGCTTATGCAATGGTGCATTCCTGGTTATTTGTACTGGGCAAACAGACTGGCAGGAGGATCAAAAAATGTTTAGACAAGTCACCTTACTGTGAGTTTGTGAAAGCAAGAGCTGATCTCTAGGGAGTTCAGGTTTGTGTGTGTTGGGAAGGAAGGATAAATCAAGAAGAAAACCCCCAGTGTACCCTGTTTAGTTAAACTATATCTCTATAGTTTATAGAACAGCTATATAAATAAATGTCTTACAGTGGAAGTTATATATTAAAGAGAGAGTAAGAGAGCCAGATATAATGTACTGCACAGAAAAGCAACTTTAATAGGGAAACCTGGAGGTAAACATAGTGATAGAGTTACATGGGAACACTTCCCTTTTCACCTTTTAAAAGTTTAAAAACTCCTCCCACACGCCCCTGAAAGAAAAAGTCAGTTTGTAAGATATTCCAGGGATGAGACATTAATTTGGCAAGCCTGTTCCTGTTCTGCCAGTGCCCTGTTGTATGCTTATGGTGTCCTTGTGGGGAGAAGTCACTGAAATGAAATACACAACTCAGGAGCTCTGACACAATGCAACAGGATGCAGTGGATATTCAGAAAAGCTGGCGTCCAAGCTCCCTCATCTATTTGGGTCTTGCATATGGAGAAATTTTTTTTTTTTTTTTTTTACCAGTAATCTGAGGAAAAATGCTTTCTAGAGCAAATACAGGTTGATAGTTCATTTTGCACAGTGACTTATAACTAATGTTTTCTAATTAATTTTGCAATATAATTGAAACTAGAATTCTATTTTTCCTAACTTAGGCCTGGATTTTCTAAGTTCACAGAACTTAGAAAATCCGGCGGTAACGGGGGGTGCGATACTGGCGGCGATAAAGATTCTTACCTTTCACCATCAGCGAAGTCGTCACGGAGTCCACCCCAACTCCTCCCCTTCCGGTGCAGACTCCGCCCAGATTTAGATATCGCACACGAAAAGTCCCTTTTCGCATGCAATACCTTTGGCAAATGACCCCCTTAGAGCTTATGTAGCTTCAACAGTACAGATTATGAAAATAGTAATTGGGCAGTAGTATGAATATTGTTCTTTGTCACCATTCAGGGATAGTTGTGAATTGTCAAAATACAGATTTTTCAGATCCACTGCTAGGTTTGAGTTTGATTTCAAATTGCTTGCACATCTCTTTTCAAGCAGTAGTTACCTCCAGTTACCATTACTGAAAACCTCATTTAATTGGCCCAGAACACCAGGCTTTTCAGAATGACCCACTTTTGGTACATTGATTAGAGTTAAATGCTCTAAGTACTTACTTGTTCTAACTTTAATCCCTTTTCATTCAGCCAGTGTCTGGTCAAATGATAGAAAACCTGAATTCAGGCCCAGATTTCCCATTAGGCAGAATAGTCAGCTGCCTACCTAGGGTCTCCTCCTCTGACTTGGCAGCACTTCCTAACAAGCACCATGCAGCCTGAGCGGCAGTGTCCCATGGGACAAGCATCCCCAGCCGCAAAAGCCCAGCAGCATTTAGAACTCTGTAAAATAAAATTGCCCCAGCCTGCCCCTGCACCTTTGGGAGAAAGTGCTGCCAGGACAGAAGGCCAGAGGAGGAGATGCCCCCCTTCAATGTGGTACAGAAAGAAACAATTCTCCCTCACCCTTGGACCCCTGCATCCTTGCTTGAAGGAGGACATCCCTCTCTCCAATTTTTATGAATAAATGAGGGGTCAGTAAATTATCTATCTGATTTGTTCTTAGGGTGACAAAGGCTGTGTTTGCTAGAATTCTGTAACAATGTGCCTTGTGGAATGGCATGGTCTCTCACTGGTAGAGCCATTTCTTTTTCACTGCAGGCAAGATAAATTTGAAAGGGGTACACCCCTCCACAAAACCCAACAAAATGTTACATTATGTTTATACAGCTCCATGAACTTCAAAAGTAGTATAGTTTGAGCTGGAAATAAAAGATTAAGACCGTAACTTTCAAACCAGTAGGTGGGCATATACGTGCACACGTGTGTCAGCCGGTGCCCAGGGTCGCAGCTATTTTATAACTTGTGCAGGTTACATTTTGCCACTCGTGGGTTGCGAGTAGCTGCACTCACCCCAGGACTTGCGGGCCTTACTGCGGTGAGATGACGCCGGGTGACACGGAGCAGTGGATTGTCACCAGGATCACTGCGACAGAGCTTACTCTAGGCACCCACAAGCCTGAAGCTCACTCCTTTGAAAAGCCCATGGTGTGCTTGGATGACGTCAAGACTCTTTGCCCTATAAAAAGGCCCTGCCAATGCTCCCTCATTGCCCCAGCACCTGTCTTGTTCAGCCTTGCTCCAAACTTCAGTTTTGTCTTCAGCTTTAGTCGCAGCCTTGTCTCCAACTTCAGCCACAGCTTTGTCTCCAGCTTCAGCCTTAACCTTCAGCTGCCCCTTCGGCTCTGTCCATAGTTATTGACTTCTAGATTTTCCCTTAGTCTGGCCCAGGCAAAGACTCATTCATCCGCTGTCAGCGCAGACCTTAGGGCTTTGCCCTCGAGTTTACATCAGTTGTGCCATGGGAAGAGAGGCTCACGTTTATGTTGCTTGCAACAGATTGCTGAGGCCATGAGCTCCGGGACCACGTCCACACAATGGGCCATTGCTGCACTGGGCACCCAGATGCAGGAACAAAAGACTAAATTGAATGGTCTCCTGAACAGGTTCATGCAACAGGCCCAGCAGCAACTAGTAAATGGATTACTATAGAACTTGCCTCAGTGCTTGGATGTGATACAAGCCAATTGTCCAGTCTCAGTCCCAGTACCAGCTCTAGTGAACCCTGCACTAGCACCCATCTGGACCGTGGAATCCATGATGCAGCTTCCACCACTTCTGAGGAATAGTGGGGATCCCAAACGGTGCAGAGAGTTCCTCAATGTCTGCAAGATGCATTTAGAGTTTCAGTCGGCATGTTTTTTTCATGTCATCTCAAGATTACATGTATCCTTTCCCTGTTAGATGGTCCTGCTCTTGCCTGGGCTTATCCCTTGTGGGAACAAGATGACTTACCCTCAAGTTCATGGATAACCTCACCAACAACTTTGTCTGGTCTCTGACCAATCCAGGCACATCTCGTCCACTGCTACAGAATTTCTTCATATTCATCAAGGCACTCGCTCAGTTGGCAAGTATGCAATAGCATTTTGTATCCTAACTTCTGAACTCAGTTTGGGCAAAGATAGCTAAACTGACATTTTTTTGTCAAGGTTTATCTGGAAGAATAAAAGACAAACTAGCAGCTTGAGATCTTCCCCCGACCCTAGAAGCACTTATTGCCTTGGCTATTCAGAAATATCTGAGATTTCAGGAACAAGCTCTAGAGAGGAGAAGCTCCCATTGAGCTACTCCCATAGCTCGCAAGCTCCTAAATCACTCAGAGTCCATCCCAAAACCGCCAAGAATTGTGGCCTTTGAAGACCTCATGCAATTGGGCAACACCCAAGTTTCAGTCAATGAAAAACAAAGGCGAACATAGCTTAACAACTGCCTTTACTGCAGAACTCAGGGACATTTTGTTAGTCGATGCCCTGACAGACTGGGAAACTCCAAAGAAACAAGTCTTGCTGGGAGGGCAGTTCATCATCCTGCTTCTCCTCCACAATTAATGGTATCAGTGTCCCTCATCTTCAGGAAATACTCCTTTCAAACTGAAGCTTTAATAGATACCAGAGCTGGGGGCAACTTTATTCAAGATTCATTGCTACGCCAATGTGGCTGCCCTACTATCAGCTTGACTACTCCTGGTGTCATTTCTTCAATTTTCGGAGAACCCCTTCTACCACATAAATCGGGGGATTTTAAAAAGGGTATGCGCTGAAGCGATTCCCAGTTTTACCTGTTCATCCCCAGTTTGCCCCTTTAAGAGATAAATCCTCCAAACCACCCTGGTTTAATAGCCTTCTCCCCCCCCCCCCCCCCCCCCGTTAGCCCTAATTCTTAAAACCCCGCAGCTCTGCCTATTTATCTTTGCCCTATAAAAGGTCCTGCCTCCGGGAACGCGTCAGCAAAAAGGGGACGGAGGGAACTCCTCATAACCAGCGCCGACCGCAGGCGTCACACACCGAAGGAGCGCGACAAAGGGGACCGCCCCTTTGTGTGCCCCCTTTTAATCCCCTCTCTGCTACCTTATAGTGCTGTTAAAGATAACCTACACATTCAACCTTCACCTGGACTCACTTGGATTCGCTGGACTTTTGTGCTGACCTTTTCTCTAGTCAGAACTCTATTATTGTTTTTCTGATGTCTCCCTTATATTGCACAGACCCAGTGGTAATCTGTCGCCATAGCCAATGATAGTACTAAATATATCGCACTCTAATGAATGCATCACTCATTGACCAATTGTTCTATTTGATGCCTGCAATTCACTGATGCTCCCCTGCCTTTCCCTCAGCTGATTTCACAGTCTTGCTTCTCCTGCATCCCTTTTCTGCTCCCCCCGCCCCACCATCTACTGTTATTTGATTTGAATATTGACGACAGCATTTCTATCCACTATAACCCCCTCTCATCTCCCTGTCCCATTATGGCAAGCTATCCTATCCCACACATTCACTTCCCTACCCGCAGACCCCCCCCCCCCCATCTACTCTCCCCTAAATAACCGCCCAGTCCTGCATAAGTCCCTTCTCCCCATTCTCATCTCCCCCCTAACACAATTTCTAGGACTCGCCACCTTGTCTATCATTCTTTTCAATGCACAATCACTCTCCAAAAATCCATAATGCTTAACGACCTTCTACTAGACTATAAGCCAGATATCTGTGCCATCACAGAAACCTGGCTCAAGGACTCTGATATTGACCTTATTAATCAACTACCCACTCTTATTTATTTATTTATTTATTTAATATATATTTCTATACCGGACTTCACGAATAGAAATTCACATCAGGCCGGTTTACATGGAACTTGGGGGAAAAACAAGTGTAACCAAGAACAAGAAGGCTGAATCAAGCAAAGTTACATAAAACAGGGGCATTGAACTTGGGGGCTAGAGTAGCCAGGAAGAAAGGTAGGGCGGAAATAAGCAACAAATAAATAATAAATAACTGGTTATGAGATTGGTAATTATCTCATTCCTTAGGCTGAGTTCGAAGTGGCATTTTGACTAGGGGAAGGCTTGGAGGAAAAGCCACGTCTTCACTCTTGACTATGACATCTTCTTTGACTATGACATCTTCTCTTGACTATGACATCTTCACTATCCCAAGACATGAGGTGGAGGCCTCCTCCTAGCAGTCAAGAAGCACATAAAACTCAAATATATGAACATTAACACACCACCCAGACTTGAGATTGGGCTGTTCAAATCCCATGAGCTACAACTCTGCCTTGTCTATGGCCCCCCTGGCCTCTTAGAACTCAACCCCTCTCCTCTCATTGAATTCATCTCTGATAACATCAACATAGAAACCCCTGCCATTATCTTAGGTGACTTCAATCTACATGTAGACACTTCCCCCCTATCATCGTCCTGCAAAACTTTCCTCAACTCTCTCTACGCTATTGGCTATAATCAAATCATTTCTGCTCCTACTCACAAAGCTGAGCACACCCTAGATCTCATTTTCACTAACTCCTGTATCCAATCCACCAACACACCATCATGCACTCCCGTTCCTTGGTCAGACCACTCCCTCATTGAAACCTCACTCTTCATAAAGACACGCACTGAGCACAAACCTGCCACAACTACCACCATTATTTACAGAAAATCTTGCCCCAGCGAAGACCTAATTTCAGCCTTCTCCAGATCTCTGCCTAACCTTGAATGTACCAACTCTAATACTGCCCTCACATCATGGAACAACCTTACCCTTGACATTGCAAATGAACTGAACCCATCTGCAAAAAACCTAATACTTTGGTACAACTCTGAACTAAAACAAATGAAAAATGTGACTAGACAAAAAAGAAAGAGCCTGGCACAAAGCCCCCTCTCCCCATAAAGCCTCCTCCTTCAAATCTGCCCTACACCAGTACAGACTCGCCACCCTTAATGCCAAATGCGATTTCTATGCCTCCAAAATACATGACTACTCATACAACCCAAAAGCCCTATTTTCCTATGTTGCTGAGCTCACTAAATCTGCCCCTCCCCCAATTCCTGATAACAAAGCTAACAGTAAATGTGAAGAACTAGCCCTCTACTTTCACAATAAGATAGCAAACATCCTCCGCAGATTCCCCTCTAATACCCACCCTTTCTCCTTGGGTCCCTGCCCTACATCAGTCTCCCTAGATGCTCTCGACCTTACCTCCTCCAAGGAAATTGAATCAATCCTCAAAAAGATTAAACCTGCAACCCACCCCACAGACACCATCCCTACTAAAGCCCTCCTCACTATACCCAATATCATAGCCAAACCTTAGCCAACATTATAAACTGCTCCCTCTCCACAGGTATAGTCCCTGACACCCTTAAGCACACAGTGGTTAAACCCTTACTTAAGAAACCTTCGCTAGACCCTAAGGACCCAGCTAATTTTCGACCCATATCCAATCTCCCTCTCATCTCTAAAATCTTGGAGAAGGTAGTCAACTCCCAACTTACTGATCACCTCGAAAACAATAAGATACTTCACCCCGCTCAATTCGGCTTCCGTAAACATCTAAATACTGAAACGCTTCTTCTCTCCCTTACAGACTACCTTCTTAGAGGCATGGACCAAGGATACTGCTACATCCTCGCCCTATTGGACATCTCCACTGCTTTCGATACTATAAGCCATTCTCATCTACTTTCTCACCTATCCGACATTGGCCTCTCTGGCTCAGCTCTCCAGTGGTTCACTTCCTACCTTTCTAACAGACAATTCTCTGTTAAAGTAGGCAATGCTGTATGCACTCTCTCAAGGAGTTCCTCAAGGATCCGCCCTTTCATCTACCCTTTTCAATATCTACCTCACGCCCCTCTTTCAGCTCCTTTCCGACCTTGGCCTCAAATTCTTTCTATATGCTGATGACATGCAGATCATCATACCCATTCTTGACTCTTTATCTGATGCCCTAAAACTTTGGGAGAACAGCCTTACCGCCATTAACACCCTTCTCTCTAATCTCCACCTTGCCCTGAACCCTTCCAAAACAGAACTGCTTCTAATCTCACAACACCTACCCCCTAAACCTGCCTTTGCCAATGACCCGGCATACAACACCTTCCCCACTCAGCACTATGCCCGTAAACTTGGAGTTCAGATCGACCAATAACTGAACCTAAAAAAACATTAATGCAATCCTCAAGGAAGGTTTCTATAAGCTCAATGTCATAAAAAAATTAAAACTACTGCTCCACACTAGTGATTTCCGTACAGTCATCCAGGCTACCCACTCATCTAAAATGGACTATTGTAACTCACTCTTCTTAGGCCTCCCCTACTCCACCTTAAAACCCCTCCAAATGCTGCAAAACGAGATAGTCCTAGCAATCTCCAATACACATCACACCCATCCTCAAGGACTTACATTGGCTCCCGATCCCCTCTCACATTCTTTACAAAACTCTTAATATTATACACAAAGCCATATACACCCACAACTCCGACTGGCTAGATGAGCCATTCCACTATACACGCTGCAACTGCCCCACTAGAACCACCACCAAAGGGATCCTCCATGTACCCTCTCTAAAGAAGGCACACCTTACATCTACCAGGGAACGAGCCCTTTCAATAGCCGGACCCACACTCTGGAATACACTACCTACAACCCTCAAACTTGAGCCGAGCGCTACTAGATTCAGAACTAACTTGAAGACCTGGCTCTTCAAACAAGCCAACCCACAGTAGGTTCTTTCCCTCTTACTCCAACATCTCATCCAAACCCTTGTATAAAGTCATTTAGCATTGTATATCTTTCTGTTACTTTGTTACACTATCATACTGTTATTGTTGCATTGTTGCTATGTTCCTTTTTGCCATTGTTATGCCTTTACCTCCAGCAGCCTGTTCTGCTTGCCTTTTTAGTTCCTTTCTGCAACTTGGTTCCTTTCATCCCATCCCCGTAACCTGTTATTTGTAAACCTCCAACCTACAGTTCTATGTAAACCGATATGATGTTGCCACTAATATCAGTATAAAAAAAGCTTTAAATAAATAAATCAATAAATAAATCTTTACTTTTTATACCATAGCAGAAGTAAAGTTATGAGGCAGAGGACCTCGGCATGTGTTGGAGCGAGTAAGTATTTATGCACACATCTCAGGTTCACGCCCTAAAACGCCCATGCCCGTTTTTGAAAAAACGTTTTAGATGTGAGCACTCCAGGAGATATGAGTGGATCTAGGCTACTTTTAAAATCTGCTCGGTGCACACAAGCCCAACTTCTTCACGCATCCCCTAATCAATGCACATGCTAGACTTTTAAAATTCACCTTTTAATCTCACCTAATCAAGTAGGTTTTGTGAAAGGGCAGAATGCAGGAGCAAATGTTTCCAAAGTATTTAACTCAGTGGAATATTTTCAACAAAACTCTATTCCATCTTTAGCGGCGAGCTTTGAGGCTGATAAAGCATTCACTTGGGAAGCGTGGACATAATTTTTTCTGTGTTGGCAGAATATGAGTTTCAAGGAGAAAGTTTTACATTTCTTTCTTTATTATGTCATTCTCCTTGTTCAACTATTCTTGCAACTGTCATTAACTCACTAAATATTATATTTCAAAGAGAGACTAGAAAAGGTTGCCCCTTGTCACCTCTTTTATTTCTATTGTCACTAGATCTTTTGCTGAGGAAATTAAAGAAAATATAAAACAATTATAGCCCTTCAAACTGGTAAAGAAGAATTCAAAGTAGCAGATTAGATTTTCTCACTGCCCCCCAAGCTTGCTTTGCATTGGATAATGCAGGCCTTAAGGGAATTTTTCTGATCTGAAAATTAATCCAGACAAATCAGAAGGCTTGGATCTTTGGGGAACCCTGAAAGATACATAGAAAGGTGAGTTTCCTCTCAAGCGAACGATAGGCAAAACCAAATGGTTAGGCATTCTCCTCCAACAGAGTATATCTCAGATTTATACAGTAAAATGAGGACCTTTAATAGAGAACATGAAGACAAAGCTTTCTGCCTGCAGTAATTTACCTTTTATCATTTACAAGTAGGATTCATCGACTCAGAATGACAGAATTCTCACAATGGTTGTACAACTTCTAACTCTTTCCAAGTTGGCTTCTCAAAATGATCTCCACATAATTAACAAAGTAAGTAACCTTATATGGGAAAATGAGAAACCAAGGATAATGCCAAAAGTTCTGAGTCCTAAAGAGGATGGAGCCATGACTTTTAGTCCATGTAAAACTTTCATAATTTGGAGTGCATACTACTGCATATAAAACATTTGATCTTTGACACAGATACCTCAATGCCCTCAGAATTTCTTAAACCAATATTTTTGGGTTGTTTTTTTTTTTTTTTTACACAATGAATTTAAAATGTATTCTTCATGCAGGCTTAAACAATTTGCCCCACACAATTAGGAATAATATCCTTACTAATTCTTGTATAAGGTTTGGAAACAACTATGATGCTATACAATATCACCTATTTGCCACCTTACAGGAATTTGTTTTTTTAACCTCTTATAAATAATACATTTTTTAAAAATAAGTGACATTATTTTATTATTATTGCAAGGACTGAGCAATATTTCACAACCATTTGTAGATAACCAAGCACAAATCCAGACCTTTCGAGATTTAAAACAGTAATTTTCTTTATTAAATAAAGCTTTCTTTGCATATTTACAAGTGATTCACTATATTTAAAAGTCTGTTGACTAAGAACAAACCTTTCTTAAATGAGCATCCATAGCTCAATTAAGGAAGGGTCATGTGAATCCCCTCTGAGAGCATCACAAACATGACAACCTCAATCGTATATAACTCCCTGACAGAGAAATGGAGCAGGGAGGTAAATGTATCAATGAATGCTCTTCAAGTTGGCTTTAGCCATTTGAAAAAGCCTACAGAGAATGCCGTTCTGTCTGAAACATAATATTCATTTATGTGGCAAATGTATTTTCCTCAAACTTGGGCACACAAGGTCAAGGTAGTACAAACAGATAAATGTGTAAAGTGTTTAACGTACAAAGGTGCATGTTTTCCTAGCTTCTGGTCCTGTGTCTGGGAAGAGATGAAATATAGTTTTCTCAATTTATTAATTGAAATAGTGCTCCATGGATGTCAGTTGTGTCTTTTTGATAAACACATCAAATTGGAAACTGGAAAAGTGCTTCTGAAAACTATTTCTCAAAACAAAAAAATGTAATTTTAATTTCCTGGTTAGAGACTGAAAGACCTATGATATTACAATGGAAGCTGTCGCTTCATAATTTACTAATTTTTCAATATAACAGCTAAGACTTCAATGTGTCAAAAATATGATTTATTTTTTAATATATGGGATCCGTATGTTGAATCATTGTCGCCACAAGCTAGTGGTTTAACATTCAACACGTGAAAGTCGAAACAGCATGTACTTGTAAAATGTCTCCCTATGGTGTGATGTTTTATTTGTTGATTTTACATTTTGACTATATATAGTGCTTCTAATTTTAGGCATTTATAAATTGTAAATTTAGGTGTTTTTATTTTCCATCTACTTAGGGGTTCTTTGAGAGTACAAATAAAGAGTATTTATCAGTGTGTTTGCGGCACAGGAACTATTGCAGAGTACCTTTTTCGCTTGGATCAAATATATATATTTGTGTAGCTGAGAAGCTGCCAGCATTCAAATAGCTAAACAGAAAGAAGAATCCAAAGATGGCAAGGAGAAAGATGATACAGAACTAGATGAAACAGTATTTTTCAGTTGTTTATGCAATAAACTAATTTTATTCCTTTTGCATTGGTGGTGTTTTATCAGTTAAAACCCCCAAATCTGAAACTCTATGGGGCGGATTTTAAATGCCCTGCGCGCGTAAATCTGGCTGGATTTACGCGCGCTGGCGCACCTATTTTGCATAGGCCGCCGGCGTGAGCAGAGCCCCTGGACGTGCGTAAGTCCCGGGGCTTTGTAAAAGGGGTGGGGAGGGGGCATGTCGGGGCAGGCCCCGGCGTTTCGGGGCGGGCCCGGGGGCGTGGTGCCGGCCCGGGGGCGTGGTCGAGGCCTCCAGACCAGCTCCCGGGTCGGGTGACTGCGCGCCAGCAGCCCGCTGGCGCACGCAGATTTACATCTGCTTTTAGCAGGCGTAAATCTGCCAACAAAGGTAAGGGGGGGTGGGCGAGGGAACAGGCAGCGCGTGCTGGGCTCTGCGCGCACAGGTTGCACAAACGTGCACCCCCTTGCGCACGCCGACCCCGGATTTTATAAGATACGCGCGTATCTTATAAAATCCAGCGTACTTTTGTTCGCGCCTGGTGCGTGAACAAAAGTACGCGATCGCGCAAATTTTTTAAATCTACCCCTATGTGCATAGGAGGGGCGAGTAAGGGGAAAAAAGGGGAAGAATATTTGGTTTGTTTATGTTACGCAGTTTTTCATTTTCCAATAAATAAATTTATGCTTATGTGATAGATCTCCCAAAATGGAGACCTTTTTGTCACAGAGAAGTCCCTGGAAAGGATTCTAGGTGGAAGGAGTTTTCTTATTTGACTCTGCTTGGGGTTTTTAAGTAAATTTGACAATGTGTATGTGTTGTGGAAAATTACTGATGGGATAGTTCCAACAAATTCCACTAGATAGCATCAAGTATAGTAAAATTACAAGAAGCATGTGCAATTACAGTCTATGAAGGAGTCGTAACTGAATGCTAAGTGGTGTGTCTTTAAGATGAGTCAAGCAAGAAGTAAACTATTGGGGTATATTATTTAGTGTGTTTGTGTGTCTATATTAAAGAGCTAGTCAGAGGGCACGCAAAAACCAGGAGTTTGTGTGTTTCTTTCCTTCCCTCCCATCACCCCTAGCTCATCCTTTTAATTTATAGGCAGGTGACACTTTCACATTAAAAAAAAAATTTTTAATCAGCTTTTTAACTTAAATTCAGAAAATCTCCACACCTTATCAAGAGTTTAATCGTTTCCTTGTACATCACTACCAGATAAATAGTGAATACACTAATACATCTAAAGGATCTTAATTGTAAGCATTCCTACACCCATAGCAACCTAAACTTAACTAGGAACTGAACAAATTTAAGATGAAGGCAGCAGTCCAGCAACAAGAGGGGTGTTTCCCAGTCTTTTGCATTGAGTGCCACATGTATGATTTTTTACCCGCTGGTGAGAAGCTGTATGTGTGCATCTGGTACAAAGAGCTCTTGTCTCTCAGAGAACGAGTCTGATCTCTGGAGGCTAGAGTGGAAGACCTGGAGGAGCTGAGGCAGACAGAGAGGTATATAGGTGAGACCTTCATGGACTTCATAGCCAAGTCCCAACTCCAGTCTGGCAGCCCTGGTGCTGCCTTGGAGAAAGAAGGTCTCATGATCAGAGAGCATCAACCTGGTGCAGCAAGAAATGATCCTGTAGCAAGTACCTGCTCTTCAGGTGGTGCATTGTCCTCTTGCACTGAGGATGTGTCTCCCAGGGCTACTGCCCAAGAAGGAAGGGTTAGGTCGGCTGTCATAGTTGGTGATTCGATATTAGGAATGTAGACAGCTGGGTGGCTGGTGGGTGTGAGGATTACCTAGTAACATGCCTACCTGGTGTGAAGGTGGCAGACCTCATGGAGGAGCTAGCTGTCATGGTACATGACACCTAGATGGGATTTTAGACAGTGCTGGGGAGGAGCTAGCTGTCATGGTACATGTGGGCACCCATGACATAGAAAAATGTGGGAGGGAGGTTCTGGAACCAAATTTAGGCTCTAACAGGGTCATTCATCAAAATGCATTATGGTGTTAATGCGGGCGTTAGGACCCTAACGTCCGCAATAATGCCATAATGCATGCGTTATTTTTCACATTGCGAGATGCATATGCAAATTTAGAAAATTTAGTCAAAAGGGAGGAGTTTGGGTGGGGTTTATGAAAACGAGGGGTGTTTAACTTTGCGTGCGATAGCATAATGTATGTTATAATTCTGGAACGAACTACACCTTTATGGGATTCACAATATTTATTGCAAAGCGAGAGAGAGGCTCTCATATTAGGCAACTATTTATACCACTGCGGAAGGTCAACTAGTAACTTGAGGTGAAGTGTTGGTGGTAGTCTAGGGTTTGGGGGCCAGTTTTACATGCACAATCAGATGTACGAACAGCACAGTACACATCAATAAACATTTGATGTGATTTGGTGTGAGGAAAATTACACAAAGATGAGATTTCTACCATGTACTCTTGCCCTAACTTGATAGCACCTGGGTAGAGAATGCATCAAGCTAGGGTGAGTGTGCAATATACAAATCTCATCTTTGTGTTCTCTGAAATGCTTCCTCTTCCACATGCATGTCCTCAGAGGCAGGAAGAGCTACAATGGGTGGATGAGACAATGGTGCTAAGAAGAGTGATTTAGTTTTGTAAGGAACTGGGGAACCTTTTGGGGAAGGGGGGGGGGGGGGGAGTCTTTTCAGAAGGGATGGACTCCACCTTAACCAGGATGAAACCAGGCTGTTGGCGCCAACCTTTAAAAAGGAGATTGATTTAGTTTATAAGCTGCTCTAAGGGGAAAGAAGACAGTAGCTCAGCAGCGCATGGTTCAGAGGGAGGTATCTACAAAGTATACAAATGAAGCATTTGAGATAGGGCATCTCAACAGAAAGGTTCCAATAGTACCTATAATTAAAGGCTCACCTGAGCTAAAAGATTCCAGTTTATCACTGTTAACTGAAAAGCATGTTCAGCGGCGGATTCCCGATGAAGACCGGCCTGGGGATTCGCCGCCCAGGCCTGCCCAGGAGATACCACGTGGTCTGCCAAGCACGGCTCTGTCACGGCCATGCTCAGCAGACCACGTGACTAGCACAACCGGCCCACTGGGGGATGCCCGATCCCCCAATAGGCCAATCTGCCCCTGAGCATGTTGTTAATACAAACAAAAAACGAACTTTGAAATGTTTGTATGCTAATGCCAGAAATCTAAGATGGGAGAATTAGAGTGTATAGCAGTGAATGATGATATAGACTTAATTGGCATCTCAAAGACATGGTGGAAAGAGGATAACCAATGGAACAGTGCTATACCAGGGTACAAATTATATTGCAATGATAGAGAGGAGCATCTTGGTGGCGCCTTATGTCCAGGATGGCATAGAGTCCAACAGGATAAACGTCCTGCATGAGACTAAATGCACAATTGAATCTTTATGGGTAGAAATCTCTTGTGTGTTGGGGAAGAGTTTAGTGACTGGAACAGGGGCGGATTGCCCTATCGAGGGTTCGGGCTTCCCCGGTGGGCCGGTCACTCCCATCATGTGTTTTTTTTAAACGAGGATTCCCACCAAAGAAAACGAGAAGGGCTGCTGCGGCCCGAAAATATATCTACAAAGTCGCGGCACAGCAGATGAAGCCGTGCTTGAAGTGAGGCTTGTGGGCTGCGTCACAGCTCGTTCTGCTCTGCCTGAAGAGGACCTGTGAGCCGCAGCCACCAGTTTGGGGGCAGCGATCATATGACGATGACTCCTTCCTGACCACACGGCCCGGAAGAGGAAGTGGTGGGTCCACATGGGTGGGAAGAAGAGGCCATGCAGGAAAAAGAAAAGCACCGGCCGTTGCAAGAAGAGGCAGCATTGGATCCAAGTTTGCGTGGCATCCAAGAAGCAGCAGTAACAGCTCTCGCGCCTCAGCCTCCACACAAATGCATTCCCCGGGCTGTCACAGGAAGAGGCATAAAGGGCCAGAGGAAAATGAACAGAGTCACCTCCCCCCCCCCCTGCAGAAAACAGAGCAGCATCAGCCCCCATGGCCTCAAGAAAAATGAAGAGGTCCTCTGCCATGGGGTCTGAAAGAAGAGGCTGCTGCTGTACTTCTACTGGGGAGGGGGGAGGAAGTGAATGAGTGAGAGCATGTGTGTGTGTGTACCTATCTGTGAGATATTGTGTGTGTGTCTGTGAGATTATGTGTGTGTGTGTTGCTGTGTGTGAGAGCATGTGTGTTTATATGAGAGAGATTGGGAGGAACAACCCCTCACCTCTCCCCTGCTAATCCACAACAATCTCAGGGCATCTGGAAATCAAAAGATTCCAGGTATGAACAACCAGGGATTTTTTTTAATCCTTTTTAAGTTTTAAGTATTGCATAGTGTTTGAAATATTCTATTGGTCTGGAAAATTTGAGTTTTCAATTATTAGATGATGTTCTATTTGTCAGCTGTTTTGAATATTCTTTTTATTAGTATGGTTTTCTCCTATTGATCATTTATATTTACTGATTTTGATGTTTTTTCAGGTATTGTAATATTTCTGTTTTTCTGTTGAGGAACTGCATAATAGTCTGGCCTGTTGCGGTTAACAGTTCAATTTTTGTCTGAATGTTTGTAATAATACTTTATGGTTACTTTATTCTGCATTTTTGTGAGGGTCTGTTTGTATTTTGCATCTGTGACTGAGTTGAAGAGCTTAACTTCCTGGGCCCTTAGCATGGTCATGTCCAGTGAGGCTTCAGTCCAGTCGCTTACCACTGCTCTTCTTTGCTGTGCAAGGGGTTCTTCGGGAGGGGCAAAAAAGAGAGACATATGGTATGGAGACATGTTTTAGCATGTGGAGGTTCTGTGTAGGGATCTGTAGCAGCTTGGCTTTTTCTGTTTTCCTAATAGTGGGTGTATTGGCTTTTTAGGGTCTGATGTAATGATCACAGTGTTGCCTTTTCATAAGTAGGGTTGTTAATGTTTGAGTGCTGGCAGTTATTGCAGTTTTGATATGAAGATTTATTATATTGAAATTGTAATCCAGTTTACTTGTGGCTTTCTGAGGGCAAAGCCCATATCCAACACACATTACAATAGACCTAATACCAATTCCAAGGATCTTTTTTACTTTTTTGTAGGGTTTTTCAGCACTCCATACAAGTATAATATACATGTTATAAGTAATATTTTTACCTCACAAGATGTTTATTTTGGAGATATTTTAGCTCAATTCCATCAGGTTACAGAATTAACATGGCGTGCTTTTGGGACCTGTTGACACATGTGCTGCAGGGAAAGTACATGAGTGCATCAGTTACCCCACGGGCTGGTTTTGAAAAAATTCCCCCAGGCCTATATTTTCCTGCAATCCTCTCTGGTGAATATATATGTAAATTATATTGTATGTGTAATCGGGTACCCATGGGCCAATATGGAGAAAAATCCCCCGGGCCACTACTTTCCCACCTGGTCAAGATGGTGAGACTGACAGTGAAATGCTAAGAAAAATTAGGAAAGCTAACCAAATTGGTAGTGCGGTAATAATGGGAGACTTCAATTACCCCAATATTGACTGGGTAAGTGAAACATCAGGACATGCTAGAGAGAGAAAGTTCCTGGATGGAATAAATGACAGTTTCATGGAGCACTTGGTTCAGGAACCAATGAGAGAGGGAGCCATTTTAGATCTAATTCTCAGTGGAGCGCAGGATTTGGTGAGAGAGGTAACGGTGGTGGGGCCGCTTGGCAACAGTGCTCATAAAATTATCAAATTTGAATTAATAACTGGAAGGGGGACAGTAAATAAATCCACAGCTCTAGCACTAAACTTTCAAAAGGGAACTTTGATAAAATGAGAAACATAGTTAAAAAAAAACAACAAACAAACCAACCTGAAAAATGCAGCTACACAGGTGCAAGAGGCATGGACATTGTTAAAAAATACCATCTTAGAAGCGCTAGAGGCTGGAAATGAGGAAAAGAGTGCATGGGGGTAACTTGCTGGAGTGGCAGTTACTCCACTTACGATATCACCTCACTTAGAACAGTACCCACTGCAACACAAACTTTTACCCCACACTAAATGTTAAATACTGTAACACTTGTATTGTAATCTTAATCGGTTTTTACTTTAGCTGCTCGACGCCCGTTTAAATTATTGTCATATATATCTGGCGTCCATGCGAGCTTGCCTACATTGGGAAAACTATGAAACCGATTAAGATTAGAATACAGGAACATCTAAGTTGTATTAGGTATTGTAAACTGGAGGCTCCTCTGGTCTTACATTGGCATGAAGCTGGCCATGGGCTTCATTAATTGTGATTCGTAGTATTACAAAAGATCATATGGCATGTCAGAGGGAATGACTTAGATAAAGCGTTGACATGCAAAGAACAATTGTATATTTTCTAATGGGTTACAGATTCCCCTAGGGGGTTAAATAAGGAGATAGAGTGGGAGGTGCTCTATTAAACATCAGAAGCATATTAAGTATTAGGAAAACATCATTAGAGCTCTATCAAGCTTCTTCACAATAAGCCCCTTTTGTCCTGTATTAAGGATCACAAAAGACTATAAGCCTTTCCTGTATTGTCCTTAAAAGGGATGTTTCTTAGGCTCCTGCTTACCAAGTGCTTCTCATGCATCTGTGCTGCTGTCTTCTTTCAGGTCCTCAAGCTCTATAGAAGTAATCCCTTCAACACTTTACGGAGATTGGGGAGGTTCTCCGGCCCATAGAAGTAGTTCTTTCAATGAACCCATGTTCTCTTTCAGGTCCTTATTAATAAACTGGATTGTTAATTAGCCCACATATTGACCTAAGAGCTAGTTGCCCTCCCATTGGTTGAGGAAGCATTTAAATATGTGGGTGTTGGTTTAGTAGTTTAGATGCATTTTCCACCATATTGGTATGGAGACATGTTTTGTTGCTAATTCTGGTGTGGCATGATGTATAAATGGTATTAGAAGTATGAAAGTTTTTTTTTAGGGTTGATGATGTTTTGTATGTTTATTTTATTATAGATTATATACTATGCCCCTGATGCAGGCACTAGTGGTATGCTGAAACACTGCAGTGTCTAGTATCTTCAAAGGCCTATATGACGGCCATAAGTGCTCCATCTCCGCACAGACATATTGAGATACTTTTGGTGAAACTGCTCATCGGTGATAAGTGTTTTGAACCTGGCCCACTTGGGGAGACATTGTCATAAATGTATTAAGTTGTTGTATCTGTAAACCGGAGTGAAGGCAGCTAGCTAAATTCCGGTATATAAAAGCTTTTAAATAAATAAATAAAATAAGCGATTGATCACTTAAGATTTTCTGAATTGATTAAGTCCTATGAATAAGAACCATATAATCAAGAGGGTTTTGTGCTCCTTGAAGGGCTTTGGCCCATGGTGTGTTGCTATGACTATTATATGAGTTTAATGGTCTAGAAAGAATTACTCCACATTACGTTACTATGGACTCCTTTTAATAGTATTTCTTGTAACTTTTGTATTTTTTGGCTCCATATTACACTGTTGAGGATGTTTTACCATCATTTTGGACACTTTGTTCTCCACATATAATAAGGACTGATTACCATCTTTTTGGACATTTTGTTTCCCAAGTTAAGTGCACTTTTTTGGCCTGTGGGCATTTAGATTTTTTAGATGAGTGTATGAGTATGTGAGTGAATGAGCGTGATTTATAGCAAGGGTTTGATTGGGGGAGGTGTTTCAGAATATGAGTCTTATTGGGTCTTTGATACAAATAACAATGTTTTAGACATCTTATTGATTAGAGATTCATTAGTGTGATATAGATTATAGGTTTTGTAAGATAATTTGATTTATGTGAATGATAATTATTGAAGAAATAAAAGTTGCTGTTACAGTATTTAACATTTAGTGGGGGTAACAATTTGTGTTGCAGTGGGTACTGCTTTAAGTGAGGTGATGATATTGTTGATTTGATAGTACAATCTAGGTGGTCTTGCTGTGTGACACTAGGTTACTACCCTTAACCAATAAGCCTTCATACTGTTAATGCAACTCCATTATTGCTCTCTGCTTTAACAGCAAGAGGAAAAGGGGAATTAGTTTCAGGCAGCACCCAACAAGGACACTGAATTTTACGGTCTAGGAAAACAAATAAGCATGGGAGTAACTTGCTGATGCAGCTGTTACTACCCTTAGCCAATAAGCCTTATACTTATTTATTTAACAACTTTTTAATACCGACATTCGTGGGTACATCATATCGGTTTACAATGAACTAAAAGAAATACAGCGAACAAAGGAGGGAGGGGAGCAGTAGTAACAGGGGGAATAACAGGGCAAAGGCATAACAAAAAGAAGGTTCAATGGATGCAACTAACATGAGATATAAATTATATAATGTATGGTGGAATAATAATAAACAAACATACAAAACATGAGTAATTAACATAAAGGAAGCATAAAATAATTAGCATAACAATAAAATGGTAGTTGACAAAGCTAACAAAATTAATTAGCTTAAAATAATAATATGGAAGAATAATCGAGGGAGAAGCTGGAAGACCTATGCTGGGAATGCCTGCTTAAAGAGCCAGGTCTTTAGTTTTTTCCTAAATTTGTACTGGCAGGGCTCAGTGCGGAGATCAGTGGGAAGAGCATTCCAACAGTTGGGTCCTGCAACTGGAAAAGCTCGTTCCCTCGTGGAAGTGAGATGAGCATTCTTAAGGGAGGGGGTGTGGAGGGTAGCTTTGTGGGTTGTTCTAGTGGGGCGATTGTGGAGGATGAAACAGAGGAGTTGTGATGCAACTCCAATATTGCTCTCTGTTTCAGTAGTAAGAGGTAATGGGGAATTGGACTCAGACAGCAACTAACAAGGGCCTTGACTTTGATGGTTTGGGGAAACTAAGTATGGAGTGTGAGTTTATGGCATGGCTGATGCTACCATCAGCTTGCTGGGCAGTCTTGATGGGCAATTTGGTCCTTTTCTGCCATCGTTTCTATGTTTCTATGTATTCCATGCATTAAGAAAGGTGGATTGCCAGCATGGCTAAAAATGAGATGAAAGAGGCTATTTTAGTCAAAAGATGTTCATTCAAAAATTGGAAGGAGGATCCATCAGAAGAAAACAGGATAAAGCATAAGCATAGGCAAGCTAAATGTAAGACATTGATAAGACAGACTATTTATTTAACATTTTTTTATACCGGGATTCATGTAAATTTTACATATCGTCTCGGTTTACATTGTAACTAAAAAACAGGCATGTGAAATGCAATTACAAAGAACAGGGCATAAAACTTGGCTCAGGTTACATGGGGAGAAACTTGGCACATAATTAAAAGGGGGAGAACAAACGCATATTAAAATTACAAGGCACTTAATATAATATAAGAGAGAGACTAAGAGAGAATTTGAAAAGAAGTTGGTCAGAGGCAAAAACTCATAATAAAAACGTTTAAAAATCTATCTGAAGTAGAAAGCCTGCAAGGGAATTGGTTGAACTGTTACATGATCGAGGGGGTAAAAGGGCACTTAGGAAAGATAGCGCCATCATGGAAAGATTAAACAAATTCTTTGCTTTAGAATTTACTGAAAAGGATGTTGGGGAGATACCCGTTCCATAGATGGTTTTCAAGGGCAACGATTCAGATGAACTGAACCAAATCATGGTGAATCTGGAAGATGTGGTAGGCCAGACAAACTGAAGAGTAGTACATCACTTGGACCGGAGGATATATACGCCAGGGTACTGAAAGAACTAAAAAATGAAATTTCAGACCTATTTTAATTAATTTGTAACCTATCATTAAAATCATCCATTGTACCTGAAGATTGGAAGGTGGCCAATGTAACCCCGATTTGAATTGAGGGATGGCGGTATTTTTCACTCTGTGTGGATCGGTGTGTGGGGAGGGAGGGGGGTAAGGAGGGGGCTGTTCTGTACAGTTGTATTTTTGGTCTGAGGAAGATCAGATTCAACTCTCCTCAGTGTTGTATTCTTATTGGAAACTCAAAAACTGTTTAAACATAAAGAGGGCTCCAGGGGTGAACCGGAAAACTATAGACCGTTGAGCCTGACTTCAGTGCTGGGAAAAATCATGGAAACTGTTAAAATGAATAAAATCACATAGCCAGCATAGATTTACCTATAGGAAGTCTTGCCTCACAAATCTCCTACATTTTTTTTTGAAGGGTTGAATAAACATGTGGACAAAGGTGAACCAGTAGATGTGGTGTATTTCGATTTTCAGAAGGCGATCAGCAAAGTCCTGGATGAGCGGTTTCTAAGAAGACTAAAAAGTCATGGGCTAGGAGGCAACGTCCTTTTGAGAATTGCAAGATGGTTAAAAGACAGGAACTAGAGAATAGGATTAAATGGTCTGTTTTCACAGTGGAAAAATGTAAACAGTAGCACGCCTCAGGGACCTGTACTTGGACCGGTGCTTTTTAATATATTTATAAAGGATCTGGAAAGGGGTATGACAAGTGAGGTGATCAAATTTGTGGATGGCACAAAATCATGCAGAGTAGTTAAATCTCAAGAGGATTGTAATAAATTGCAGGAGGATCTTGTGAGACTGGAAGATTGGGTTTCCAAACGGCAGAAGAAATTTAATGTGGACAAGTGCAAAGTGATGCATATAGGGAAAAAAATAACACTTGCTGTAGTTACACAATGTTAGTTTCTATCTTAGGAGTTACTACCAAGGAAAGAGATCTAGGCATCATCGTGGATAATATAATGAAATTGTTAGCTCAGTGTGCTGCGGTGATCAAAAAAGCAAACAATGTTAGGAATTATTAGGAAGGGAATGGCAAATAAAATGATGGATGTCATAATGCCTCTGTGAAACAGACTTTGAATAGTGTGCAATTCTGATCACCACATCTTTAAAAAAAAAATAAAAATTGATAGTTGCTGTGGAAAGAGCAGAGAAGGGCGACCAAAATGATAAGTGGCAAGGAACAGCTGCCCTATGAAGAAAGGCTAAGGAAGTTAGGGCTGTTCAATTTGGAGAAGAGACGACTGGGGGGGTGATAGAAATCTACAAACTCATGAATGGACTTGAACAGGTTAATATAAATCGGTTATTTACTCTCTCAGATAATAGGACTAGGGGGACACTCCATGACGTTAGCAAGTAGCTCATTTAAAACAAATTGAAGGTAATTCTTTCAATCAATGTATAGTTAAGCTCTGGAATTCATTGCCAGAGGATGTGGTTATGGCAGATAGTGTAACTGGGTTTAAAAAAGGTTTGGATACGTTTCTAGAGGAAAAATCCATAAACTGCTATTAATTAATAAGTAATATTAACTTGAGATTTATTTGCTTGTGTACTACTATCCAGGTACATATGACTTGGATTGGCCATTGTTGAAAACAGGATACTAAGCTTGATGACACCTTGGTCTGACCCAGTATGGCATATCTTGTGCTCTTTTGTAGAACTGAAGAAACATCTTTTGTTAACAAGTAAAATTTCTTTAAGTACTTTCCAGGAACACCTCTACCAACATTCAATAGGTAAGTATATTTCCACTAATTTTCTTGTTAATCAATTTCTTTCCCTATTTCAGGCTTTTCAAATAACTTCAAATATTAACCTTTCTATTCTATTGTCTTGCAGGTAAAAACAGGCCTGTGTTTAGGCATCAGCAACATAGGCAATTGCCTAAGGTGCCAAATACCCAGGCCACAGAGGAATGCAACTGTACCAAGGAGGAGTTTGTTCCAGTCATTTGCTTCAAAGGGGCACTGTTATGGCACTCAGACTGTGAAGAGGGGTAGTGGCAGAGGAACTTCACCCTCTGATTTCCAGGGTCTTCTACCTCGCTCCCTTCACTCTCCCATTCTGCTTATGGGAGCCCACTTCCTAAATTAATCCCTGGCTACACGGATTCACCAACAGAAAAAAATCAAGATACATTTCAGTTCAAATAATTAACACAAATTTCTTAAGCTAAGAATCTGATTCTTTTCTCAAAATACTCACTTTTTGTGTCTCGCAGATTTCAGTTCTTTACTCAGAAAATTACTTAGGTAAGTATACATTAATACTCAATATGTGATAACACTATATTCTGCCAGTATCTTCTCATGTTTCACTATGGACCAATTTCTGTGCTTCCTCGTATCCTTGTGTGTGTTCCTGTGTAGTGCCTCTGGCCAGAAATGTACTATCTTGTAACAGGTGTGCATTATGTAGCTCAGAGTTCTGTAGTCTTTGCCAGTGATGCTGGAGCGTGTAGATGTGCTTCTTGAGTTCTTTGGTCCTCGATTCCTCCAGTCCTTGGCACAGACTTAGCACAGTACCTACTACCCTAAGCTTTACAAAACAAAAAAGAAACTATCTACATTCTAAACTTTTACAAGTTATCTTCCACAAATTAAATATGGTGTATACCTCATTCACTGGAATCTCTGCTCTGAGATGTAAACTAGCTAATAAAACTAAACACAAACAACTGTGTGTCCTTAACTAATTTGTCAGAGGATCATATTTACCTTTCTTTCATTCAAACCTTAAACAGCAGCAGAATTCTATAGTTTCATGCAATTCTGCTTATAAATTTAACTAGATTTTCTTTCACATACATTTCTCCCTTTTTCATACCCTCTCTTCAAAGGCTATATTTTCTTTTAGAGATGCATCACTGGTGCAACCCCTGTATCAAGGGACCACCTTCCCAGCCCTGCGGAGATATGGGGTAACTCATTTAGGAAAGGAAAGGTGAAAAGGAGGCAAAACGATTACCGGCATGGTTAAAAGGGGAGGTGAAAGAAGCTATTTTAGCCAAAAGATCTTCATTCAAAAATTGGAAGAAGGATCCAACAGAAGAAAATAGGATAAAGCATAAACATTGGCAAGTTAAATGTAAGACATTGATAAGACAGGCTAAGAGAGAATTTGAAAAGAAGTTGGCTGTAGAGGCAAAAACTCACAGTAAAACTTTTTAAAATATATCCGAAGCAGAAAGCCTGTGAGGGAGTCAGTTGGACCGTTAGATGATCGAGGGGTTAAAGGGGCACTTAGAGAAGATAAGGCCATCGCGGAAAGATTAAATGATTTCTTTGCTTCAGTGTTTACTGAAGAGGATGTTGGGGAGGTACCCGTAATGGAGAAGGTTTTCATGGGTAATGATTCAGATGGACTGAATCGATGTGGTAGGCCTGATTGACAAACTGAAGAGTAGTAAATCACCTGGACCGGATGGTATACACCCCAGAGTTCTGAAGGAACTAAAAAATGAAATTTCAGACCTATTAGTAAAAATTTGTAACTTATCATTAAAATCATCCATTGTACCTGAAGACTGGAGGATAGCAAATGTAACCCCAATATTTAAAAAGGGCTCCAGGGGCGATGCGGGAAACTACAGACCGGTTAGCCTGACTTCAGTGCCAGGAAAAATAGTGGGAAGTGTTCTAAACATCAAAATTACAGAACATATAGAAAGACATGGTTTAATGGAACAAAGTCAGCATGGCTTTACCCAGGGCAAGTCTTGCCTCACAAATCTGCTTCACTTTTTTGAAGGAGTTAATAAACATGTGGATAAAGGCGAACTGGTAGATATAGTATACTTGGATTTTCAGAAGGCATTTGACAAAGTTCCTCATGAGAGGCTTCTAGGAAAAGTAAAAAGTCATGGGATAGGTGGCGATGTCCTTTTGTGGATTGCAAACTGGCTAAAAGACAGGAAACAGAGAGTAGGATTAAATGGGCAATTTTCTCAGTGGAAGGGAGTGGACAGTGGAGTGCCTCAGGGATCTGTATTGGGACCCTTACTGTTCAATATATTTATAAATGATCTGGAAAGAAATACGATGAGTGAGATAATCAAATTTGCAGATGACACAAAATTGTTCAGAGTAGTTAAATCACAAGTAGATTGTGATAAATTGCAGGAAGACCTTTGTGAGACTGGAAAATTGGGCATCCAAATGGCAGATGAAATTTAATGTGGATAAGTGCAAGGTGATGCAAATAGGGAAACATAACCCATGTTATAGTTACACAATGTTAGGTTCCATATTAGGTGCTACAACCCAAGAAAGAGATCTAGGTGTCATAGTGGATAACACATTGAAATCGTTGGTTCAGTGTGCTGCGGCAGTCAAAAAAGCAAACAGAATGTTGGGAATTATTAAAAAGGGAATGGTGAATAAAACGGAAAATTTCATAATGCTTCTGTATCGCTCCATGGTGAGACCACACCTTGAATACTGTGTACAGTTCTGGTCGCCGCATCTCAAAAAAGATATAATTGCGATGGAGAAGGTACAGAGAAAGGCTACCAAAATGATAAGGGGAATGGAACAACTCCCCTATGAGGAATAATTAAAGAGGTTAGGACTTTTCAGCTTGGAGAAGAGACGATTGAGGGGGGATATGATAGAGATGTTTAAAATCATGAGAGGTCTAGAACGGGTAGATGTGAATCTGTTATTTACTCTTTCAGATAGTAGAAAGACTAGGGGGCACTCCATGAAGTTAGCATGTGGCACATTTAAAACTAATCGGAGAAAGTTCTTTTTTACTCAACACACAATTAAACTCTGGAATTTGTTGCCAGAGGATGTGGTTAGTGCAGCTAGTATAGCTGTGTTTAAAAAAGGATTGGATAAGTTCTTGGAGGAGAAGTCCATTACCTGCTATTAAGTTCACTTAGAGAATAGCCACTGCCATTAGCAATGGTAACATGGAATATACTTAGTTTTTGGGTACTTGCCAGGTTCTTATGACCTGGATTGGCCACTGTTGGAAACAGGATGCTGGGCTTGATGGACCCTTGCTTGGTCTGACCCAGTATGGCATTTTCTTATGTTCTTATATATGTCTCAGTTGCTCCAGGCATCATGGGCTGCAGGGGCAGAATACTTTGCAGGGCCCTTCACTGGGTTGAAGACACTCCTGTTCCTCACAGACGAACTCCACTGTCCACACAGTACTTGTGCTCCAAAAAGATAAAATTTTATTTTCACACACAAAAATAGCCTAATCTTCAAGTTTAAATCACAGTCCATTTCCATATTCACTTTACTTACTATCTTGGTCAGATTTCATAAATTACTTGTAAATCCACACTGCTGAAGCTGCTCACAGAGTATCAATAAATCATGGTTCATCTCCCCCGCTGTTTTATATGTGGCAGCTATTCACAATGCCTTATAGACCTGGTTCACCTCCACAGGGATTTGATCACTTGGTTCCACAGAGGCAGTCTATTGTACCCTTCATACAGAATATGTTCACCAGTCCTTTCTTATTTAGATGCTGGAGTGTATGTTGGGGGGTCATAAATGTTCAATGTCCCATGCTCTTGCAGTTAACTTACAGAAGTCACTCAGTTTTACTCACTCTTCAGAAGCTGTTCAGATTTCAGACATTTCACTTTCGGGCCGATACAGTAAAAAAGCGGGAGAGCGGGCGAACGCCCACTCTCCTGTGCACGCGATTCAGTATTTAATTTATTTTAAATTAGGGCCGGCGGTAAAAAGAGGCACTAGGGTCACTAGCGCATCCCTAGTGCCTCTTTTTTGTGACAGGAGTGGCGGCTGTCAGTGGGTTTGACAGCAGACGCACAATTTTGCCGGAGTCAGTTCTCATAGAAACATAGAAATGGTAGCAGAAAAGGACCAAATGGTCTATCCAGTCTGCCCAGTAAACATGGTAATATCTGCTGCATCTTGCAGGTTACCCCATGCTTATCAGTTTCCCACATCGCAAAAGTCAGGGCCCTTGTTGGTTGCTTTTTGAATCCAATTTCCCTTTTCCTCCTGCCGTTGAAGCAGAGAGCAATGTTGGAGTTGCATCAAAAGTATTAAGCTTATTGGTTAAGGGTTAGTAGAGCCACATCAGCAAGTTACCCCCATGCTTGTTTTCCCAGACCTTAAAATGTAATGTCCTTGCTGGTTGAATCTAATTCCCCTTTTCCTCCTGCCGTTAAAGCAGAGAGCAATAATGGAGTTGCATCAACAGTATGAAGGTCTATTGGTTAAGGGTAGTAACTGCCATGCCAACAAGCTACTCCCATGCACTCTCTTCTTCATTTCCATCCTCTAGCCTTTAAGGATCCACATTGTTTATCCCATGCCCCTTTAAAATCTTACACCGTTTTTGTCTTCATTTAGCCTTTAGGGATTCCAGTGTTTATCCTCTGACCCTTTGAAATCTTTCACCATTTTTGTCTTCACCACCTCCTCCAGAAGGACATTCCAGGCATCCACCATCTTCTCTGTGAAGAAATATTTCCTGACATTGGTTCTCAGTTGTCCTCGCTGAAGTTTCATTACATAAAGCCTAGTTTTACTGATTTCTTTCCAACGGCAAAGGTTTGTTGATTGTGCATCATTAAAACGTTTTAGGTATTTGAAGGTCTGTATCATATCTCCCTTGCACCTCCTCTCCTCCAGGGTATACATATTTAGGTCTTTTAACTTAAGAACATAGAACATAAGAAATTGCCATATTGGGTCAGACCAAGGGTCCAAGAAGCCCAGCATCCTGTTTCCAACAGTGGCCAAACCAGGTTACAAGAACCTGGCAAATAGCCAAACACTTTATTTATTTAAATTATTTTAATATACCGATGCTCAAGACAAAGTCTTATCGTACCGGTTTACAGCAGTAAGAAGATCCCATCCTACTGATGCCAGTAGTAGTAGAGGCCATTCCCTAAGTCAACTTGATTAATAGCAGTTAATGGACTTCTCCAAGAACTTATCCAAACCTCTTTTAAACCCAGCTACACTAAATGCACTAACCACATCAACTTCTCCTCATAAGTCATTTGATGGAGATCCCTCACCATTTTTGTTGCCCTTCTCTGGACCACCTCCATCCTGTCTCTATACCTTTTGAGATACGGTCTGCAGCCCTGAACAAAATACTCCAAGTGAGGCCTTACCAAAGACCTGAACAAGGAGATTATCATCTCCTTTTTTCCTACTGGTTATTCCTCTCTATGCAGCCCAGCATTCTTCTGCCTTTAGCAAAACACTGCTGTCTTCAGATCGCTAGATCTGTGCACAACAACCCTTCATCCCCCATCACATACAGCTCTTTTGTATTACCACACCCCACATGCATGACTCTGCACTTCTTGGCATTGAATCCCAGCTGCTATATCTTCGACCACCATTTAAGCTTTCTTAAATCACATCTCATTCTCTCTACTCCTTCTGGCATATCCACTTTCTTGCAGGTCTTAGTATAGTCTGCAAATAGACAAATTTTACCTTCTATCCCTTCTGCAATGTAGCTCACAAAGATATTGAACAGGACCGGTCCCAACACTGATCCTTGTGGCACTCCGTTTAATACCATTCTTTCCTTAGAGTAGGTTCCATTTACCATGACACGCTGCTCACACTCCTACCCGGAAACACTCCAGATTTGGCCCGGAGACTCCAGAATTCTGAATGAATTGCTGGGTCTCTGGGCCAACGCCTGAAAACTCTGGATGCCCTGTTGCAGAAGGCCGGAATAGAAAGGGCATGGAGCAGTCACACTCAAAGAAGGAGGAGCATTAGCACACATGCCCCTGGAAGAAAATGTGAAGCCCAGTGCTGCGGCAAGAAGACGAGCAGGAGCATCACCCTCGTCTGTGGGAGACAAGAAACTGAAGATGCAGGAGGAGGAGCAACAGCGTTGGGCTGCGCACCAAAAATAAAACAAGGGCAGAGCGGGCCGACACTACTGGATCAGGAGGAGAAGAAAGTGAAGCGCATTTTCTGCAGGCCTATGGAAAGAGGAGGTTCCAGTGGCTTAATGAGAATCGAGGTAAGAAGAGACAATGAGTGCGCATGTGTGTATGGAAGAGGGAGAAAAGTGATCAAGCAGGCATTCAGCTAACTTTAGCCCTTTAAGATCTAGATTATGTTGATGGTACGACCTTTCCTGTCTTATAAATTTCCTCTTCATTAATTTTGTTTTTGCTTAATAATTATGTATGTTATTTTGTTAATCGCTTAGAGCATACGCATTAAGCGATCAAGAAATTTTAATAAACTAAACTATGTGTGTGTATGCATGCATGGGTGTGTGTAGAAAAGGGAGAGGGGGCAGGCGCTCTCTCATCTCATCTCCCATCTCAGGCAGCAGATTACCTTGAACCACCCCTGCTTGCTGGGCTGTGGTGGGGACTGCTTTGGGGATAGCTGGTGTTGTCATTGAGCCTACAGGCCTCTTGGGCCTGGGGGTGGTTGCATCTTGCTTGGGGGGGGGGGGGGCCTGCCTGCTTTCTAGCTCAGGTACATATGTTTGTTGGCTTTTTATATTGTGAATAAAGCTGCGGCCTTTTCATCCCAAAAGGGGAATTGTGTCCTGTCTTTTGTTTGAGTGTCATTGTTATGAGGGTGGCAGGAGGAAAGTAGATCCTGGGTACCCATGTCATATACCCCCCTCCCTCTGCTTGGCAAACGTTTAGAAGAACCCCTCCCCCCCCCCTTAGTGATTGGAAGCATCCAATGTGGCCCTTCGCTTGAAAAGTGTGGGGACCCTTGATCTATTGTATTGGGCACTGACAGCCTGATTAAAAGGAACTTCCAAGTGCATCTTGATAAGTGACCTGCACATATTACATCCTAAGAACTCAGGGAAGCTGCTCTTTTTGGCACAATACAAGTACTGAGGTGAGCATTAGCAGTAAATTTAGGAGACTGAAATCATACTCCACAGCCCTTGGGTGTATGAGTCAGATTCATTCTTTTCAAGATGTGTGCAAAACAAACCCAGTTGGAGACAATGCCTCCACACTGGAAGGCTTAGCCTGTTCCCAGCCAAGACCTGCACCCTAAAAGGAGCAAAGTTAATGCGTAAAAGGTGTAGCATCCGAGCAATTCCTAACTTTGTTAGAGAAATTAACAACCACAGGATCCCCAAAGACTCTCTCTCAAAGCCTTGGAGAAATTAATGAGAGTCCAGAATGGAGTCATTTGTACCCCAAGTTCAAGCTTTATGCTTTTGTTTAACAGAAAACTGCTATGATCTGCAACTGGGCCCAAATATGTAGCTGCACTCTTTTCTTCTGAGCACAGATCCGATTTAAAAAATGACTGGTGATTCCTCGTGGTAGAAAAAATAATAAAAAATGAGTTCTACTACTCTTTCAGCGCTGGAACGGTCTCACCATGAAGAAGCAAGGCTGATCTTCAGTTTCAGCATTCCAGTTATTACACATTACAATCATGCAAATCTCTGCACTGGACTGGATCTTGCCCTTTAGAACAAATTATTACACTTGTACAACAAACATGTCCTCTTTAGTTGCAGCAGATGCATCTCTAGAGCTAAAATGCAATAGGCACCCATAATTGCAACAGATGCTCAATACAAGCATCCATTTTTATCCTGCTTCTGGCCAATTTTGCTGAAGATGCCCATAGCTAGGCACCCTTTGCAATGGGTGTCTACATTGTGTATCCAGAATTTTATTATTTTTTTTAATTCAACCCAATATACATTTATTTTTTAACACAGCAAGCAGTAAATTTAAGCGTCACAATGATACTAAGTAGGAAGAACCACAGAGGACCATATTTTTTAATTTCTCATGAGCCCTTGACTCTCAGATTGCCTTTATACTACCTCCGAGGCTGGAGTTAAATTTGCCATGTTAGAAAGTATGCGTTGGGTGCCCAGTGAATTTCTGCAGCAAGGGGTAATTACTAATAGCTTCAACTACATGGAATTTACATGTGATGAGCACTATTGGCTACACATTTGTTTGGGTGCATGCTTTGGACATGCTAATCTCCTTATTACATCAGGTGCTAGTCTACTGCATCCAAAATGCGTGTCCAACCACGCATAAACCTGTGCGCACTTTATTGCATTGGCCCCTTTGCTTGTTGTGTGTCCTTTAAGCTATTTCCTTGATTTCAGGTTTTGTTTGTGTGTCTATCTCATTTTCTTGATCTGTTGATGGGATGGCACAACTGGAGGGAGCATGCTAGCGTATGGGATAATCTATGAAGACTGAGCCCTGAAATCCTATCAGCTTGAATACTTGATAGTCTACCTAAAATGCAACAGCATTTGTTCGTTCATTGGACCTTCTCCAACTTTTGAAACAAAAGTTGATTTGGTTGATAAAACAGTTTTTTCAAATGCTGCCTATTTTCTATTCACAGTATAAAGCAATTTTGGAAAATTAAGAATGTTAAACTGCTTTTTATTGCATAAACAAATCAAATTAACATTTGTATTGACAAGGAAAAGAAAAATGAAACTCCAACATGATATTAATGCAGCATACAAGATTAGGCAATATGTTGAAATAACTTACAATAATTACATCCCACATGTTTTTTTTTTCTATGTTTAAGGTCCAAAGAAGGGACAAGAGTTAAGTTATACCTCTGCCTTCAACAAGTTTGTTCCTTTTTGGAGGTAGGATGCAGCATGGCTTATGCAGACCTTTACCATACTACAAATTTAAAAAGAAAAAAAAATGTTTTGTTTTAAATGGATTGGAATTTGAGCAATCTGACTGGCAAGTTCTAAATGGTGACCACACACGGGGGCACAAGGTCCCTGTATCATTAACAATTCAGCTCCAGCCCTGGTTTGAACTCTGACTCACTCTCTACCACTGACACTTAGCGTCCCATGGAGAAAGCTGGCCCTCACTTCTCCGGAGGCTCTCATGCAATCCAGTTGCCCTTAAAATGAGGGCAGGCTATCCACAGCAGAGGCAGCAGCATGCCTTTTCAAAGCATTATAAATTATAACTGTCACGTGTGTTATGATAATGTTCAGATGAAAGGCACTGTATAAAAACTAACTGTATGACTTAGATGTTAATGGCTGAAAGCTGTAATGTAAATTACCTGATAAGATTACATCATGTTAAACTCATATTCTAACAGCCAAGTAACACCACTGGTTGATATTATTGAATTTTAACAATATTGAAGATTTGCAATCAATACGAATGGTTCCTACTGAAATAGCATATACACATCAATCATGCTTTAACGCAGAAATCACACCACTTCTTGGAACCCAACTGGCCTTTGGCTGTGTGCCTTATAAGGAACCCACAGTGTTCTGTAATGACCAGATAAAGCATGATTGTTTTAATGCTGTATAAAAAAAAAAACCAAACAAACACAAAAAAACCCAAAAACAGAACAGGAAAGGAATTGGTTGCAAAATTACCAGTTTAGTAAATGTGCAAAACAGCATTACAGCACTGTAACCAGATTTTCTCATCATCACGTCACACATTCATGCCTGCAGGCATCCCAACTCAGATCACTAGTGTTTCTTAGTCAAGTTAAAACTAAATATTGTACATCACTATTGCAATATTCTTGCACTAGCAGCAACATCAAGGGAAAAAACTGCTGAGGACACCAACTTGTTTGCTGGCACTTTCTATGCAGACAGCTGTTATGTGCAAGACAGTCTTCAAAGCATCCAACTGTTGCTGGAAACAGACTGGTTGAAAAAGGATTAGTCCACATAAAAGGTTTCTCTTAAAGGAAATATACATTCTGACTAGTTTCAAGTCTAAATCTTAACTTAAATCAAATCGGAGAATAAAAATGCATTTTCTTAAAGCAGGTGTTACACTACAATCAACTTTTAGACTGAAGCACCAATGTGCTCCAATGTGAATGATAACAGCTCCTTCCACCAACCAAATCCCACTCGGTGCAGACCCCCATGGTCTGATTTACCGCACAGGCACATAATATTTTCAATATTCAACAAGAAATGGCAAAGAAAATACAAACATAGAACACTACAATGGTTTTTTGGTGCAGTATCATAACCTGTAAATTGTATCCAAGTGCTTTGGTGGCTCAGAACAACCCAGTGTGCAAGTATGTTTCTTGGTCTTTTAAAACAGCTTTAACCAATTTCCCAAAATCTGACTGATTTGTTTTGTTTCCTCAGCTTTGACTTGAAGGCACTAGTGCTTGACGTGTTCTTTTGGATCTCTGTAGCACCATTCAAGGAAAAACCCACCTAGTCCTCCTGACAGCACTAATCTTTGACTGGCTGAGTCAGGTTTTATGAAAATACACCAACAGCCAAAAATAACTCAACGGTTGAACATCACCACTATAAAGAGATACTACAAACAAATATGTTTGCACGAAAAATGCCACCAGAAAATAAGTATTTATCAAGGGATGTCAGCAAGCCGGGAACAAAATTTCTTATAGCCTGCTAAAGAAAATGAGTTTACAACCTGGTCCTCTCAATCATTCATCCCACACACTAAACACAATTGTCCCAGGCAAACACAATTACAAAGAAACCTGACATAACTGATGTTTTGACACTGTCCTTTTCAGGAGGAAATGTAAAAACCAAACTTATCTGGCATCGTGTTTCCAATCGGATGAAATCTCACTTACGTCTTGGAGAGAGATCCAATGACTATTTTTGTGCATATCTCACACTGGTTTGCAGCATCTCTTTATATTGGTGAGTTAGGTTTTAGACAGGCATATCCCTATGATGATTCACAATTCTTGCTAGGCAGATGCTGCATATGACGCACCTTTTTTGCTAGCTTTTATAAAGAAGCTACCAGGAGCACTCGTCCTTGATGCTGCTGGATGCGATGCAATACCTAACCGATGAGCTGCCAAGGGGGAAAGATATATAGCAAGAGCCTGAACTAGGGCGTTGATCCCTGTGGAGCCAAACTCCCTCTGGCGGCTGAAAAACTTGGCCACCTTGGCATGCTTCCTCGTTGCCATGAGATTGAATTAGCACAAAGGCCTCCGCTGACAGTTCCCATTCTTCTGGGCCCAGCTGTTGCTTGCTGCGATAATCCACCTGTGCATTGTCCACACCTGCCACTTGAGAGGCTACAAGAGCTGCAAGATGAAGTTCTGCCCAGGCAAAGAGTTTGTGAACTTCCTGAGCCACCAAGCAACTCTTTGTTCCACCCTGCCGATTGATAAAGGCCACCGTCGTCGCATTGTCCAAGAACACACGTACCGCCCATCCCTGAATCCGAGGAAGAAAGAACAGCAGCGCCCTTCAAACCGCCCTTGCTTCCAGATGGTTGATTGACCAGGATGTTTCGATTGGAGACCATTGCCCTTGGACTGCAGATCCTTGACACATTGCTCCCTAACTTCTGAGACTGGCACTTGTGGTCACCACCATCCAGTCTGGAACTTCCAGATCCACTCCCTTCTTCAAATTGTGCCACAACAGCCACCACGAGAGACTGGACCTGGATTCCTCTTGGAGCGGCATCAGCAGCTGAAATTTCTCCGGTAACAGATCCCAATGGAACAGGAGCACCTTCAGAGACAAAATGCCCCCTGTCCTTGGAGGCGCCTCAGCCCGAGAATTCTCATCCTTGCCTCGGGAAGTCTGTAAGGCTGGCCGCTTACCTGCCAGCTCCTTCTTAGCGAGATAGGCCTCAAGCAGTAATATAAAATCTGCGGAAAAGTTGTCATGGTCTCCCCTGCTCCAAGTTGCTGGGTCCTCCCCTGCATCCTCTGACATGTCTCCCCCTCCTCCAGACTCCTGGTGCACAAGAGAAAGCAGGGGAGGGGAGTCCCTGCCTTCCCCATCCATGGCAGGACTCCTGCCACGAGGACCTAAGATGGCTGCTGTCTCTTTCACACACACATCCCCCTCCCGAGGCTTCCTGCACAGGGCCTGCAGCATGTGTAGCGCCTGCCCCCTGATACCTGTGCCAAGGTTCCCTTGCCTGCAGAGGCACAGCCAGGGCAGAGAAGGGCCACATTGAGGCTAGATGGCCTCTCCCCATAGGCCCGACAGGCTTTCTTGCGCTCAGTGGGAAATGGCATTACAAACAAAAGTGGCCTGTGGCTAAAAATAAACCCAAGCGGGAGAAAAGCTGCCACCACTGTCCCGGCTCCAGGTGCTGAACATAGCACAAGCTGCGCGGTTCCCTACTCACCCTGAATTCGAGCCGGCAAACTGACCCTGATCACCAACGAAGAGCAGGCCTGAATCTACTTAACTTTTTTTTTTTTTTTTTAATTAAAGTGCACCTCTTAAAGAGACAGCCTCCCGAGCAACCCAGAACAAAACCAAAAGAAAGGTATACTTTCCCGATTCTGGGTGCTACTGGAAGCTGCAACAGGCCGGCCTGGGTGACAGGGCCTCAGGGGGAGCGAGGGAACCAAGACCCCTGGCTTTCCCTCCCCCTGGAAACAAGGATTGAGCCTGGAGAGGGATTTCCAACCCCCAGCTCGCCCTGCTCAACCAGAGGGATGGCCCACGAAGGAACCTAACGCCTCTGGGAGCACAGTCTTCAATTCTTCTGTCTTCTTACTAACACTAAGCTAAATGTCTCTTTTTTTTTTTTTTTTTTTATAATTATCAGACTGGAGGTTTACATCTTTACCATCTGCTGGAGACAGAGAAATACTGCAAGATTGCATTTGGCACTCTCGGTTATGTAGCAGTGCCTCAAAGTTTTGTTCTCTGTCTCCATCTGCTGGTAGGGATGCAAAACCCACTTTGTCTGGACTGATCTGGGGTATGAAAGGAACATCACTTCTACCAGGGGCATCAGGGTCCTCACTACCTACAGCACTAAACCAGAAGCAATTCTCAACCCAAACATTAGGCATATTGCATAAAAAATGCAACTATTAATTTTGCCATGTCTGTCCATCTGTATGCCTCTATTGGAGGCACTTTCTGGGGACAAAAGTAAATTTGGTAGAAGAGAATTACTGAGATCCCAGTTTCCAAATCAAATTTCATTTCAATTTGTTCACAGAGACCGCCCCAATATGTGTGTCAGGAAAGCAGGGCCATCCTGGACAAGACAATAGGGTAGGCTTTCAATCCCTTACGTGCTTTCCTACCAACTCCACTCCCCACCCCCCCGAATCTCTTATCCCTGTACCTCGGAACCTCTTGGCTTCAGCAGCAGAAGGCCGAGTAATTATACACAAAGGTGTCACCTTTCATGCAGACGCTCAGAGAAGTCACATCAACTGTGGCTCCCATGAATGTGCTCACTCAGCCCTACACTCTCTCAACCTGCTGCTGCCAGATCTATAAAAGAGTGCAAGGTAGTGAGGAAGGGATCATCCCAGGCAGAAATGTGCCTTTGTGCCATGATCCAAGTGTGCACTCTTCCCAACTTGTCCTAAAATACAACTAAATATCTGCTTTTTAGAGACCCTCTATGCTTGCATCTTCCCACAGATATGAAATGAAAAAACTCCTCGTACATCTGGCCTTAAGTGTTTAACAGAATGTTTTGCAAGTCACCTTTAAACCTGACATTACTAATAGAAGGAAAAACAAAAGAAATTTGTTTATACTCTATAGCTACTTCCATTCCAACATTAAAAAAAAAAAATTTAAACTAATTTTTACATAGATTTTTACTATATTAAATCAAGCATACATTTCTGGAAAACTGAGCATTTAAATCCTGAAAATCTTGACTATTGTAGTGACTGAATACCCCAGGCATGTTGCCTTATTACACAGCATTCTGTGTAGAAGGCACTAGAAAGGAGTAGAAAATCCATAGCATTGTGGGTTACAGAAATACCAACGCAATAGCACAAGAAAACCAGCACTTCCAATATGGCCTTTGAGGGCAAAAGTTACAAATGCATTTCCAGAGTAAGGTGCTAATAGGAAAATATGCATAAGGTGCAACTGGGACACATTACTGACAGTGGAGTGCGCGCTTTTCCTATTATTTCAGAGGCAACAACCTTTACAGCTTCCTTGTGTGTTAAGGATCTCAATCAAACTTTCTTGTCAACCCAAGAAAAAATTCTAAATTGAAGTTGGGCTGACAATGCTCAAGTACTGAGACTGCCAAAAGCCCTTAGTAGTTTTACCAAAAATTGGTAAAAGCTGGGGAAAAAAAAAAAAAAAAAAAAAGGTGTTTTACAGTTAGGTAACAGAATTTTCATTGCTGCTTGCAACGCAAAAATATTTGAAGAACTTGTGGGCCCTGAACTCTTTCACTCAAACTGATGTGGCTAATGGTCTATAACGGTACAATGCTGCCACTCCCCTGCTGAGATACTATCAATGGCGAAATGCAACAGGGATGTGTTTCACGATGGAGCTCCATTTTGTGTTACAGCGGAATGTCAGCCTGTTCTGCACTGCGAGGTTCCAGATTCACCCTAGCTCTGGGTACAGCTCATAACGCTGCCACAGAACACAGGAAAGGGGCAAATAGAAAGGGCATGGAGCACATACAGATCTGCAAAGAGGCCATCATGAGCAAACACTGAAACAATTATTCTAGAAAAATACAAGAGTATGATATGACGTTAGAGACATGGTCCTGATGGGTTTTGTTTGAAACTCTTAAAAAAAAAAAAAAAAATTAATATATATATATAAAACCCCTTTCCTGTTCTTGCTGTTAGAGAGCAGGTCTCTCTCAGTTCTCAGCAAAATGTCCGGGTAGGAAGAGTTCTTTTTACTGATCAACTTATATGATCAAACACTGCTCCACAGAGTTCAGATAGTGCTCTTAAAGAAAATTACTTCCTTTGTGAGTTTCTCATAAGCACAAGTTTCTCTGCCTCCCCATGTCCCATCAGAGCAGCATACAGTGCCAGTTTTCAGAGGATACAGAAACTTTAGGAATTTTCTCTCATACCGGAGTAAAAATGTGAAGTAAAATGATTTCCAGTACAAGCTGATTGTCTTTTCCAAGGTGCAGCATGCAATATAACTGCAGTTATACGGGGGTAACATGGCTAACATTTGGCCAGTTTAACTAAACTGCTGCTGCCTTAAATCTTTGCCAGGACAAGGTTGAGTTTGAATTAGTATGTGGTGCTGTTTAAAACCGCCATTCCCTACACCTCCTCTACTTAAAGAACGCCCACTAAAATTTGGCAGTTTTCTCCTGCTCTGCCAGCTCAATTAGAAGCAGAGCGGAGATCTGACACAGTGAGTCCCATTTCCTTCTTTTACATACACCCTTGAGTCAAGTTATTGCAGCCTTATTCCTCAGCCAGGGGCCACAAGGTGTCACCAGTGCATAATGACTATGACTCTGTGCCCTCCGCAGGAGTGTAAGCTCTGCCTCTGCAGCATCCCCCTGTTGACCTGGGCCGGAGCCCAAGACATAAGCCTGGAATGAAATGTATCCCTTCACATGGCACTACCACTGAGCCACCAGCCCGGCTCAAATCTGGAAAATTTGCAGGGGTTTCAAATATTACAGCAGGCAGTAGCTTCCCAATTTAAATCCACAAGTTTTATAGTTTTCCTTTCATCAAAGGCTCATATGATTAAGAATGTGGAGTTCTCCAAGTTGAGACTTCATGTTTACCTGGGCAAATTAATGCTGTTAAACATTTTTTCATGTACATCACTTTACACTACTACAAAGGGCAGCGACACACAAGGGTAATAATATTGTGGATAGTGGTAGTCATGCTCTTAATAAAAGGCTAAAATGAATACAGACAAAATTTACTGCATGCTTTCTACCTTTACAGTCTGGCTACCTTGCCCTCCCCTCCAGCTTTCTCTCAGGGCTCACATAAAACTGGGACATGTTCCAGCACTGCATACCAGCCAGACATTATGCAGATAGCAAACATTTTTCTGTTGCACACTTCTTCAGCAAAATTCAAAGTGTAATCATTACCCGGGGCTTTGGTAAAAGACTTGAAAACGCTTCTAAGTACAGTGGAGGCTCTTCCTCAGTACGGACCTTGCCTGTGAACTAACTCCTTTAACTTTCAGCACTATGGACCGACCTCTGCTTTCTCTGAAATGCAAGCTGATGACAGTACAGTTATATATCTGAGAAAAACCATCTGTGTGTGCACTTACTGTAAGTACAATACTGACTTCTTTTGCCATTTTCTTCCACAAAAATAATCCAGAACACATGGACAGATTATGGAACCCTGCTGGTGGCTGAGTCTCCCTGACGCAAATATGTATTATGCAGAACCTGCTGAGCATTAATGGATCTCTGTCCAACCTTTGCCACATGAGAAACATGAAGACAAAGCAGAGAAGTTCAAGCATCAACAAAAGGCGTGTGACATCATTGCATTAGAGAGTCTTGCAGAGTTATACGATTCCAGTGGTGTTTCCAGATGGGGGAAGGACTGAAAAGTAATGAATGTACCTCTCTCTGCCATTCTTCAAGTATATTATCCAAATGTGAAGCCAACGACTTTCACTTGACACACACTTATAGATATAAGAGGTCACAAATATGATGGCAGAACCATTTGGTCAATGCATTTCTCACCATGGACAAAAATGAACATCCCCCCCAAGAAGTGCAGGAAACCATGAAGAAGAAGCTGAAGGGTGGTGGTGAGAGCTCTCTAACCCTGAGTGTACCTGCTATAGACATACAGAACCTGTGTCCTCTGACACAGCTCCCTCATGATACCTATAGGCTTTTGTGCTCTTCCTGTACACGTCTAAAGGGAACATGTATCCAAAGGTGGCACAGAGAGATGAAAGGCTGCACCAGACTGAAAGGGAGAAAACAAAGAAAATAAACATTTATGAATGTTAAAGTCAGTGATGTTAAGTATTTTTGAAACATGAATCAAAAAAGGAAAAAATATGGCAGCTAAATGGCATGGAGAGTAGGGAGGTCAGAGAGGTCTTGCTATGGGTACGTTTTGTAGAGTCCTTTTCCACTCACTTCCCCTGGAAGCCGAGTTCCATCTCATCCTTCCGGCGTCGCTGTGTGAAAAGTGAGCTAAATGGGTACAGCTTGGCTTTAGCCCGGTGGAGCTGCCCTGCAATGTCAATCTCATATTCGCCACGATTAATGAAGTCCGGTGTCACCACCTGCGCCTCACCAGTCTCCGCATCGAGGTTCTGCACAAAGCCCAAGCAGACATGGCGCTCGAGCGTATAACTGTAGGCACTGCTGGTGGTCTTGCCCACATAGTGCCCATTTCGGTAGATGGACTCCCCCCACCAGGGCCACAGGTCTAGGTCCGTATCATGGGCCTCCAGGATGAACATGGTGAAGCGCCTGCACACGCCATCTTGTCTCTGGCGCATTAATGCCTCCTGGCCAATGAAATCCATACCCTGCAATAACAAACAAGGATGTGAATGGCAACAGCACCACGACTTGTGTATGGAAGACAGAGTGCAGAGGATATATAGCCATCTAATGATAATTGCGTAGAGTCTACATAAAGTCCAATGCGAGCAGACGTAAGGTCTTAGGTATGTATACCCTACAGCACCGAAAAGACAAGGAGGTATATGATAGACATTTATACCTTGAATGTATAAATAATATGCCAAAGGAAAAATTTTCATCTTACCTGATAATTTCCTCTCTCTGAATCCAGTCAGACTAGTCCAGATGAACAGGTTATGCCCACTGACCAGAGGATGGAGACAGAGACTGAGAGGTTTGTTGAGGTCAGCCCTCAGTGTTGAATTGTAGTAAAACAATTGTTGATTACAGAATCGGAATTTTCTCATCCTACTTTAAAAGGGGTGAGGTTACTACAAGCAGAAGAGTTAAAATTCTTGAGTGTAAAATTGGAGACAACTTTATCTTTTGAGAAACGGGTGGCATCTGTAGCAAGAAGTGTTTTGTAGAGTAAAATGGATCAGACAGTTGAGGCCTTTTTTGGCTTTGGAAGCATTAAAAATGATAGCCTGTGTCCTCATGCTTTTGGACTACTACAATGCCGTATACTTAGAATTACCAAGTAAGGTAACAAGAAAGTTACAAATGATCCAAAATGTGGCAGCACAGGTGGTACTGGGTTGCACAAGAAGTGGTCCAGCATCCCCACTGCTGGTAAATTCACATTGGTTGCCGTTTGCACAGAGCTGTTTTTAAAAATCTTGTGCTGGCTTTTAAAATGCTACATTCCTTGGGACCTCCACAATTAAAGACCGAATTCAGTGCTGTATCAAGTGGAAGGGAACAAAGATTGAATAAAAAATTATAGCTGCAGTTACCATCAATAAATGCATTTAGAAAAATTTGGTTACAAAAAAGATCTTTTACTACAGCAATTCTGAAGTTGTAGAATGAGCTTCCTGGTGGGCTAAGAGAACAATGAAATCTTTTGAAATTTTGAAGAGGATTGGAAGCATGGCTGATGAGCAGCAGCAGTAATTAAAGTGCATGGAAGGGGCTATAATAGGTTGAGCAGTAGCAGTAAATAAAGTATATTGAAGGGGTTAAGCTAGGTTGTTAGGCGAAGTATATAGCAGATACACTCAACATTTTAATTATTCCAAAGTATTTTAATTATGTGTGCAGATTTTTGTTCTTTTCTATTTTAGTTTTATTTTAGCTGGTGTTTTATTTTAGCTGATTCAAAATCAGGAAGATAGATTCATAAAGGTCTTTAAAATAAAAGAAAAGAAAATAGTGGTGGCCATACTGTGAAAGGAGGAAATCTTGGTGCAGACACATGGACAAGTGGCTCATAAGGACAAAGTTGGAGCAGGAGAGTTTGTTGGTCACCAAAAGGGTGGTACAGATGTTGCAAAAGCTTGATTGGGTAGTTAACTTCTCTAAGAATAGTTTGTCGCCTTCTCAAACTTGTGGTGCTGGTAACATTGCTTTCAAGCAGAGGAGTCTCTGGAGCATTGCTCTTACTGCTTCCTTCTACTTGACAGAGTGACAAAGAGAAACCATTAAAGCAATTGAAAAAGACGGGAGAATGCCAGGGCATACCCATCTCTTTTTTCAAAACCCATTGATCTGAGGTAATTCGGATCCAGCTTTGATAAAACTGAGGCAGGTGACCACCTGACCAAATTACTTCAGTACTGAGTTCTCCACATCGGTTACCAGTTAAGCAACGAACTTAAAATTCTTACAATGATACCCAGTGCTTTGGGCAACGATGTCCCATTCTGTATCAGCTCCCTGCTAAAAAGCTAATATCCATCTACAAGTCTAAGATCAGAGGAAAGAATTTAATGATTTCCCATTAGTGATCATAATAGGATCCTCTGCAGAGCCTGGACCTTCCTCTTCCTTTTCCTCTGAAATATTCAAAGTTCTCCCAGGACAAGCAGGATGGTAGTTCTCACATATGGGTGACATCATCAGATGGAGCCCTGTCACGGAATACTTTTGTCAAAGTTTCTAGAACTTTGACTGGCACACTGAGCATGCCCAGCATGTCACTAACCCTGTGGCCACCAGGGGTCCCCCTTCAGTCTCTTTTTCTGCGCAGCAGTTGCCTCACGGTTTAGGAGCTCTGTGAGAAATTTCTCACAACTTTCCTCACGGAAAGATTTGAAGTTTAACTTCTTAAAAAATCCCTCACTGGGGTCCCCCATCGCGCTCCGTTCCCTCTGACGCTCGGTAAGTGTTTTTCCCGTACTTTGTGGTGGGTTCCCGGCTGCTTACCACCTCGGTGCACGATCACTGACCGCGCGCCCGCCATTTTTCAGCATGGCGACCGGATTTAGGAAATGCCTCTAGTGTCTGAGGAACATTTTAGTTTTATTTTAGCTGATGTGTATTATGATATTGACTGTACATTGCTTTGGCGATTCAAAATCAGGAAAATAGATTCATAAATCTTTACTTAGAGAATACCTACTGCTGTTAATTGCATCAGTAACATTGGATCTTCTTAGTGTTTGGGTAATTGCCAGGTTCTTGTGGCCTGGTTTGGCCTCTGTTGGAAACTGGATGCTGTGCTTGATGGACCCTTGGTCTGACCCAGCATCGCAATTTCTAATGTTCTTATGACCATGTCCATAACAGACCTGCATGTTTGTGTTTTGTTCTTAGGCCCCTCACATGACGTCCAATGCCCCATTGCGCACAAATGACCCCCAAAGGCCGGCGCGCTTGACTGGACAAGACGGAACATTTGTTTGCATCTAAACACTCTGCTCCATCGACTCCAGCTCAAGTGGCTCCAACCAGAGAGGGTCCATCAACCTCAGAGACACCTTGCCAGGAACATCGCGGAGCTGGTGACTGTCCGTCACAGACACCCTCTAAGGCATCGGCGTCATCGTCCTCTGTGCCGGAGAAGGACCGGACTGAGCACTGAGGGAAACAGTCACTGGCACCGACATGCGTCCCCTCCAAGTACCGGCACCGATACATAGCACCAATCAATTCCCAACAAGCCACATGCGAAGAGGGCCCGGGGAGAAGAGCCCCCATACTCCTCTGGACCCGGGACCCCGAGGCGTTCCCCACCAATAGCGGTGCCAGGTACTGAGCCTCCACAGATTGCTGTGGAGTGTCCAGTAACGCCTAGCCTGCCTCCTACCCCAGGCGCAGTGCTGTCAGTGCCAGCTTTCAGGGAGGAATTGGACAAATTGGTCCATGAGGCAGTGCTCAATGCCCTTAGGGGCTTTAAGTCGCCACCACGCCGGCCCCCATACCGGCGCCCTCGATGTTTGCACCACTCCTCGAGCGTCTGGACACCCTCATTGGTGCCCTGCTGACTCAACCCGTGCCATCGGACACGCTGGCACCGAGTCGACCATCGAGGCTTCCGCAGGCCCCAATTCCCATACCGGGTTCCTTGGAGGAAGAAGAAGGGACTTCCGGCCTGATCCCAGCATGAGATCCACCGCTGCGGAGCCCATTCCAGGGTCATCGGGGCTGTCGGTGCCTAAGCGTACCTCATCCGCTTCGGTGCCCAAGAGGTCGGCACTGACTCCTTCGATGCCAGTGCCGCATCCATCAATGTCACCTCGATATCCATCGATGCCTTCTCGCCCTCTAGGCTCAGGTATACTTCCTCCCTCAGAATTACCAGCAGGTGAGGAAGAAACTCCCTATGATCCATGGGAGGATGCATCCTCGGACCATTCCTCATCCGAGGAATTGCTCTCAGAGCCTTCACCCCCGGAAGAAAGGCGTCAATCTCCTCCTGAAGACCTCTCCTTTGCCAGCTTTGTCAAGGAGATGTCTGAAACTATCCCATTTCCATTGCTGACGGAGGAAGACACTCGCCACAAGATGCTGGAGGTCTTACAATTTGTAGATGCTCCAAAAGAGATAATGGCAATACCAGTACATGAAGTACTGCTTGACCTCTTGCACTGCTTGTGGAACCATCCAGGTACTCTACCTCCAGTCAACAGAAAGTCAGATGCTATGTACCTGGTTCAACAAGCCCCAGGCTTTCAAAAGAGCCAGCTGCCCCACCATTCTGTAGTGGTAGAATCAGCCCAAAAGAAGGCTAAAAGATCCCGACCACACTCCTCTGCTCCTCCTGGTAAGGAACAGAAGGCATTAGATGCATTAGGACAAAGTCTTTCAAGGGTCCATGTTGACAGTGTAAATAGCAGCATATCAGTTATACATGACCCAATATAACAGAAATCTCTGGAAACAAGTCCAGGAATTTGCAGAGACCTTACCTCAACAGCAAGAGACCTTGACCTCCATCCTAAAAAAAGGATTGGAAGCAGGTAAACACGAGGTCAGAGTTGCTTACGACTCTTTTGAGACGGCATCCAGAGCCTCAGCAGCGGGCATTAGTGCTAGGCGTTGGGCCTGGCTCAAGGCCTCAGACTTACGCCCGGAGGTGCAGGACAAACTTGCAGATCTCCCCTGTACAGGAGAAAATTTATTTGGGGATAAGATCCAAGACCCAGTGGCCCAATTAAAGGACCATCATGAGACCCTTCGTCAACTTTTAACTGTCACCTCAGAGACACCCTCCGTAGCCCGCAGGGCTCAGTGCAGGGACACCAGGAAACAATTTTATAGACCGCGTCCCGTGCTCAACCAGCTTGAGCCCCTCAGAGTGCACGCCAAGTGAAGACCCCTAGAGCGCAATCAGCTCCACAAGCTGGTCCTGCAACTGGATTGTGACTCCTTTCCAAAGAGCAGCAGCCATCTCCCCTTTATCCCAGTGGGAAGCCCTCTTTGCCATTTTGCAACTAATTGGCACCCAATTACCACGGACCAGTGGGTACTGTCTATCATAACCCACGGCTACCATCTAAATTTTTCAACTATACCCCCGGACTCCCCACCCATTCTAGCATAGAGCCGGGACAATCACACAGCACTTCGAATCAGAACTCTCAACCCTTCTGTATGCCAGGGCTGTACAACTGGTTCCCTTGACCCAGCAGGGGAAAGGATTCTACTCCAGGTATTTCCTAATTCCAAAAAAGACCGGCAGCCTTCGGCCTATTCTGGACCTCCGTGCCTTAAACATGTTTTTTTGCAAGGAACGGTTCAGGATGGTGTCCCTGCTACATCAAAGGGATTGGCTCTACTCTCTGGACCTTCAAGACGCATATGCCCATATTGCAATCTTCCCTCCTCATCGCAAGTACCTACGATTCGTGGTGGGTCACAGGCATTATCAATACAGGGTACTGCCATTCGGCCTTACCTCGACGCCCAGAGTGTTCATGAAGTGTCTGGCAGTAGTGGCTGCACATTTACGCCACAAGGGTGTACACATCTTTCCATATCTAGACGATTGGCTCATAAAAAGCCAGTCCAGACAAGGGGCTCTCAACTCCCTCGATCTCACTATATGGCTCCTGCACTCACTGGGATTTCTGATCAACTACCCGAAATCCCACTTGACAACGTCTCACCATCTCTCCTTTATAGGAGCAGACCTAGACAACAGTAGCCAAAGGGTTCTTACACGACAACCGTGTGATCACGCTGTCCAGCCTCACCAGCTCTATCTGCACTTGAAAAACAGCCTCGGCTCACCAACTTCTCAAGTTGCTTGGCCACATGGCATCAACAGTCCATTTCACCCCAATGGCACACTTAGCCATGAGACTGACACAATGGACTTTAAAGTCTTAGGGGCATCAAGCCACTTAGCCGCTTAGGTCCCTTGTCCACATAGCCAGTCAGCTTCATTTGTCCCTTACTTGGTGGACGCACAAGGCCAACTTACAAACAGGTCTACCCTACCAGCAATCAGCTCCTTAAGTGACCTTAACCACGGATGCCTCCAACCTAGGTTGGAGGAGCCCATGTCGAAGGTCTTCAAACCCAAGGACTTGGACAAAAACCTTTGTCAGATCAACTTCCTGGAGCTTCGGGTGATGTGGTACGTCCTTTATGCATTCAGGGACTGCCTATCCAACAAGATTGTCTGTTTGAATCAAGACTATCAAGTAGCAATGTGGTACCTGAACAAAGAGGGGGGGCATGGGATCTTATCTGCTCTGCCAAGAGGCGGTGCAAATTTGGGCCTGGGCCCCGTCGCACTCAATACAACTGCGAGCCACTTATCTGGCAGGCACACAGAATGCAGTAGCGGACCGTCTCAGCCAAAGGTTCCAGCCCCACGAGTGGTCTCTGGATCCCTCTGTTGCGAGGAGAATCTTCCACTGATGGGGTCAACCGACCATTGACCTCTTTACTTCTTTGCGTCCGAACAGAACCGCAAAGTGGAACGCTACTGCTCCCTACACAGAGACCGAAGAGCACCAACTATGGATGCTTTCGCCTGCCCCTGGAACACAGACCTGCTGTATGCGTACCCTCCAATTCCGCTAATCAGCAAGACTCTCGTGAAGCTGCAACAGGACCGAGACTTAATGATACTCATAGCCCCATATTGGCCGCGCCAAATTTGGTTTCCCATACTTCTCGACCTCTCTGTCCAGGAACCCCTTTGCCTGGACACAGCACCCCACCTCATAACACAGAATCACAGCAAGTTACGCCATCTGAACCTCCAGACCTTATCTCTGACGGCCTGGATATTGAAAGGTTGATACTACAACCCCTCAACCTTACTACTAGCATCTCTCAAGTCCTTGTAGCTTCACATAAGCCTTCCACGCTGAAATCTTACCGCTCTAAATGGAAACTGTTTACAGGGTGGTGCACACAAAAGGACATTAACCCCCTTTTTCTTGCCCCACACCAGCACTCTTGGATTATCTCTGGCAACTCTCGGAATCTGGACTACACACTTCCTCCATATGAGTACACCTCAGTGCCATCTCTGCTTACCATCAAGGAGTAGGGGATTTACCCATAACGGCTCAACCCCTGGTAAGTCAATTTATGGGAGGTTTAATACAGCTTAAGCCACCTCTACGACCACCGGTTGTGGCATGGGACCTCAACGTGGTACTTGCATGGCTCATGCGTTCTCCTTTTGAGCCACTGTACTCCTGTGAACTCCGATATCTTACATGGAAAGTAATTTTCCTAGTAGCAATCACATCTGCTCACAGGGCAAGTTAGTTACAGGCCCTTGTGACCTACTCACCTTACACAAGGTTCTTCCATGACCAGGTGGTTCTCCGAACTCACCCTAAATTCTTTCCTAAGGTGGTAACAGATTTTAACTTAAATCAGTCCATAGTCTTGCCCACTTTCTTTCCAAGGCCTCACGCTCATCCAGGTGAGCGAGCTCTACACACCGCGGACTGTAAGCTTGCACTAGCATTTTATTTAGACCGCACTTCTACCCACAGGAAGTCCACCCAAATCTTTGTTTCTTTTGATAAAAACTGTTTAAAATCCCACCGCAGAGGTAAAATTGTTTAAAAGAACAACCCTGATACTACTGGTAATTAATAATCTTTATTATAAATCATATACTATGCATACACAAAACAGATAAATACCCAGGAAGCAAAAAGTACACAGGAAGCAAAAATAATGTATACTTACATAATAAAAGAGCTCAGCGCTGGGCTCTGCAACGGATACAGAATCCGTGCCAGCCCTATTACATACCAGCTTTTCTTATATAGGTTAAAAATACAAAGTCAGCTAATTATCTGATTTCTGCTTGCATGCTTCACACCACTACATTTTTTACGCTGTCTGCAGCTGTTGTTTGTCTCCCCTTATCTCTCTCTCCCCCCTGCATTCTTTCCCACAGACTATTTGCTGCGTACTCTCTGCGATATCTCCTGCCCCATCCTGTGGCTTAATTTGTTGATTGGTGTCTGTGTATTCCTGCAAAAACAGTTTTATAGCTTTGTCTGGCATTCAAGGTCCCAGGTTTGTGTTCTGGGGCCTGCTGGTATTTTTCCATACCAGCAGTATGTTCAGTAATGGTGGAAAGGCCGGGGATTGAACCCGGGTATAATCAACAAAACATACTTGGAGTTGCAGTAGGCAAGCAATCTCTCTCCAACTGGTTGGCAGATTGTATTGCATTCTGCTACCAACAAGCAGGCCTTCCACGTCAGGGACGAGTGAAAGCACACTCAGTCAGGGCAATGGCAACGTCAGTAGCACACAACTGTTCAGTACCGATTGCCGACATCTGCAGGGCTGCGACATGGAACTCTCTCCATATCTTTGCAGCTCACTATTGTCTAGACAAGGCTGGGCGACAAGACTCTGTCTTTGGCCAGTCTGTCCTAAGGAATTTATTCCCAGTGTAGAAACCCAACTCGTCCTACCTTGACCCGCTGTGAATTTCAGGCTGTCTCATCCTTGCTAACAGCACCCCAGTTTTTGTGCCTGTTGCACATGTGTGCTGGTTGGCCTGATTCATATGGCTCAGCCTGTAGCTTGCTATTCACCTATATGTGAGGACTACCATTCTGCTTGTCCTAGGAGAAAGCAGAGTTGTTTACCTGTAACAGATGTTCTCCCAGGGCAGCAGGATGTTAGTCCTCACGAAACCCACCCGCCACCCCGCGGAGTTCAGTTCGATAACATTTTCTTATTTTATTTTTTGCTCGTACATTTTGCTACATACTAGACTGAAGGGGGACCCCTGGTGACCACAGGGTTAGTGGCATGCTGGGCATGCTCAGTGTGCCAGTAAAAGTTCTAGAAACTTTGACAAAAGTATTCCGTGACAGGGCTCCATCTGATGATGTCACCCATATATGAGGACTAACATCCTGCTGTCCTGGGAGAACATCTGTTACAGGTAAGCAGCTCTGCTTTCTCAACATCTGATTTATCAAGATGAACCAAGAAGGAGCCATCCTCCCCCTCTGGGGGAATTTCCCATCTTCCAATTCTCCTTCACTGACAGCATCTTCCATGACTCTTAAAACCATCCAAACAATCCTCTAAACTAGGGGCATCATTTTTTTATGTAGCTCCAATTATTTTTTTTCCCTGGATCTTCTCCTTCCCTTGGGAGTTTTTGCAAGCCTAGAAAACCCTGGAGCGGATCGTGGGTCTGAACTCTGCCCCATAGAGAAGGCCCCATTGCATGCACTAAATAAACTCTTTGGACATGGAAGCCCAGGCCAAAGAAGAAACTTCTAAGGATATGGTCAGAGACTGCACTTCCTTAATACTACGGTAGCTGCTCCACTATGTTCCTGCTTTGTGGCACTAATAAAGGAAGACCAACTCCCTTACAAACTTCCATGCTCCCAAAACACCTGCCAGTCCCACCACAGAACCCATCTCCCTGGTGAGAACAAGCTGCCTGGATGGCCCTGAGGACACAGCGCCTTGGCCCCCCTCCCCCCCCCCCACCACTGGAGCACAAAACACAGCTCCGATTTATCCCCTCTTCCTCACAAAACTGGCAAAGGTTTGCTTCCCCCACCATCTGTCTTCAGGTCCCACAGCTGCTGTAGAGCATGGCCTTCTTCCCACACTCTCCCGACGATGCCTTGTCCTCCCTGTACCGCTAAACTAAGCCGCTGCCATGGACAGAGAATTAAGAGAGGGAACCATACACATCCTGCTGCCCTTTGCCTACTGATACGTTCCAATCTCCCCTTCTCCTGCCTTTGTGCTACTGCCCTAGTTTTTGTCCTTTTTCTTAACTTTACTCTGCAGCACAAGCTGAGTTTTGTTTTTATAAAGTGGTGTTAAGAGGAAAAAGGGAGGAGAAAAGTAGGATGGGGGACACAGGCAATCTACTCTGGTAACCCCCTTGCTCAGGTCTGCTCCAGTGAGAGAGGGAGAACTCATTTTTCACCTCAGGGGCTGACTTTTTTTTAACTGCTGTTCTGATCTATGCCCAACTGAGGGAGGGAGAGCTACTCTTTCACTTCAGGAACTGCTTATCTAGCCTGACTAGACCTTAGCCTAAAGCACGGGATGCTCACCTACCATCTGCTGGAGACAGAGAATACTGGCAGGCTAAGGTCAGCACAGATGCCTATAAGAGGCAGTGGCAGTGAAATTAAGTCTGTCCCATTCGCTGGTGGGTGGGCATAACCTAAGGGTGGGTAATTCCAGTCCTCAAGGGCTGCAAACCAGTCAGGTTTTCAGGATAGCCTTAATAAATATGCATGAAATAGATCTGCATACAAATGAGGTAGAGTGCATGCAAATCTCTTATATGCAAATTCATTAGAAATATCCTGAAATCCCAACTGGTTTGTTGTCCTCGAGGACCGGAAATTACCCACCCCTGGCATTACTGACTTATCTGGGCTGGTCTGACTGAATGATGAGAAAAAGGCAGATTCAAACCTTGAAGGAAAAAAAAACAAACCACAAAACCTAGCAGAACTGCTGATAGAAATGCATCCAACGACCATGATGGATAAAAGCAACTGAGAGGAGTTGCAGTACTGCATCACGGGAATTTTTGGTGTATAAGCTATAAAAGCCTTTAGGTCTTTCTAGAGAGCTCTGGAAGAATCATAAGCTTGTATAAATACTCAAAAAAAGGTCCAGTAAATGCTAAACACTTGTGATAACAATAAACTTTAAAGTCTAGCTCAAATTCAAAGAGATTGTATGTGGTCAAACTGGGGAAACCTCATACGGCGCGCCAATACTAGGCTAAATGAAAATGCCTATATGGCTACTTGTTTTGAAACTCTAACTCCAACAATGTGGTTGTTAGAATGCATGTATAATCATTGGTAACCCCAGAAGGACAAGATGCTTAGTCGATTACTCCATTAGGCTATCTTGACAATCCAGTGCGAGTCCACTGTTGTGGGAGTCTGTGATGGTATACAAAAAAGAAGAATGTTATACCAATCAAAACTCAGTTATGACGCCAAGGTGCTGTATACGAAACTTCATGCGGTAAGTGTCACGATCCCGACAATGCAATGTTTCGAATGCGATTTCTTCCTCAGGGAATCACTCTTAAGCATGGAATGTACTTATGTATCTCGGCTGTAATAACACACTCGATAAATGATGGCAATGTGCTCCTTCATTCGAGTGCTGTACGTGCGCTGATGATGGAATGTTGGCTTTTTGCGGTCAGAGTGCTTCTTCTTGCGCGATTGCGATCTGTTTGTTTGCGATCTGCTCCTTGCGCATGAAGTTTCGTATACAGCACCTTGGCGTCATAACTGAGTTTTGATTGGTATAACATTCTTCTTTTTTGTATACCATCACAGACTCCCACAACAGTGGACTCGCACTGGATTGTCAAGATAGCCTAATGGAGTAATCGACTAAGCATCTTGTCCTTCTGGGGTTACCAATGATTATACATGCATTCTAACAACCACATTGTTGGAGTTAGAGTTTCAAAACAAGTAGCCATATAGGCATTTTCATTTAGCCTAGTATTGGCGCCGTATGAGGTTTCCCCAGTTTGACCACATACAATCTCTTTGAATTTGAGCTAGACTTTAAAGTTTAGAATCATAAGCTTAGCATTGAATGTAGTCAGGTGACCCACCTGGGAGAGACAGAGAACCTGCTTGTCTTCAGGACTTGTCTTCGCTCCTCTCACTTCCCTCAATCTCTCATTCTTTCCCATCTTCTTCCTTCCTCCCTCCCATTCACTTTGTTCTCCTGTTTGCAAATTCTCAACTTCGCTTTTCCACTGGTTGTGCCAGTGTCACAAAGCTCACTGTGCTGAGTAATGCAGTGCTGGCAGGGACTCCAAATTCTTGCAGTTTTCCATGAGAACATGTAGTTAGTGCCCATACAAGAGGGGGGGAGGGATGGTGGTAGCAAAAGCAAGTTTGTTGCAGTGACAGGCTTCAGGCTCTGGCAGCAAGTAGGTGATTCCATGGCAAAGCCCTGATTCTACAGCATTGCTTGATACCAGGTGTCCTGACTATAACATCAAGACAGGAACAATCTCACTCAATGATTACATGGGGGGGGGGGGGGGGGAGGGAGATGGTGCAGTGGATTAAGCATTAGTATTTTATCTCTGGACACCTGAGCTAAATACCATATTCAAGTCCCCAAAAGATAAGCAAGATCAATTTCAGTTTATTGAAATATACCCAGGCTCCAGAGGTCTTCCAGTCCTCCCTCTTACCTTATCCAGCTTCACTCGGAACTCCCGGCCACACTCCAGAGGAGTGGTGAAGGCGTCCAGATCCTGGCCCCAGAAAGCAAAAAACTTTTCAATTCGCAGGCTCCGCAAGGCATAGTATCCAGAATTGCGGATTCCATACTTTTGCCCCACACTCATCACCTCATTGTACACATGTAGGGCATACTGAAAAGATAGCAAAGGAAAGAGGAGAAAAAAAAAAAGCTTTACGTTTAGCGGCAAGCACAGTAAAATAAAAGCCTCACAAACTCTTATTTTACTCTTTCATTACGATTTTTTAAGTGTTTTTTATTTGATTTTTAATACAATTATGCTTCAAAAGATATCTCATGGCACAATAAATAAAATATAGCTTTTGCAAAGAACTTTTGTCTACATTGCTTTAAGGAGAATACAATAATATTTGTATAAATAAAACCCTTCTCAAACATTTTCTCTTCTAATGAAAAAACAGCCTCCATCACAATAATTTTGGGCCAGTCCCACTGAAGTGGAGACTATTAGGGTTTGAATCTCCTGTCTGGCAAGGACAATACACAGACAATATGCTGGAGCCCTGCCCAGAGTGGGGAAAGCAGAACACAGCATGAGTGAGCCTGCTGGTTCATAGGAAAAACTGCATAGAGCATCCCAAACCTGCCAAACAATGGCAAGGTCATTCAACTAATGCTCTGTCAGAAGTTGGACGGGAAAAATAAATTATAACCCAACCACAGGAAAAAAAAATACTTTAAATCTTGAAAAATAAAGGGCTCTATACCAACTGGGGGAAAGACAAGATGGCATCCTGAGCAGACACGTGTTTAAAAAAGGATTGGATAAGTTCTTGGAGGAGAAGTCCATTACCTGCTATTAAGTTCACTTAGAGAATAGCCACTGCCATTAGCAATGGTTACATGGAATAGGCTTAGTTTTTGGGTACTTGCCAGGTTCTCATGGCCTGGATTGGCCACTGTTGGAAACAGGATGCTGGGCTTGATGGACCCTTGGTCTGACCCAGTATGGCATTTTCTTATGTTCTTATGTTCTTATGTTCCTGAGCTTCCCTGAAAATTTCTTTTATTTTTCCCTCTTTCATGTGGGTAAGAGGAAGGGAGTTGTGCAGAGATTCCCTTCCATTGGAAGATCTCAGACAACTTATGCCAGACTTTGCACCGCATCTGCCAGTTTGGATTCCAGAGTCTGACTTGGCTAGCTTAGGGGCTGTCAGCCCATTGGTGGCGGAAGTTTCTCTCAGGCTCAAGGAGTGTTCAAATGCTGCAGCTCCCAGGTGATGCAGCCTGTGCAAAGGAAGGTACACTGGAAAGAAGAGAAAGTTTCGGTGCCTACACGTCATCAGTCAGCAATTCTCTGCTTCAGGCTGCAAGAGGAATGCAGCTGGTCAACGTGGAGATGTTCCAACTTCTGAGGGCCAGAAGGAAGCTTTGGACAGCATCTATTAAGACCTCAGCATTTTTTTTTTTTTTTAAGTTTTTGCAATACCAGGGAACACAGCTGTTCATCTGTGGAAGGTCGAGGACGCCATGTCAGGCCTTCAGGTCAGAACTTGTCTAGTTAAATAGTCTTCAGTTATCTTGGACAGTCTGTGGTCAGAATGGCGGTAATTTAGAAAACTGGTTTCTTCTCTTGCTGTTCTGACCTTAGATATTCATTCTAAAATGTTAAATCAAGATAATTGTTTGTCTGATTGCGAAAAGAAAGTATTTGGTTTGGAGGAATCAATGGCACAAGTTAAAGACATCCAATTCAAATATATAAAGATTTAAATTACTTTCTCAAGGAGAACTGAAAATCTGGAAAATTTTTCAAAGACTTTGAATTTGCATATTCATAAGTTTCCTAACACCCAGCTTCTTTCTCCTTCTGAGTTATTCAATACTTATATGAAAGAGGTTCTACAGATTCTTGATGAGGCCTTACCTCTAATTGCAAACCTTTCTACTTACAAGTTACTAAGAAGCAATCTGACAGAGGCACATCAGACATCTCAATTTGTTGATTTTCTTGAAGATAAGAGGAAGACTATTTCTTCTAGAGGTACCTTGCTGGTCACGTTTGTGTTCCTTCAAGATCGAAACCATATCCTGTGTTTGTTTTCCCATATGTAAGGCCCTTCAAATTGGCCTTACATATGCCCCCCCCCCCCCCCCCCCCCCCCGGGTGCCTGGAATCTAACCTATCCCCGTTAATCGCATGCATAGCCAAACACATCAATACAGACACTCCTGCCATTTTATTGGGGGACTTCAACCTCCATGTGGATGGGACGCCGCATTCCGCCAACTGTGACACATTTCTCAACACGCTTAACTTCATGGGGTTCAAACAAATCATCAATGAACCGACACACAAAGCAGGACACACGTTGGATCTAATCTTCATAAATGACAGCCTCTCTCCTTCCTCACACACAACATGTTCTACAATCCCTTGGTCGGATCATAAGCTGATCTCCACTACGTTGAAGAACCACCAACCCATCCACCCATAGACACAAAAAACTACGGTCCAATTCAGAAAACTGTGTAACCCGGACATCATTAGCGCTCACCTATTGTCAGAGTTAGACCAGCTCGACCTCTCGGACGCAGACTCGGCCGCATCCTCTTGGTCCAAAATCACTAAAAAAATAGCATACCTAACCTGCCCTTTAACCACCAAAGTCCACCAAACAAACAAAGACAACAGAAAACCTTGGTATACCCCTGATCTAAAAAACATCAAGCAAGAACTCAGACGCAGAGAACTCGTATGGCGAAAAAACCCGTCATAAATAAACCTGACAGCATTCAAATCTCTTATGCACCAAAACAGGATCTCCATCCTCCGCACAAAGAAGGATTTCTTTTCTCAGAAAATACACCACTTCATTTTCGACCCGAGAGCTCTATTATCTCTTGTCTCGTCCCTCACCAAACCATCCCCTACAACCATTCCGGATGAGCAAGCGGCAAACAAAGCCGCTGAACAAGCTACATTCTTCAAGGAAAAAATCTCAAACCTTATTGCGCCGCTTAAGGATAAGAAAGACCTTACTCCTACCTCCTACACCCCTCATCACAACCTCTATAAACCTGACTTCAAACATGGAAACCTTCGAGCCTACCTCCTCAGAGGTCGAAAACGTACTGAAGAAGATCAAACCAGCTTCACACCCATGGGACGCGATCCCTTCCAACCTTCTCATCGCCATCCCTGAAGCTATCGTGAAACCTATTGCAGAGATCATTAACTGCTCCCTATCACAAGGCCAAGTCCCTGACCCCTTTAAGCTTGCTATTCTATAACCTCTTCTGAAAAAAACAAATCTATCTCCAGACAACCCAGCCAATTTCCACCCTATAGCAAACCTTCCGTTCATCTCCAAAATCTTGGAAAGAATAGTAAATAAACAACCCTCAAATTCTTGGACTACAACAAAATCCTCTCTCCGTCACAGTTCGGCTTCTGCAAATCCCGAAATACAGAATCCCTAATTTCTTTAACCGACTCCATCCTTCTGAATCTCGACAAAAAACAACCATGTCTTCTAATTCTCCTCGACCTATCAGCGGCATTTGACACATTGAACCACACTATACTCATAGATCGACTATCGGTCATCAGCATCAAAGGTACCGCCCTTAGCTAGTTCAGATTGTTCCTTCAAAACAGATTCTATAAGGTTAAAATCAATAATAAAGATTCACACCCCGTCAGCTCTACCTTGGGAGTCCCACAAGGATCCTCATTATCTCCAACTCTTTTCAACATATATTTGCTCCCGCTTTGCCAGCTCCTTTCCAAACTAAATCTAACTCATTACTTATACGCAGATGACGTCCAAATTCTCATACCGATTACTGACTCGCTAGATAAAACACTGGATTTCTGGAACACCTGCCTTCAATCCATAAACAACCTTCTTACAAGCCTCAATTTGATTCTGAATACTAACAAGACAGAGCTTGTCCTCGTCACCCAAGACGGAAATGATCCAGAGACCAACACACACCCCTCAATTCAACCAGTTTTCTCCCCACAAGTCAGAAACCTAGGAGTCATCATGGATAACAATCTGAACCTCAAAAGTTTCATCAATAACACCACAAAGGATTGCTTTTTTAAACTTCAAGTCTTAAAACGACTGAGACCCCTTCCTCCACTTCCAGGACTACCGCACAGTTCTCCAGGCAATCATTTTTTCAAAAATCGATTACTGCAATTCACTCCTCCTCAGCCTCCCTTCCAACACCATCAAACCTTTACAGATGCTGCAGAACGCAACAGCAAGAATTCTGACCAAGACCAACAGAAGAGACCATATTACTCCCATTCTGCGGAATCTCCACTGGCTCCCAATCAAATTCAGAATTTTATACAAAACTCTAACGATCATTCACAAAGCCATTCACATCACACCACTGGAACTCAAGATCCCACTTCGGCCACGAATACCCTCTAGACCGGTGAGATCAGCGTATAGAGACACCCTCCATGCCCCCCTCATCAAAACATCAGTAAGAAAGAGAGTGCTTTCCACATCTGGACCAACTCAATGGAACTCTCTCCCGCCAGATCTCCGGCTCGAAAGATGCACGATTATATTTAAAAAAAAGACTCAAAACCTGGCTGTTCACCCAAGCCTTCTCTTGCTCAGACGAACAGTAGAGTCTTTTTATACCTCAGAGTCAGTTATGCTGCTCGCCACTAGAACAACATCTCTAGCTTTCTGTTCTTTATGCAGACGATCTCTTCCAGTTATCCCCATGTTAAACCATGTTACTTGATCCAAGTTTGCTCATCCTTGTTTTAATGTAATGCATTCTTTTGCACAGGTTTTTGTTATAATGTAAACCGAAGTGATTTGTAACTTGTTACAAGAATATCGGTATATAAGAGTCCTAAATAAATAAATTATAAGGATGTTTTATTTAAGGCACAGAAACTTGGGATTTTTCCAGACCTTGCCAAAGAGACAAGACCATAGATGGAGATTCCTGGCCATGAGACCACCAGTCTTATCCTTGGATGCCACCTGTGTTGTCAGACACTCTTGTAAATGCCTGGTTGTTATAGATGCTACAAGATACTTATTTTATGAACCTATTCAGCTGAGGAACTTCTTAGATGCTAGAAGTAATATTACTCCTTAGCTTCCCCAGTACTTTAGCAAGCATTTTATATTAGAATGATAGATATCTGCTCAGTTGTACTACTCTTATCTTTATTTTCTTTACATTATTTATATAGTCTTCGCCCTAGGCTTGTTTTCTTCCCCCCCCCCCCCTTTTATATAGTGGTCTAATTAAGCTTATACAACTTTGTATTTTATTTGCAATTCTTCATTTTATCATCGACAATTTGCATAGTGTTGTTTTTTCTTTCAAATATGATAAATATATTTTATTGAGTTTAAGAATAATCAAATACAAGTAATAAAAAGCAAATCTTGAAAAATATAGATCTATAGTCAGAGAGAACACCACATACAAAAATCAAAGTTCATGAGTAGCAATCAGATTTAAAAAAAAACCCAACAAAACAAAAAACATAAAAAAAAGAAACCATTTTTTCATAATAGAGCTGTTTACATACTTCAGATTGGTTTCCATGAATCCTGGGCCATTTTCAAATCACTGCCATTTGAATCAGATAAGAACATAAGAAGTTGCCATACTGGGTCAGACTGAGGGCCCATCAAGTCAGCATCCTGTTTTCACCAGTGGCCAATCCAGGATACAAGTACCTGGCAAGTACCCAAACTTTAACTAGATCCCGTGCTAAAATTGCAGTGGCTATTCCCAAAGTCAACTTCACTAATAGCAGTTTATGGACTACTCCTCCAGGAACTTGTCCAAATCTTTCCTAAACTCAGCTAAGCTAACTGCTTTAACCACATCCTCTAGCAATGAATTCCAGAGCTTAATTGTACATTGATTGAAAAAGAATCTTCTCCAATACAGATATAGTCTGGAGATTCAAGGAAACTTCTTTCTACATGATGAACCAAGTCTGAACCACTGGGCAAAACATTTCAACTCACTTCTAAATCTCCCCATCAACATGTCTAGGAAGGCTTGGAAGGACATCACTCAAAGAACAATACTGGTAGAGCTGAATAGACTACCATCTTTGCATGTGGTCAGTAAAGCAATCCAGCCAGATTTCACCAGGGTATTCCTCAGAACTAGATGGCATATCACTGAAATTTTCCAACAAGTGGAGATTACATGCTTCCAAAAAGCTTACATAATTCTTCAAGTGTATTTGGAAGCACTGCTCTGAGCCCCAGGATTTCAAAAATGAATTAATCATTAATCTGCATAAGAGGAAGGGTGACAAAAACAGCTACAACAACCACCGTGGGATTTCTCCTCTGTCGACTAGCAGAAAAATGTTGGCAAGCGTAATTCTCAATAGAACAAGGGAGCAAATCATAGACAGCACCTTGCCAGAAGCGGTGAGGATTTAGACCCGGCCAAGGGATGACAGACATGGTGTTCATGTCCATGCAGATTCAGGAAAAGTGTTTAAGCAAAATCAAGATCTATAGTCTTTAGACACCCGACAAAGGACTTCAGTACAATTAACTGCAATAGCCTGTTGGCAATCTTCCAGAAATTTGGCTAGTCAGAGAAATTTTCATCAGGACATCTTTCCACAAATGGATGTTGGCCAAGGCACAGGAATATGGTGAATCCTCTGATCCTTTTTTAGTCTCAAATGGCACAAAACAACGCTGTGTCTGGCCAACACCCTTCCTTATGGTCTTTTGCGTGATGTTCCTGTATGCCTTTTAGAACACAGAACAGGAAGCTTACATATAGTCATGATCAGATGATGGGTTTGTTCAATCTGAGATGTTTACAGGCTCACTCTAAGGTGTTGAAATCAATGGTCAGGAACATGCTTGCAGATGACTATGCACTAGTAGCCCACTCCAGGTAATCAGACTAGATATTTCAAGCATTTCAGATATTTTAAGCTATGCAAGTTTAAGGTCCTAGTTTAAGAGTCCAAATTGTATCACCCCTGCTTGTAGCAGTGAGAGTTTGATGATTTTGCTTTGATAGTTATTTAAAATTATTTGTCGAACGAAGAGAGAAAATTTTCTCTCAATTCAAGGGGCTATTAATTCATTACTACATCAGCATACCAAAAAGAGTCTCCTATATTATCAACATAAATTGTTTCAGTTTGGGAGCAAACCTGGAAAACTGATGGCCAACCTGATAAGAACACAAAGAGCCCCTCGCCATATCACGACAATACGGTCCGCCTCATGACATCCCCACTATATTAGACACCATTCTTAGTTTCTACTCAAGCCTATACAAACTGATGGGACCCTCAGATTTGAGAGACCTTTTATGAACAACTTAATCTCCCGTATTTAACCCCAGATCAGCAAAATTGGTTGAACCGCCCAATCACTGAGCTAGAGGTTAGGAAGGCAATCCAGCAGGCGAAGCGATACAAGACTCCGGGCCCGGATGGATATACTGCTGAGTTTTACAAGAGTCTCAGATTCTCTACCTACCCCGCTGACCCTCACTTTTAATGCCCTAATTACGGCAGGCTCTTATCCACTGCATGTGAACGTAGCCCATATCACGCTTATACCAAAACCAGGGAAGGGCCACTTACTTCCAGAGTCTTATAGACCAATTTCTTTACTTAATGTAGACCAAAAACTATTAGAAAAATTTTGGCTGATCGTTTGGCGGTCTTGTTGCCTTCTTTAATCTGGCCAGGTCAAGTGGGGTTTGTGCGGCAAAGATACGCACTCACCAACATTAGATGAGTCCTGACTGCCATGGCCTTATGCAACCAGGGAAAGGAACCAGACATTGTGGTTAGCTTCGACACGGAGAAAGCATTCGATAGGGTGGAATGGGGATCTCTCTTCCATATATTATGCTCAATGGGATTCGTGGGCTTTTTTCAGGCAGCCATCCACCTTTTATATAGTGACCCGAAGGTAATTAAAGTGGCTAATCGAAGTCAATTGGAAGTTCTGTCCATCCGCAGGGGCACTAGACAAGGCTGCCCGCTTTCCCCTCTCCTTTTTCTCTTGCAGTTGGAGCCCCTCCGCCTGGCCATCCAAACAGCCCGAACCATAAAAGGGGTTCGATTTCAAACAGAAACCTTTAAATATGCAGCCTTCTCCAATGACATCCTGGTATTTTTTTTTTTAACAAATCCAAGGTAGTCACTGGGCTCCCTTCTGCAATTATTTCAGGAATTTGGGAACTTTTCCAGCTTTAAACTCAACCCAGGGAAGACCGAAGCTTTGGCCTTTCCTGTCACTCTGCTGGATCAATGGGGAGGAACCCCTTTCCTTAGGTGTGGGCCAATTCAAGGATTAAATATTTGGGAATCTCTCTTTCTACCCAACTATCTAAATTATATGACTTGAATATCTCTCCCCTGCTACATTACTCCATAGAGCGATTGAAGTCATGACAACCCCTCCCTATTTCGCTGGCAGGCCGTATCAATCTATTTAAGATGATGATCCTCCCTATATGGCTCTACCTATTTCAAAGTCTACCTCTCAGACTCGCACAGAGATTTGGTCGGATTGGAACAGGGCTTGCGTAAATTTATTTGGAGGGGTAAGAAATCCAGGATACCGTTCGCAACTTGCAAGACCGGTGGGGCAAAGGAGGATTGAGCATACCGGATCTGAGGATTTACAACCTGGCCAATAACTTAGGAATAGTCAGGGATTGGCTCCTAGATGAATCCTCTCCTATAAATATCCTAGCAGAAAAATCATTAGTTGCCCCATTAGACTTGAGATTCGCGTTGCAGACAACCAAGGACAAACTTCCTTTTTCCCCTATGACAAGGGTGGATAAAATCAGTAATTGGGTCACTGTACGGAGATCCAAATAACTAAGGAGAGGCTTTAGAGTATGTATAAAGCACAATTTGTAATATCAGGATTGTACTAATGCACTAAAATGTGGTCGAAAAGAAAGAGGGGTCCATGTGTACACCCTGTCCAGATAATAGTGAGATAAGAATGTAGGGAGAGAACTCCACCTCGCAGCCTTGCAGATCTCCTACATGGGAACTGCTCACAAGTGGGCCATCGACATTGCCATGGCTCTAACAGAATAAGCCTTGACATGACCCTCAAGAAGCAGTCCCACCTGGGCAAAACAGAAGGAGATGCAATCTGCTAGCCAACTGGATAGTGTCTGTTTGGTAAAGCAACTCCCAACCTATTGCTATCAAAAGAAATAAAATGTTGGGTGGACTGTTTATGGCCTTCTGTCCGCTTCAGATAGAAGGCTAAGGCTTGTCTGCAGTCCAAACTGTGTAGTGCTCATTCGCCTTGGTGTGAATGGGGCCTGGGAAAGAAAGTTGGCAGGACGATTGACTGGTTAAGATGGAAGTCCGTCAATACCTTAGGCAGGAACTTAGGGTGCATGCGCAAGAGCACCCTGTCATGATAAAATTTAATATAAATTGTATAAGTCACTAAGGCCTGGAGCTCGCTGAACCTGCATGCTGAAGTGACCGCCACCAAAAATATGATCTTCCAGATCAGGTGCTTCAGGTTACAGATGTGCAGCGGCTCAAAAGGAGTTTTCAATCAGCTGAGCTAGTACCACGTTGAGGTCGCAAGACAATGAGAGGCTTCAACTGAAGCAGGCCCTGCATAAACATACAACTATAGGCTGTACAGAGATCAGCGTATCATTTACACCATGGTGGTGTGTGCCAACTGCACTCAGATGGACCCTAATGGAGTTGGTTTTTAAGCCAATCTCAGAAAGGTGTAGAGTTCTGTACTATGTTTAGAACCACAGGTCTTCACAACTCTTTCTGTACTCCAGACACTTTCTTGGAGGCTGGGGTTTTCTGTTTCTATGCAAAGCTTTATAAAAAAAATCCCACAGCTAACACCATATGTGGGACTGAGCAGTGATTCCCAGAGGTCTGGAGACAAAACTAGTCTGACTCCAGCCTTTCTTAAAACAGTATATCTTTATTCACAGCTTCAATCACATACACAACAGTAGACTGCCTTTACCTTCATACAGTATACTCTCTCTACTCACAGTTTGTACTGCTTCCCCTAGTATTCATACAGCTTCATCTCAGTTCAGTGTTGTTATAGGAACTGCCTTCCTCCTGGAGACCTGGGCCTGGTCTGGGTATCCCCACTTGGATCCCTGCTCTTATTCTCCAATCTCTGATTACACCCTCTGAACTCCACCTGTGCCGCAGGACCCTGCCCATAGAGCATACTCTCCCTAAGGTATTTAAGGTGGACCAGGAGTCTAGCCTGGTCCTGCACAGGTAAACAGGGGAACACTAGGGGCAGTGCCTCACACAGACATTTAAATATCTCCAAGATATCAGTACATAGGAGGTGGGCCTCTTTCAATGAAAAGGAGGCTCTGGAACAAGAGTTCATAGGATAAGGATGAAAGGTAGTAGACTTAGGAGTAATCTAAAGAAATATTTCTTTACAGAAAGAATAGTGGATGCATTGGACAGCCTCCCAGTGGTGATGGTGAAAACAAGGTCACTATCTGAATTCAAGAAAACAATGGATAAGCACAAGGGATTTCTGAAGGACTGGTAGGGACTTTAAAACTGAGCAATTGGTGTGGATGGACAGATTAGATAGAAATGTGATGGCAGAAAGAGACCATAGGGGCTGCAGGCTGGGGGTGTAAGATTGGGATACTTGAGTCTGAGGGGAGGGGGCTGTTAAGATTATGGGGATGGCCTGAGTGGTTTATAAAAGGGCTCTGACCATTTTTAGTCACTGAATGCAGGCATCTCAGGTGAGAGCAGGCTCCAGGCTGTTGCCAGGGCTCTCTTGGCTCCAATGTAGCAGCAGCACAACTGAACTCGTGTGGTCAAAACCTCAGCTGTGGTCTGAATGAATTTACTTTCAGCCTGGCGGGCTGCTCTGTGACACTCAGACATGAACTGAGGCTTTGTTTACCTGCAGTGTGCCGTGGGATCTGGAAGAACACGTGTTTAGGACAGGAGAAGGGTATTTTGGAAGAACTTGGATAAACAGGTTAGGTTCCCCTGTCAGGTCATCTACTAAAATTATAGTTTTTATTATTCCACTTGATTGAATGCGTCTTAGGTGTTTGACTCTATCTTGACATCATTTCCTGTTGGCTGGGATGGAGGCCAGAATAGTCAAACTACCTAAATTACATAAATTTTTTTTTTTTTTTTTTATCAGCCTAGTTGTATTTAACGCAATTTCTCTCTCACCTCGATGGGGATGTACAGCATGAAGCCAGGCTCTCCAGTATGTGTCATACTCATCACCCGGATCCCATTAGCATACCCCACACTCATTTCCTGCAGGGAAGAGAGAGACAATCACTCATTGAAACAAGCACTGAAATGATCATGCTCACTAAACAAGGGAGTGTGTGTTTATACATTGATACAAGGGGGGATGGAGGAAGGGGAATCTGTCAGTTACTTTGGCACTCAACCTTTGTTTCTCGCTGAGGAGTTTAAAAGGACCATTCAAATGTGTTTTTAAGACATTATGTGAGTCCCTTTTCCCTCTAAAAAAGCTGAGGGAAAAGAGGAGTTTGGGATGTACCTACTGGTTTTTAAATTTACTTAAGAGATTTTATTTTTTTGCCAATGTTCAGCACTGCTACTAACTCCTGATGGCATGAATATGCTTTTACAAGGCACCTTCCTTCTGACATAAGGGATCGAAGCATGGCTTGTTTACAGTGATCACAAATTGGATTCAATTGTGTTTAGATGAACAAATAACTTTAGCATATCAGGTCCAGCCTCCTTTCAAGTTCACCAGAACTCCTTCAGGAAGTAAACCGGGGTGGCCAACTCAGAGAGCCACAAGCAGACCTGGTTTTCAGGATATCCACTAGATTTGCATGCACTGCCTCCACTGTATGTAAATTTAATCTCCTGCATATTCATTGTGCATATCCTGAAAATATGGACTGATTGCGGCTCTCAAGGTCCAGGGCTGGCCACCCTAGGACTAAATGAATGGAAAACAAGATTCTAAAACCTTATACATCACTTCATATAGGCTCTCTCTTTACATATTTAAAAATAGAATCAATTTTGAGACAGCCCATTGTTCTTGCAAGTCCATGAGTATATTTTCAAAGGAAAATCCCACATGGAAATTTCCTTTTGAAAAATCTTGCCAATGGTACCCACATACAATTGTGTCTGCTTTTCAGCACAAATGTACCTGCGGCAAGTATCCAGAGGGCTTTCAAAATGAACTTCCCCTCCCCTGACCTCCCTCCACCCCTTTTTGGGCACAGATACAAATACCTGCAATCTGACCAGCACAGGTTCTTTTACTCACAAAGTGGGAGGGGGGGGGGGAGGGACACTAGCTGGTAATTTTTAGCAGGGCTTTCCCAGGGGTAAACAAATCCTCTGTTGCCTCAAATACCAACATAGATTCTGAACCCTCCTAGGACAGGGAAATACCTACAGTACCTGAATGTAACTCGTCAAGAGCTAAATGCACAATAAAAAAACACACAACTCAAACACCATTTTACAGTGGTCTTGATTCCATAATCAGAGCATTGTAAAACTACCACCACAGGTTAAAAATGCTCATTTAATACAGTACACCTACTTTGCAAAAGAGAGATGGGAAGTGGTCAGGGGTCATTGGGGTATAAGATAACTCGGAGAGAACATCCATGGCACGTGGACCAATCAGATTGAGAGCTGAAAAGAGGAAAAATATTTCTGATTATAAATTGAGTGATTAAAAGCACTGCATTGGAAGGGTTTTCTCCTCCAATGTACACAAAGATTTCATTTTCCATATAATTTAGCTACTATATGATTGATCCAGTCCAATTTTATATGCAAGAGATATCTAACTTACCTATATCGTGTGTGATATATGCAATACATTCATGGTCTATCTGGCAAGTGAGATAAATCCAATATCTATCCAATGTGTGAAACTGCCAATTAGAGTCGTAGAATGTAATCTGGTATTTTGCATAGATGGCTACACTGAAAACAGATTCCTAGATACCTGTCCATTTTACAAAGGAATTATTTTGTACTAGACGACCTGCTTCAAAATAAAGGAATTCAAAATAAATTCTCTAAGCTGTATACAATTTGCTTCTGAAGTTTCATGTAGTCCCCATTTTGTAGCATCATTCAGCAAATACCCAGTTTTACCACTGAGTAAAGATTACCTTCCTCTGAAGGTGGCAAAACCTATTTCTTAACATGAAAGGATGCACCCCGATTCTTTTTACCTTAGGTGCATAGTTCATTAACATATTTGTATATGGGGTAACCAACTTCAGCCCTCAAGAGCCACAAACAGGTTTGGCTTTCAGGATATCCATAATGAATACTCATGACAGATCTGCATGCACTACCTTCATTGTATGCAAATCTCTCTCATGCACGTTCATTATGGATATCCTGAAAACCAAGCCTGTTTGTGGCTCTTAAGAACCAGAGTTGACCACCCCTGGTATAGCATAAGTAAAACATTCCTCAAACACCTAACATCTAAATAGCCCCACCTACAGTAAACAGCCTGTTTGATCAATCTTTCAACCTATGTAAGCCCTTTGCTGGCTTACTGGCCTTTGTTTATACTTCTAACATTTGGGCTTTCTTTTTGTGAACAGCTGCCCCAAAACTGAACTCAGCACTCCACAGTGCGATAGGTTTGTGCTCTTAATTTTCTGCTGCTCAGATCCTCCCACTCGTTATCTCAGTCTTGTGCTGGTGTCTTACCAGTGTACTTCCAGGTCACATCCTCCAGAAAGAGATCACTGTCATTGGGCATGTGTTTCTTCAGCCAGGCCCAGCACTGGACCTGCTGGTCAGTGGGAGAAATCATAAAAAAACTGGAAAATAAAACAGCGAGGAAAAAAATGTAACAGAGAGAAAACACATTTTCTGAGCCAATCAGGCTATAACCAGAGGGTTGAGAGTAGAAAACAGTCTGCTCCCATTCAAATACTGCAAATGCTGTCTGTTTCACAAAATCCAATGACAGCTGCAAGAGCAATTTGTAATTCTCACTACAAGCAGCAGCAAATGTTAGAATTGCCTCATATGCCGCCAATCACTGCTTCCCCTTCCCATATATTCCAAAGACCATTCTGATAACAGTGGGCTTCTGAGCTGGTTGAGCGCTCACCCACTGGGGGGGGGGGGGGGGGGAGGGCTAGGCCCCACTTTGGGCTTGGTAGGCCGCGGTGGCGCCATCTTGCGCACGTCTTTGTGTGCCGTATTGCCCTCCATAGAACATCTGTACACGCAGTATGTTGGTTCTGCGCACATGCCACGCACATAACATCGCACGCATACATACGTTCCGAGCCCAGTGCCTACCATTTTTCAAAATTGTGCTGGCTGGTCCTTTGCCCCATCACATGATAGGGGAAAGAACTAGCTGGCACCATTTTAAAAAAAGGAGGCCACCAGGCCCAGAGTAATTTTTAAATTTGGGATAAAATATCATGGCTTAATAAATGAGCACCTTAGATTGTAAGCCCTCTGGAGATAGGGAAATATCTACAGTATCTGAATGTAGTCTGCTTTGAAGTATCACAAAAGGCGGAATATGAATAAAACAGCGAGGATACGGCTATCCCACAATTTTTGGTAATAATCAGTACTTATGTCCCAACACTATTCGTATCTGAAGAAATAAAGAATCAGTTCTACAGTCAGCTAACATTTTAAGAAATATACCCCAAAATGCTAAAATCTTAGAGGTCTACATCAAAAGGCATTTAGACAAATAACTTACTAGTTATCTAACTAAATGTATATTTGGGCATTTATGCAGCTAAAGTTTAATCAGACATCTTTCTCTGCAGGCTGAATTCTACTATGCAAATAGGCATGGCAGGCTGCTAAAAGGAGTTTGGTAGACCAAGGCCAGGTCTGTCCCACAGGCCAAACTTTGGGCACCACTGCTCTAGACCATGTCATCACTCATTGCAATGACCCGAGTTGTATTCACATCATCAGGACTGTACAAGGTGCTGAATGCTCCATGGATCATCAGCTTATCCATACTAAACCGACATAACAGATATACCAAGTATCCAAATGATCATTACTATAAACTCCAAAGGGAATGAGAAACTAGCATATGAGCTGTCATTTTTAATGCAAGATCACTGGAAAAAATAGTACACCCTTTTAGAAAGCAGTTTAAGTGAAAATAATATTTTGTACCTCAGCTGATGTGAACCTCTTTGATAAGAAAATTAATTCCATGCTGGGTCAGACCACAGGTCCATCGAGTTCAGTATCCTTTCTCAGATAGTGATTGGCCACTGTTGGAAACAGGATGCTGGGCTTGATAGACCCTTGGTCTGACCCAGTATGGCACATTCTTAATATGTTTGCACCGGCCCTGGACAGAAATTTCATTTTGGTCCACAAATTCACTTACCTGCCTCAAAGAAACTTCCCTGAAAGGCACAGAGTGTAGAAACTCTACACGTCAACAGGCAGCATAGGAGAGCCCCGGCCTGGTCAGACTAAATTAAAGGAAAATAAATTATCAGGTAAGTAGTCATGTCACCTTCCTTTTCATCCAGTCAGAGCAGGCCACACCAGTGGTATGGACCCAAGCTACTTCCTCATAGGGCAGGATGCTGCAAAGGCAGCCTCCTCTTGAACTCTGAAGTCCAAACAGTAATGCTGAGAAAAGATATACAAAGACGACTATATCGCCGCTTCACAAACCTCTAAGGAGAGACCAAGCACAAAGCTGCCCAAAAAAACACAGCCTGTTCTTAACAGATCTCCAAAGGAGAGACCTAATGCCCAAGAAGCAGACTGCGTGCTTGTGGAATGAACTCTACCTTCTTCAGTCCCAAATGTTTGAGACAGCAAAAAACTGCTGCAATTACCTCCTTAATTCAGAGAACCATTGTAGGCCTAAAGGCTGCCACACACTCCCACATTCACAGTCATACAGCTCAAGATATAAACACTGTCTGAAAAGGACAGTAATCCTAAGAGAATTTAAAGGTACCATCCCACATTCAAGGGAAGGAGGAGCGTGCAGTCTTCCAGCTCCGCCTGCTCAAGGACAACCAAAAACTGACAGATCGAAAATCCAAAATGACCTTCAGAAGGAGAACGCAACTCCTCTCCCCAAGAGAGCGCTTATAATTCAGACTCCCTGCGAGATGAACAGCAATAACTAAGAAGGTTGTCTCTTATGTGAGCAGGTTTCAAAATAGCCTTAAGGCGGAGCAGACTGCAGTCTTGCAAGAATAAGGGAACTAAATTCAGGTCCCAAGGTAGAACTGGAATCCAGAGCAGAGGCCCAATATGCCTAACACTCCTCAAGAACCAAGAGACATCCGGATGAGAAGATAGCGATCAACTGCCAATACAACTCCCATAGGAAAATATCTGCTCCTGTAACTTAACAAATCCTCAGAGAGGTCTTCCTACCAAATTGCAAAACCAAGGAACCAGGTGGGACACCAGGGAAACACAGATACCCAGAGCACCAACCCTCACAAACTTCAAACCCACACATAAGCTAAGTAGAGAATCGCCTAGCTATCAGTAGCACAGCCAACATACAGGCCAATTCCGTAAAAAGTGCGGGAGAGCACCCACTCTCCCGACGCGCGCCCAGGCACCTCTCCTGAGTGCATGATTCTCTATTCAAATTAGGTGTCGCGCTAATAAGGAGGTGATAGGGACAACAGCGTGTACCTAGTGCCTTCTTATTAATGGTAGAGCTGGCTGTCAGCGGGTCTGACAACAGACACTATTTTACCGGCGTCCGTTTTCGAACATGCTGACAGCCACGGGTTAGGAAAATGGACGCTGGTAAAACTGAGCATCTGTTTTTCTAACCCGCTCACCGGCGATTAGAATTTTTAATTTTAGGTTCCTCAGACTTAATATCACTATGATATTAAGTCAGAGTGTACAGAAAAGCAGTTTTTTCTGCTATTAGTTTTCGGGGGGTTGGCTGTGCGTTTTCAAGGCGCTATTACTCCTTACATTATAAGGGGTAATAAGAGTGCTTCAAAAACGAGCATCCAAACGGGTGTTAAACAGTGCGCTCAGCTGAGTGCACTGAACTGTATTGGCCTGATAGTCTGGGAAAAAAATGTCTTCACTCGTTTAAGGGCCAACAACTCCTCATGAAACATCAGACAGCATACTCTGGAGATTTACCTACTCTAAGTATGCTGATTGCTCTGGTTTGGCCCAGATAGCCAATCATGATCAAGAAGAAATACACATAATATTCTTTTCATAGGTACTCCAGAATCAGAGCATTGAAAGTGGCTGAACTTGTGTTGCACTACTGGCTGCAAAATCTGTGCACCACAATATTCTGGCAGACACTCTCAGATTTCACTACATGACCAACTGATCAAAGGCCCTTGCATCTAAGGTAATTCATTCAAATACTGTCCATACCTGCCACATGAGAAGCTGACAAGGTCTGCAACATTATTTTTGCCAAAGAGAGAAGGATGCTCTTCCCTAAAGAGACTAAAGGACTTCAATTTCCTCCTGGACTTTTATGTAAGCTTACCACCATAACCTTGGACAACACTGAGGAGCAAACCGAAAGAGAGCAGCAGAATCATCCTAGTCTCCAAATGACAGATAGCACAAATACTTCCCCAAGGGTCTGTTGACTCTGAGTAAACAGCTCTTGCAATGTGCTCCCCAGGCCACAAACTAACATCTGCCATCCGTATAAAATCTGGCCAGGGAATCAGGTACACTCCCTGTTTAAATGCTTGCTGCCCAAGCACCATTGCCAACTCTGTCTCTATTAATTCTGAATCTCACTGAATATTCCTGGGACTGGGAGTTCCATTTATAAAGCAAAGTCCTTGATGAGGACGTAAACAGACCTTAACCAAAGGTATCTTTATCCAAGACTGCTGCCATGGAACTGGAGCCAGAACGCCACCTACGGGTTCCTTGGCATTTTACTTCTAAACTTGTTCCGTTATACGTACTTGACCCAACTTCTTAATGAACTAAGATCCCATGTAAATTCAGAGATTAAGATGGCTGAATATTGCTCTAGAGAAAAGGAACTGACAATCCTTCTCAAGTCCAGCCACAAATGGAACATGTGTTGAGAAGCAGGCATGCTCTCCAGAAGGCCTTCTCTCTTACCAGTCAATTGTCCAGATAAGGGTGTACCAAAATTCTTCCTTGCGCAGCATTGCTGCCACCACCAGCAACACTTTCAAAGGGTTATCGGGCCGTTGCCAACCAAGGGATAGAACCTGCAACTGGAAAGAAATCTCCAGCCACAAATCTCAGGAAGCGCCAATGATCCATCTGGATTAGAATACAAAGATAAACCTCTGTATGACCCAAAAAAGGATACTCCCAAAGCATCCTTCCAGATGCAGAATACCTCCGAGAAGACTTTGACTTTCTTCATGTTCAGGACGGAATGAATCATCCTACCTCTCCTGTGACTATCTTCTCAGTTCCTGAGTGACATCAGGGAGACCCTATAAGATGTTGAAAGCAAGATGAGCAAATTCCAGAACGTAATAAAGATGCAACATTCCCAGAAGCCATTACTCTCTCATAAGTTGGGCTCATCTCAGAAAAAAGAACAGAGACTGAACTCCCCAGATTTCCTCACATTGTGCTAGAGGGACTGGAACTTGTGGTTCCATCCTCACTTCTCTCTGGGTCCTGAATTGCTGAAGTCAGAGACAGGTCAGTCCAGGACATATAGTCTGCTGACCAGCTGTACTCTCAACGAAGCTCTTTTAGGAGGAAGAGATGGACTATAGAAGAGAAACCTCCCCCCCCCCCCCTTTTTTTTTTTTTTTTTTTAAATGAGTGTTTACAGACCTGTGGTAACTTTCTAACATCTAAAATCCAGTGAACATCATTGTCACCCTTCCAGAGCAGTGGGAATTGAACCTTCTTGTCCCTGGGCTGCATGCACATTGGAGCTGGCAACAAAGACCTCAGGCCACATCTAGATCCACAAACTGAAGGCCCCTAACTTCTGCCACAGGCCTTCAACCTCAGCTGTACCCAACTCCTGACTGAGGACCTCTGCTGCCATCTGTGAAGGAAAGGCATGCACCAGAGTGGACTTCCTGAAATGTCTGTCCCAGAGGAGGAGCACATGCCTACCAAAAATTAGGTACATAAGAACTGTCAGACTGGGTCAGACTGAGGGTCCAACAAGCCCAGTGTCCTATTTCCAATAGTGGACAATCCAGGTCACAAATACCTGGCAAGATCTCAACTCAGAACAAGGATGAAAACCTCCAAGGCTTCCATACACAGCTCAGAACCAGAACATGTTCTGCCACTAAGGAGAATAACCACCTTGCACAATTAGGACATAAAATCACCCATGCAAAGGAGAAGGAAAAAAAATCTCTTCTCTCCTTCCAGTTCTTCCGCTCCTGAAAACCAGTGGGAAATCTCTAACCTAGAGAGAGAGTCCCATTCCAATCCACTTCATCCCTGTTCTTTATATTATTACTCTTTCCAGGAGTCCCCCATGTAAGAGGAGAGACGCTTGTATAGACGCACCTGATAAGGGCCAGGGACGAAATAACTGAATGCAGCAGAGTTTGGGATGTTCCCTCAGAACAAAGCAGAGATAGCAGATATGCTCCCCTCCTGCACCACAGGATATAGACATGGAGGCCCAGATGAATCTGCAAACAGCCGCAGTTCCAAAATTGCAGACATCAAGCTTACTGTGCCAATGGAACTCGGCGAATTACAAGACTCCACATATTCAGTGCTTCCTTTGGGAGCTCTCAACCCAATATCCTGCACTCAATCAGGCTCTGCTATCTGCATCGTGGAAAGCAGAAAAAGTTAGGGCCGATGCTCCACATCTGAGGCCACAAAATGGCCATTGTTCCCATTGTGAAACACAAGCCTTCAGCAGGAACCAGTGGAACAGAGAACAGCGAACACGGCCCCTGAGACTCCTTAATATTGCCCTACTGCCTCTAAACCAATGCAGCTAAGCTTGCCAGCACATCCTGCAGCCTCCGAGCTCCATTCCAATTAAGAAGAGCAGTTGTCCTTTGGCATTGCTACAAAGGCTTTCTTGCTATCAGTGCTGGCCCACCAATTTGCGCTACCGCAGTTCAAACCCCGAGGAATAAAACCACCCTCACCAAAGCTCTGGCAAGGTTCCCAGACACCTGCTGACCAGCTTATTCTGTCATAGGTCCTTTTTTTTTCTTTTTTTTTTTAAAAGGCAGGTTCTGAACCTGGGACCTCTGGAGCTTGGCACACATGTATGAGAGATTAATTATCCAGCTGCTCTCTCTTTGTTTTTTGTAGATTGCTAGGAAGGGAAGCGGAGGGGAAAAAGAGAAGGGGTAACCCAGAAATTTCCAATGACTTATGGCCGCTGCTCAACTAAGGAATGAGTAACAACTCATCTCAGGAGCTGCTATTCTCTCCCTTAGGGATGAGATCAACTGGGGAGGAAGGCCCGGCTGTCACTGCAGGAGCTGTCTTACCATGAAATTCTTTTCAAACCAAGCCTAAAAGCTCAGCATGGAATACACATCCACCACTGAGCACAGAGGTATTATAAGGAGTGACATCAGTCAGCCTGTAGATCTTGGACTCCCATCTGCTGGCTGGCATGCATCACCACTGGTCTGGCCTGGTCTGACAGGATGAAGAGGAAAGGGATCATTGAAAGTTACCCAGTAGCATGAAGCAGAATTCCCAACACTATACAGCTGATAAATCTTAGGCCAAAAGTCAGGAGCTTTAAATGTGCCATGCCATTCATGACTTTAGAGTAGGCATTAGAGCAAAAGAATGGCTGACACTCTGAAACAGGTAGAGCTGCCCTATCCTCCTTTACAGAGACACAATGCTGCACACTGTATATGTTAAGGGGAGCAGGGAGGGGTTTCTGGTGCCAGGCTGCAATTTAGAGAATGGGAGTGGAGGAGGATTTACCTGCGCTTGTTTAGCCGTACAACACTACAGTCATTTTCATAGCCTCCCCGCTCATTCAGCATCCCTGTGTGAACAATGTGCCCAACTGGAACATCCAGGTCATTGGAGAAGAGATACTGCAGAACCTCTAGTGCCTGATCACCTGTAGACTAGAGAGAGAAGAATGCAGCAGAAAAGTCAGTTAGAATAAACCTTTAGGGAACCCCAACAGAGAACTATACTGGGAAAACAGTCCTTAAAAGAAACTGAGAAAAAGGATCTTTACAAATGTCTGGTTGTTATGCTCACCTGAAGGATCATTTCCAAAGGCATTTCCGCAAGTAAAGAAGAAAATTGTTTCTTACTTGCTAATTTTCGTTCCTGTAGTACCACGGATCAGTCCAGACTGTGGGTTATGCCTCCCTTCCAGCAGATGGAGACAGAGAAAAACTTGAAGGGCACCCTCTCTTAACCCGGTGTGCCACCTGCATCCCTTCAGTATAAAGAATATCCAAGCAGAATAACAGCAATAACAATAACAACAACGAATCAAGCAATAATAGGACTGTAACTATAGAAGTACAAAACAGAGCAACCTGTAGCGTTCTGCATTAAAAAGCGAATATGAGCGTGGACTCTTGAAAATCTACTCCCCGGGAGGGCGTCTGGACTGATCCGTGGTACTACAGGAACGAAAATTAGCAGGTAAGAACCAATTTTCTTTTCCCTGTATGTACCTGGATCAGTCCAGACTGTGGGATGTACCAAAGCTTCCCTATACTGGGTGGGACATTGAGAGTCCCACGCAAAGCACCCCACTGCCAAAGTTGCAGATATCTGGAGCCTGAACGTCCAAGCGGTAGTGGCGAGCAAATGTATGGAGCGTCTTCCAAGTAGCCGCTCTACAGATTTCTTGTGGCGAAACCAACTGGCATTCAACCCAAGAAGCCGCCTGTGAGCGAATGGAATGGGCTTTCAATCCCTCAGGAATGGGTCGATCTTTACAAATGTATGAGAACGAAATAGCCTCTTTCAACCATCACGCAATCGTCTGCTTAGACGCTTTCTGACCTCTCTTGGGACCGCTCCACAGGACAAATAAATGATCTGAAACTCTGAAAGGATTTGTAACTTCCAAATAGCATAACAAAGATCGTCAGACATCTAAATGACAAAGTCCTCTTGCGTGAGGGATGTTGGCTGATAAATTAGGAAAAGCCGGGAGCTCTACTGACTGACAAATGAAAGGTTGAGACCACTTTTGGCAAAAAGGAAGGGACTGTTTGAAGAGAAACTCCCAAATCAGAAATTCTCTACAAGAGAGAGCCTCTATTTCCGAGATTCTGCTAGCTGAGCAGATAGTTACCAAAAACACCGTTTTCAACGGGAGGTCCTTTAACGTGCTTTATTAAGGGGTTCAAACGGCGGATCGCACAAGACGCGAAGTACCAAATTAAGGCTCCAAGACGGACGGGAGGAATCAAATGTCTTACTCCTCTGAGGAAACGCACTGCATCTGTATGCAACACTACTGAGCTGCCAACAGGAGAGCCCAGGGCTGCCACTTGTACACAGAGGGAATTAAAAGACAAGCTTCTTGGATAAGCTATTTTGCAAAAAACCCAAAATATGAGCAATAGAGGCTTGCCTGGGAAGAATCCCTCATTCGCAACACCACGACACGAAAACTCTCCACACCCTGACATATGATAGAGAGGTAGACGTTTTCCTGGCTTGCAGCAGTATAGTAATAACTTTCTCCGAATACCCTTTCTTCCTCAATCTCCTCCTTTCAAAAGCCAGGCTGCTAGACAAAAGCAATCTGCCTGGTTGAAAAATATAGGGCCTTGACGAAAAAGATGTGGACAATATCAGAGTCATAGGGGCCCGTCCACCGCCAGATTGACCAGATCCGCAAACCACGGACGTCGGGGCCATTCCGGAGCCACTAGAATCACACTCCCTGGGTGAACTTCTATCCTGCGAAGAACTTTGCCCACTAGCAGCCAAGGAAGGAACACACTTACAGGAGAACTGAGGTTGGCCAGGGAAGCACCAGCGCATTGACTCCCTCTGCACCGTGACCCTTTCTGCGACTGAAGAAGCGAGGGGCCTTGGCATTGTCTCGTGTTGCCATTAAGTCCATGTGGGGTGTCCCCCACCTGCGGGAAATTAGATCCATTGCTTGGTCCAAAAGTTCCCACTCCCCTGGATCTATGCGCTTCCGACTTAGGAAGTCCGCTTGTATGTTGTTCTTCCCGGCGATGTGAAATGCCGCTAGCAGCGCAAGATTTTCTTCCGCCCAAACCATGAGTTGCTCCGCTTCGTCTGCTAAGGGTTGACTCTTGTTGCCTTCTTGACAGTTGATGTAGGCTACCGTTTTCACATTGTAGTATAGAACGCAGACCGCCTGGTTGCGTAGGCACGGAAGAAAATGTTGCAAAGCCAGAAGAACTGCTTTGGTTTCTAGACGATTGATCGACCAGCTGGACTCCTCCTGGGACCAGCTGCCCTGGACTGAGTGGGACTGACAGACAACTCCTCAGCTGGAGAGACTGGCATCCGTGGTCACCACTATCTAGTTCGGGACTTCGAGGTCCACACCGTGAGACAAGTTGTGCGGGCAAAGCCACCACCCAAGACTGGACCTGGCGTGATCAGTGAGCAGTAGATGGAACTGGAACTCCTCCGACTTGGGATCCCAACGGGAAAGCTACGCTCATTGTAATGGTCTCATATGAGCAAAAGACCAGGGAACCACCTCCAGAGTGGACGCCATGGAGCCGAGGACCTGAAGGTAGTCCCAGGTTTTGGGGAGTGGTAGCGACAAGCAGCGCCAAACTTTCTCCATCAGTTTGGTTCTTCGTCCCGGGGGGAGAAAAACCTTCCCAACACTGGTATCGAATCGGGCCCCCAGGAAGTTTATCGTCTGAGAAGGGATAAAGTTGCTCTTGCCTTGATTGATCACCCAACTGAGCGATTCCAGGAGACTGACTACCTTGCTGATAGCTTCCATACAGAGATCCCTGGACTTCGCCCTGATGAGCCAGTCGTCCAGGTAGAGATGAATCAGAAGTCCTTGCTTCTTCAGAACTGCTGCCACTACCACCATCACCTTGGTGAACGTGCAAGGGGCCGAAGCCAGACCGAACAGTAGTGGGCAGAACTGGAAATGCATACCTAGTTTCATAAAGCGGAGAAACTTGTGATGATCTTCGTGGATGGGTATATGCAAGTATGCTTCCCATCAGATCCAGGGACGCCAGGAACTCGTGAACCGCAGCTATCACGGAACGGAGTGTTTCCATGTGGAAATGTGGTATCTTGAGAGCCTTGTTTACCTTTTTCAGGTCCAGAATAGGCCTGAAGGATCCCTCCTTCTTTGGGACCACGAAATAAATGGAGTAACACCCCAACTTCCAGTCCATTTGGGGGATCAACTTTATTGCCCCGAGAGCAAGCAGCCGGTCGAAGGCTTGCCAAACGATCTGAGCCTTGGACCTTGAATCACAGGGGGAGACCATAAAAAAGTCTTGGAGTGGCTGAGCAATTTCCAAAGCGTAGCCTTGTTCTATGATGCTTAGGACCCACTGATTGGAGGTTATTCTGACCCATGCCTCGTAGAACTGGGACAAGTGTCCCCCCACTCGAGGTACCGAGGGATGGGTTTGCCTGATTTCATTGAGAAGACTGAGGCAAGGGGTGTGGCTGCATCTGCATCACGAGTGGTCTTGCAGCCTTGAAAGAAAGAATTCCAGAATTGTGGCCTGGCCGATGGCTGCCTCTGCCCTGCAGGCTGTGGTCTAGCCTGACAAAACCTTCGTTGTCTTCGAAACCGTGAGCGGGTTGATGGAAAACCCCTGGAAGACCTCGGCCTGTCCTCAGGGAGCTTGTGGACTCTGTTTTCACCCAGCGACTTTATCAATTGCTCCAGGCCTGCCCCAAAGATAAACTTTCCCTTGAATGGCAACGCACCTAACTTAGCTTTGGATGAAACCTCTGCTGACCAGTTATGCAGCCAAAGGAGCCTCCGTGCAGATACTGCGGATGACATGGTATGGGAGGAGGTACGAAGTAGATCATACAGAGCATCCGTTTGCATACTTTTAGTTAAAGAAAAATATGTGCATATGTGGTTTCCCTGAAACCCCAACTGGTTTGTGGCTCCTGAAGACCTTCTATTTTACCCTTTGCTTTATTACAATGTTCTTTCTTCTACTGCTATAATGCAAAAGAAAGGGATGTCTTGATAGAAACAGATGGCATCCATTTTAACTTGTGGGAGTCTGATGTTGCAAGTAGCACTAGCCTAGATGCATTATGGAGAATGGCTCCAACTACTCTGAAAATCACCCCACATTTCGAAAGGTTAATTTGCCTTCAGACAGCATATCCTTCCCAGTAACTTTATACAGTTGTGCTGTTGGGCACACAGCACAAGGAAGACAAGTCAAAGTAGTATCCCAATAAAGACTTTATGAGATGTTAACGCCTTCCTCCTCCCCCTGCCACACAAGTGCTCCTTGAACCCCCGTTTTCTTTTAAAGAAAGGAGGGCCATTAGAGATTGCTGCCTGATGCTCGTATTGTGTATGTTTACTATAACTGCTATAACATTTATAAATAAATAAATACAAGCCTATTTCCACCACCAGCAGACCCACTGGATCAGCGTACAAAGGTTCCCTGTCTACTCCTTCTCACAAATTCATCTGACATATCTTCACCAAAGAACGGGCGCATTCCATAGCGGGACCAACTATTTGGAACTCTATGCCACCCGATCTACGCCAAGAACACTGTAGGACAACTTTAAAAAAAAAAAAATTAAAAACTTGGCTGTTCAAACAAGCCTATACATACATCCGCCTCCCCCCCCATGAACTCATAGCTCACCTATTCCCACCCCCCCTCCCGATAGACCTATAAGTTTTTGTAATTTAGTTTTGGTTTTCTCTATCCTTAACTCCTGTACTTGGTCACCCTGACCCTCTATTTTCTCTCTCCCCCTGATATCCCTGTTAAATGTAACTTTCTTTTTCCCTTTCTCATTTAAAGGGTATTATTCCCCTTGTTAATTGTAAACAGATGTGATATGTATGTCGGTATAGAAAAGTTTTAAATAAATAAAAATAAAAATGAAATTCTGAGACTCATTGCAAAGTGGACATGAGGCTTTATAAACTCATCATGTTGTCGCCTTTATATGATCTTCCAAAAATGTATAACAATGTCATAAGCTGGAAGGATGCAGCATTCATTTTCCTAACCCTTTTCACTCTCAGAAACTGGGGGGCTGCAGCAGGGATTTTTTAGTAAGGGAATTCAGCAGATAGAAGTGGAGAGTCATAGAAAAAACACACAAGAGGCAGAATCATAGAAATCCAAGTACTATATTTAGAAACGAGTCACCTGATAATCTCCCTCCTGAATACTTACACTGATTTCGAACTTAGTGAATGAGGACATGTCAATGACACACACGGCCTCCTTGCAACACTTGACCTCTGACCCCACTATGTCAAACCAATCAGGTTTGTAGAACGTTTTACTCTGATCCAGTGCCAAAAGATCTAAGGAACAAAACCAATAAATGAAAACTAGCAATTCAAACAGGAACCGCCCCCCCCCCCCCCCCCCAACCCAACAAATATAAAAAGATATACGAGAATCCTCAAAATATGCTCTGCTATATTAAGTCCATGATATAGGGAATATTTTCTGATCTCTAACGCCTTACATTATATTTCAGCTCAGAAATACTCTGTGTTCTGCAGGTCACGTCAGGAGAAGCACTAAACTTTCCTCTGATTTTTATAAATGAGGGAAACATTTCTTCCTCAAAGCAGTAGCATTTGGGTTAATAATCTGACAACACTAAGGGTGTACGCTATGGGGTAAATAAAACAAAAATAAATATATGACTGCTTACCTTTCCCAGGTGGAACAAAGAACTTGGCTCTCTCAAAACCATGCTTCTCCATCCACCGGGCTCCTTGGGCATCCAACCGATCATACAGAGGGGAAGTGCGCAGCTGCCGGCCTGTCTGAAAGTCCCAACGTGGGACCTTCAAGTCATAGATGAGGGCTAGAACAGTCAGGAAAGCATCCATCAGCACACCAGAGAGCATACAGTATCCCCTTACCAAGCCATTGTACTCCACTGTACCCTTTCCGTACCAAAGACTTCACAGCATCCAATCCTAGAGTGGTCCTTACCCCGCAGTACACCCTTACCATATCAGAGAGGAATGACATCCTACAATGCACCTTACCCACATTGGTGAAAGGATAATTGCTCATCTGCAATTGTTCTCTAAAGGTATTTTCATGAATTTTCACACAATATGTGACAAGTCGTGTGACCTATCAGCATGCATCCAATGAAGATCACCTCTGGCAAAAAATATGGTATCACACTGATTGGTCAGTTTGGCATGTACAATGTTTGCAATCGCTATTTCTTTTTATTCAGTGTCTGACTGGTTCCCCTTTTTGGCATCTTTTTTACATTTTGTTTAAATCCCCTTTGGTGCTAGCATCGATAAGAGCTTGTGTCAAGTTACCTGAATGTTTGCTTGAAGGTAATGTGCCGCAGTCTAGATTGCCTGCCTCATTTGTCTTTGGTGTCCCATAAATGATTTTGATTTTATTTGTAAGCTGTTTTTTTGTTTATGTTACAGTCGTAGCTATTTGCCTTTTCAGTGCCTCCCGTTGCAGCCCTCAGATGAAACATGGGTCCGGGTCGGGGGACTCACTGCTATGTGAACTCTCTTTAAATCTGCCATTTTAAAGCTCTGGAATAAAACCTGCATTTATTATTACTTAACAATCTCTTTTCTGTGGACGCCTATTAGTTTATAACATTATTTTTGTCTTTGTAGATCCCTTGGATACATGTGCCTCTCACTCCATAATCGATTTGCCTAAAAAATATGGTACCCCACAACGCCCCTCAAACCAGTGACAAGATGGCATCCTTCCCCTCAAAGCTCTTACAATACCAGATCCAATGGGATATTCTAAGCATGGTATATACCCTAGAGTTTTACAGCAGTTGACAAATCATCAGAATTATCACAAAGCTGTACAGCCAATTACATCGCTCTACTGGCTGAACATTCCAATCAGGAGGCTCCATTTTAAGAAATTTTCAATATTGTGTCAGGAGAGGTAAACTCAAATTCTGTTTTATCTACTCCTCCTACACACTCCTGACTACCAGAGTTAGAGAGAAATTGAACATGAGATACGATGAAAAATTGCAAAATCAAGATGGTGACTCCAAATTCAGCCTACCATTCTGGGTATTACCAGATAGGCAGGTTTTCATAATCACAATCTTGGATTACAGAATATGAGAGCCAGTAAATCACTAGGTATTTTTTAAACCAAAACCTAGCAAGTATCCCAAATTCTATTTTTGCTAATGCAAACACCACAAATCCTGATTAATTCCTGATTAATAAATGGGATTCAAGACTAATCCTGAACAACATTTTTTCAGTTCATCTCTAATCTAAAAATATTTATAGTCAACTTTAGTCATTTAGAAGGGCTGCCTTCCAAAATATTCCATTCTACAGTTTCTTGTGCTGTAATTCCTCTCCTTTAGGGTTAGTTTCATGAAGGTTCTAGATGCTTTTAGCAAAGGTAGGTAGCAGTCTCAGTTCTCAGCAGACTCCTTTGATTCTGTAATATCACCAAGATTGCTCATTGCTCACAGATTCCCTGAAGATGTTTTACATGTAAAAGCCATTTAAAGTTCATGGTCTGCAAATTCTAGGTTAATTGTAATCAATTAAGTTCAGACCCATAACCAGAAACGGACAGATCATTAACCACAGGACACCAATGTCTGTCAGATCATAAATGACTTGCTGAGCTGAATTTGAGTCCATGATCTAAATGTGAAAGTCTGTATCCTACTTCTAATCTACTGAGACCTTGTGCACACTTGACTTTGCATTTTTGATGAAATGAAAAAATCCAACTCCGCGGGATGATGGGTGGGTTTCATGAGGACTAACATCATGCTGTCCTCTGAGAACACCTGTTACAGGTAAGCAACTCTGCTTTCTCCATGGGCAAGCAGGAGAGTAGTTCTCACACATGGGTGAATCCCTAGCTGTTGCTCCCCAACACAAAAAGGGACCAACAGACACCTAACCAGGTGCCAATGGGCACAACACCACCAGTGCTGTTGGTTAACAGAGAGGGAGACAGCCTGAATCCAAACAGGCGGCCCTAAGTTGAGAGTTGCGGTCTACACCTCAAATAGAGCTCTGGAGAAAAGACTAGCCAAACCTACTGTCGCGTCAGCCATCCCTATTCAGATAGTACTGGGATGTGAATGTGTGATGAGAACTCCATGTCGGAGCCTTGCAGATTTCTACAGAACTACTAACAAGTGGGCCACCGAAGTTGCTATGTTTGACAGAATGAGCCTTAACATGACCCCCAAGATGCAGTCCTGCCTGGGCATAACAGAAGGAGATGCAATCTGCTAGGCAACTGGATATGGTCTGTTTGGCAATACCCAACCTACTTCTATCAAAAGAAATAAAAAGTTGGGTGGACTGTCTATGAGCTTCTGTCCGCTCCAGATAGAAGTCTAAATCTCGCTTGCAGTCCAAACTGTGCAGTGCTCGTTCACCTTGGTGCAAATGGGGCCTGGGAAAGAAAATTGGCAGGACAATTGACTGGTTAAGATGGAAATTCATCACCACCTTAGGTAGGAACTTAGGGTGCACATGTAAGACCATCCTTACATGGTGGAACTTAGTTTAAAGGGGCTAAGTCACTAAGGCCTGGAGCTTGCTGACCCTGCATGCTGAAGGGACCTGCTCCACTGCTAGCTGGACTGGACGCTCCAGCTCCTCTTCAAATGTTGTCAATGACAACACTGATTGAGAGGAAGGAGAAGTGGCCAGATCTTCTTTGGACCTGTGAGAGTGATCGGTAACTGGCACCAGGACCAGTAGAGACCATCCGGACCCCAGGCATCAATGGAGGTTGAGTGCTCCTCACTTCGGGGGCATCTCTGCAAAAGCCGGTGTGTCTCCATTCCCAGCACTGCGCATCGACAGGGACCGGTGCTGATAGTTCTTGGTCTTCCCACGATGTTTGGCTTGGTCTTTCCTTGGTGTGGAGAACGAGGATGATGAACCAGAGGTCCTCAGTCTGGAGGTGATAGACAATGGTCTGTCTCCGGCGCTCCAATCCACTGGCAACCTCGACGGAACCCACAGTCCTGCTGATGTCGATGGCATGGTGTCAATCGGTGCAGCTCAGAGGTCCTCCGATGCTGATGCCGCTGATGGTTTGGACTTCTTTGACACAAAGAAGTGGCTCATCTTGTCGAGTCGAAGCAGACGTCCCTTCGGTATCATCTGGGTGCACAAGCGGGAACTCTGGAGATCATGCGATGCCACCAAGCAGAGGATGCAAACATCATGAGGACTGGTGATCAACATGTTTCTCGGGCACTGGGGGCATTGGTGGAAACCAGACACGGCCACGAAGGGGGATGAAACAAAAAGGGAAAAAAACAGAATGATTGCAGTGGGCAGCAATGGAAGACCGGCAGCAAGACTCCACCACCAGGGGAGTACTGACCGCGAAAATAAACTTATCCCATTTGTGAGGACTAACATCCTGCTTGTCCTCGGAGAAAAGGCTGCTGCTAGGAAATATGTGGGAAAAGTGGGAATTCTGACTCCACTCAGCTCTGCAGTTCTAAACATTTCAAAATGCTCAGATCAGTGCCTTCTCTGACCATTCACACACACATATTGCGAGAGGCTGCAGGGATTGTTAACATATTTAGAACATAGAACATGAGTGTACTCACGCATAACCTCCATTACCCGGTGACGCAGGAAAGTGCGGCTGCTTTGAAGGGCACCAAAGCGCTTTAGATCCAAAGGCCAAACATTGTCCAGAGGGTAACCGTACACCATCCACTCTGCCAAGTACCTGAGTGCAGGGATGCAGAGAAAACCAAATGTTATCTAGGGATAATTATGCACCAGCTGAACAGAGACAGGTGGAGGGAGAGAGACAAGAGGGCAAAAGGGAGTAAATGTCCAGAGTCTTTGCAGTCCATCCACTTAATTAGGCACCTTAGGATGGACTGCACATACTCTGGACACTTACTCTCTTTTGCCCTCTTGTCTTTCTTCCTCCACCTGTCTCTAGAGAGATGGAGAAGCAAAGTACACAAGGAACAGGAAAAGAGAAGGGGGCACACAAGTAACTAAAGAGTAGAATAATGAACCTCAAGGCAAACAAAGCACAGACAAAGCTATACAAGCGAGAGATGGTAAGTATATGTAGCTGGGAGCATCATTTAGCTCTCTGTCATTTTGGTGTTGAAAAATTGCTAGTTGCGACAATTCTTCAGCAAATTAAATTACTTGATGCTACAGTGCCAAGATTGTGGATGATTGGAGGTATGCCAGGATTTGTGGGGACCACCAGAATAAGACAAATTGAGTTTGAGAGGTTTTCCAGTTTAAATGTTTTTTTATGCACTTGTTAATGCACATAGATAGGAAGGCTGTGGGAAGGTAGATACTGTATATGATGTATGGTATTAATGAGATTCAGAGAGGAGAGGAATTTGGTCTAAATTCTAGGATTATCTTGCATTTGTATGAATATTTTGAGATGGCAGTATTATGGGATGATGGTAGGAAATTTATTATGCTGTGTTAACTTTATTTAAGATGCAATCTGCTTTGTGGTTTTGCAATAAAAACCCCCCATAAATAAAGTGTTGCAATGCACCAATGAGTACGTTATATGCATTTTGAGTACAGAGGTATTTCCTCATCATTTGATAACAAATGTTAATAGAAAGTTTATTTATTTATTTTAAAGCGATTAGGATACAGACCTGCACCGGGTTAAGCAGAAGTGCTGTAAGAGATCTCACAAAAAGACCTTGGGAAAGGGACAATCTGGGGAAACAAAGGCATTCTGTGACTTACTTGCCTGCACCCCCGCCGAATGAGATGCCAGCAGAGTTCATGCCAGCCAGGACAAAATAACCTTGCACGGTTGGGGATTCCCCTATGATGCACCGCATATCTGGAGTGAAGGATTCTGGGCAATTCACCAGTTGTAGGATCTCCAGAGCCTCCAGGGCAGGCATTCTTCGCAGAAGGGCACTCAGAAGTGGTTCTATACATCATTTTAAAGACAGACACCAAAGGTTTTCAAGAAGCTAATAACCCAAACATCACAGCTCACCTTCCCCACCCCCAACTTTTTATATATGCAACAAAAACAGATACTTCAGATATAAAACCTGCTCTTTGTCTAGACTAGCAAATGCGACCAGTATGGTGCTCAACATTAAGACACTATTGAATGACATTGTGCAAGGTCTATGTTCATTCAAGAAAAAGATCTCATAACCTCAAACACAGCCAGTGTTCAACACTGCAAAAAACCATGCTAAGCCATGAGAATTATCTGACATTCACCTTGAAAGCCTTAAACAGCTGCTACCATCATGTACTATGATGATGCTATTTATTTTGAGTAAATCACTAGTATTGTGTTTCTATTAAGAGCTTAGCCTTATTGTAGATTTCTTTAGACTTAGGCCTTGAGGCATAGTTTATTTTATCTAATCTTCTTTTAGTCAAATTGCTATTTCAAAGTGTTTACTTCCTTGAAATGTGAAGCTACAACTTATTTGTTTGCAAGCTGAAATTTCTAATATGCTGTAATCCGCTTTGAGTGAACTGTGTCTACAAAAAGGCAGGATAAAAATCCAAGCAAGTAAATAAATAAATGCACTGGTATCTTAGATAACTTTTACTGGACCAACAAAAAAAAAAAAAAAAAGATTTTGTAGGACATGATCTTATTAGACAACAAACACTGCAGGGCTGAAAGCCAGACAATTAAAAACTCTGTACTAAAATGCACTGAAACTTTGATCCACAGGAGTTCAAAGCCTTCATTCAGCTATTTAGCAGGTGCGGCACAGTACAAAAGAAGAGAACAAGGAATGGGAGTGTGATTTTATGTATTCATGAGAGGTCAGCCTATGCATTCAGCTCTCTCTCACGCAGACATACCAAAATGATCCCAGTCCTCCTGCAGGTTCTGAATCTCCAACTGATTTCTTCCTTCAGTGAAGATGGGTTTCGGATTCTTCTCAAAGCCCCCAGAAAGGATGCCTCCTTGCCAGTTCCGAATATAGATCCTTCCATCTGGGTCCACTATAGCTATGAAAAAAATAGAGAGACGGAAGAAGAGTGTGAGAGAATGCTATGCATTTCCACAACAAATAAACCACAGTTTGTCACGTTATTCTAATCAGAACCAGTTTCCAAAATGCAACAAAATCAGAGAATCATCACAATATGACAGGCCTTTAAATTCCAAACACACATAGTGTTTATAAAGCACAGTTCATGCAGTAGAGAGCCTCAACTTCTTTGAAAGAATAGGGTCCCCAGGATTACCAACTGCCAGTAATTACTGACAAACAAAAAGAAAAGAAAATGACATAAAAATAATTTAATGTCAGTAAAAACAAATGAATGATAGGGCCTATCTCCGGAGCTCAGGCACTGTGAGGCCACACTACTCTGGAGTTGGGGATTATGTCTCAGTGCATAAGGAGAAATTTTATTCCCTGTTAATTTTTTTCCCCTGAATCCTGCTACACCAATATAGGACAAGTGGATTATTCCTCCCTGCCAGCAGATGGAGACAGAACACACTGCTTTCTTTGTGCGTGACATCACTATTACTTTGAGAAAACCCAGTATTCCTAAAACAAAGCACTAAACATATCATAAACTTGGAAAGAAACTTCAAAAACCCCATCCTCATTCCTACAAAGGCCCAGCTTCTTGGGAGGGTCTGGACTGGTGTAGCACAATTCAAGGAAAAGAAATTAACAGGAGCAAAATGTCTCCCTCCTCTTCATTCGGCTACACCAGTCCAGATAAGTGGGAAGTACCAAAGCCTGTCTAAAAAGGAAGTGAGGAAGAGTATAATGACAAACAAGTGGCTGCCTTACAAATGTCCAACGAAGCAATAATCACCACCTCTGCTCAAGATGAAGATTGAGCTGAAGAAGAATGAGCTCTAAATACCTTGGGAACTCTATATCCCTTGAGCATATATGCTGAAGAAATTGCCTCCTTGATCCACCTTGTCAATGTAGCCTTAGAGGCTGCCTTACCATTATGGGGACCTCCAATCTATCAGTCCTTTGAAAGGAATTAGTAACCTCAAACTGCCTCAAAAGAATTTGATGGACATCCAGAAATTTCGAGTGTCTGCCCTAGCACGTCTCCTTTGAGAAAGCAGGCAGAGAAATGGACCTATTCAGATGTAAAACAGACAATACCTTCGGCAACAAAGAGGGAACTGGTCAAAAAGCTACCGTCCACTATAAACACCAAAAAGGATTCCTGCAGGACAAGTCCTGAAGCTCTGAAATACATTTAGCAAAACAGATCATTACCAGAAAAGTTGCCTTTAAGAAGAGATCTGATCAAAATATGTTTTTGAAGCACAAAGACAGGAGAGATTAGAGCTTTCAGAACCAAACTGAGATCCACTGGGGTGCAGCTGGCTGAAAGGAAGGCTGCAATCTTCACTCCCATCCAGACATGCCTGAGACTCCATGACCACAACCTCTCTAACAGGGACATTGCAGCGACCTGAATCCTATAAAGAATTTAAAGTTAAACTCTTATCTAGACCACGCTGTAGATAGGTTAGAACAGCGCTTCTCAACCAGTGTGTCGCGTCTCCCGGTGTCCCACTGCCCCATTGTACTTTCCTTCTCCCTTTTTCCAGCCCCCACGGGCCAAATAGAAGCCTCCTTTCTTCCTATCCCCACTGCCCAATGGGAAGCCTCCTTCATTCTGCCTGCCCCTAAGCAGGCCAGTCAGAAGCTCCTCCCTTCTACCTGCCAGTGGGAGTAGGAAGAAGGAGGGAAGTCTTTGATTGGCCGATGAGGCAGGCATCGCATAGCCCGGGGATGGGGGAGGGAGAAATGGCAGTGTCAAACCCCGACGAAGCAAGGTCGCCACAGGAGCCCATCCCCATGGCAGTGAAGAGGAAAACCTAACCCCGACCAAGCAAGGCTGCCTCGAGAGCCCATCCCCTTGGTGGCAAAGAGGAAACCCGACCCCGACCAAGGCCACCAGGGGAGCCCATCCCCGTGGTGGTGAAAAAAGGCGGCCCACCAGAGTAAAGCCGCGGCGGAACTGGAGCCCATCCCTGCAGTGAAGGAAGAAGAAGTTCTGGTGAGAGCTTGTGTGATTGAGAGCTTGTACATAAGAGAGCATGAGTGTGATAGAGAGAGACTGATCAGGGAGGTGATGTGTTTCTGTGTAAGACAGAGAGACAGGTCAGGAAGATGACTGGTTGAGAGAGACAGACTGCTAGTGGGGACTAATTTGGGGTGGGGGGGGGGGGTGACTGGTTGTGGGCGCTAAGGAAGAGGACTGAGAGGACAGAGCTTCAGCAGCCCTTGCTGCTTCTGGTGAGTGCTATTGGCCTGCAAGGGAAAGGAGTAGGAGAGTTGCTGGAGAGGATAAGTAAAGGTGGCTTTTTAAAATTATTTTTCTTGATTGACTGCCATTTTAATTATTGGGTATTATACGATGTCTGCTGTTTTCAAATATTTTATTGATATTTGTACATGTTTTAATAATTTTTATGAGTTTTTAATTGTTGGATATTATCCTGTTCAGCAGCTGTTTTGTAACATTTTTAGTACAGCTTTACAATTATTTCTGTGTGGGGCTCTATAGCAGCTTGGCTTATTCTGTTTTCCCAATAGGAAAAGTATTAATGTTTAGGGCCTGATTTAATAGTTGTATTTCTTAGATAGGTCGGCGCTAATTTCTTCCGGTGCCGGGAAAGTGCACAGAAAAGCAGTAAAAACTGCTTTTCTGTGCACCCTCCGACTTAATATCATAGCGATATTAAGTCGGAGGTCCCGAAAAGTAAAAAAAAAATAAAAATTTGAATTCGGCCCGCAGCTGTCAGGCCGAAAACCAGACGCTCAATTTTGCCGGCGTCTGGTTTCTGAGCCCATGGCTGTCAGCGGGCTCGAGAATCGACGCCGGCAAAATTGAGCATCGGCTGTCAAACCCGCTGACAGCTGCCGCTCCTGTCAAAAAGGAGGCGCTAGGGCGTTCGTCCGCTCTCCCGCGGACTTTACTGTATCGGCCCGTAACTGTGCGTGTCTTGAACTAGGGGTAGGCAATGGCTTAACCGTATTTGTTTATACTCTAGGTTCGCTTTCCAAGGTCCTCCTTTTCTGGGGCAGCCATGGGCAGGATGCTGAGTCCATCTGTCTACACTAAGGAAAACAAAAATTATCAGGTAAGTGATTTCTCCATTTCCTAGCGTGTAGTCAGATGGACTCAGGATCAGTGGGATGTACAAAAGCTACTCCCGGACAGGGTGGGAGGCTGCCTGTGGCTCACTTAGTACTGTCCTTGCGAAAACTGTGTCTTCTCTGGCCTGAACATCCAGGCAGTAGAACCTGGAGAAGGTATGTAGGGAGGACCATGTCGCCGCTTGACAGATCTCGGCGGGTGATAGCAGCTTGGTTTCTGCCCAAGATACTGCCTGGGCCCTAGTAGAATGAGCCTTAACCTGCAGAGATAAAAGGCTTTCCTGCCTCTATGTAGGCTGCCTTGATTATGTCCTTGATCCAGCGGGCTATGGTTGCCCTCGAGGACGCTTCTCCTTGCTTCTTTCCGCTGTGAAGAACGAATAAGTGATCCGCTTTGCGCACCGGTTCCGATCTTTTCAGGTATGGCACCAGGAGTCTGCCGACATTTAGATGGTGAAGGAGGCGCGAATCTTCAGAGTCTTTTTGTTCATCCAGTGATGGTAGGGAGATGGCTTGGTTCAAATGGAACTTGGAAACCACTTTCAGTAGGAAGGAGGGGACTGCGTGCAGCTGTATGGTTCCGGGAGTGAACCTCAGGAACGGTTCCCGACAGGATAGTGTCTGTAGTTCGGAGATGCCATGAGCTGAACATAATGCCACCAGGAATACAGTGTTCAGTGTTAAGAGGCATAGTGACAGACCACGAATTGGTCTGAAGGAATCCTCGGCTAGGAAGTCTAATACCAGATTGAGGTTCCATAGGGGCACTGGCCACTTTAGGGGTGGCCGAAGTTGCCTAACCCCTTTTAGGAAGCGGGTCAAATCTGGATGAGGTGATAGGCCGATACCGTTCACTTCAGCTCTGAAGCATGAGAGAGCGGCTACTTGGACCTACAGTCTTGTAGGAACTCCAGAATCATAAGGATCTTGGCTGTCCATGGGAGTGTCACGCAGTCCTCGCACCAGGCTTCGAATATTCTCCAGATCCGTATGTATGCCAGAGATGTTGCGAACTTGCGCGTGCGGAGCAGGGTGTCAATCATGGCTTTTGAGTAACCGCGCTTCTTCAGGAGAGTCCTCTCAAGAGCCAAACCATAAGAGAGAAGAGAGACTGTTCTTCGTGAAGAATCTGACCCTGCTGGAGAAGGTCCTTGTGTGGAGGTTGGCACATAGGGCTCCCCGCAAGGAGTCTTTGCATGTCTGCCTACCATGGGCATCTTGGCCAATCCGTGGCCACTAGTAGAACTAGTCCCCTGTGGTGCTCTATCTTGTGGATGACCTTGCTCGGTAGTGGCCATGGGGGGGGAAGGCATACAGTAATTCTTCCTCTGGCCAATTCTGGACAAGAGTGTCGATCCCTTGGGAGTGTGGCTCTCGTCTGCGGCTGAAGAACCTGGGGACTTGAGCACAGAGAGGTGGCCTGTAGGTCCATGGTTGGGAAACTGGAGCGATTTACTATCAGTTGGAAGGCTGTGGCCAACAGCGTCCATTACCCCGGGTCCAGGTTCTCTCTGCTGAGGAAATCTGCTGAGACGTTGTCTTTTCCTGTGATGTGGGAGGCTGAGATTCCTTGCAGGTTTATCTCTGCCCATGCCACGAGAGGATCTATCTCCAGAGACACCTGCTGGCTCCTGGTTCCTCCCTGGCGGTTGATGTAGGCAACCGTTGTAGCGCTGTCAGACATTGCTCGAATCGCTTTGCCTCGGAGTATGTGGCTGAATCGCAGACAAGCTAGTCTGACTGCTCGAGCTTCCTGGCGGTTTTTGTTCCATCTCGCCTCTTCCTTGCTCCATTATCCCTGGGCCAATTCTGGACGAGACAGTTCCTGACAGTGGGCTCCCCACTTCGCAGGCTCGCATTCATGGTGAACAAGATCCAGTTCGGTGGGGTTAGGCTTACTCCTCTGCTTAGGTGGTTTTCCTGTAGCCACCACTGAAGCTGAGAACGTATCTCTGCTGGTAGTTGGAGGCGAATTGAGTAGTCCTGGGACAGTGGGTTCCAGCATGACAGTAAGGAACGCTGGAGCGGTCGCATGGGGGCCTTTGCCCAGGGAATGACCTCCAGAGTTGATGCCATGAATGTCAAATGTAGCCTCCATTGTAAATAAGCCGCCTCTGCCAAAACTTGATTGTCAATTGTATGTTTCCTATAGCTCTTAGACACTTAATCTACAGCCTTGTAATCTAAACTCCAAGTTCGCTATTCCATGCCTCCCCAGTCATTTGCTGTTAGGTCCCTCCCTCAACACATTAAGTTACATTTGCAAGTTAATTTATTCATTGTAAAGCCTGTTGCTGCATTTTTGTTTCTTGTTAACCGATGAGATGTTCCCAACGACTATCGGTATATAAAAACATTTAAATAAATAAATAAATGTGGCCGAGGACTTGAAGATAGTCTCATACCTTGGGGCGTGCATTGGTCATCAATCATCGTAATTGTTCCATCAGCTTCCTTCTCCTCGGAGGAGGGAGGAAGACTGTTCTGTTTGGTGTCAAAACGAGCCCCCAGGTACTCTACAGACAGAGGGCTGCAGACTGCTCTTGCCCGTGTTCACGACCTAACCGAGCTCCTGCAGTAGGTTCTTGACTCTGCTGGTCACCTGCTGGCTCTCTTCCGAAGACTTTGCCCTGATCAGCCAGTCGTCCAGGTAAGGGTGTACCAAGATCCCTTCCTTTCTCAGTGTTGCCGCCACAACCACCATAATTTTGGAGAATGCTCTGGGGCGGTTGCTAGGCCAAAGGGTAGCGCTTGGAACTGGTAATAGTGACCCAGTATCGCAAAGCATAGAAAATGCTGGTGATCTTGATGGACTGGAATGTGAAGGTAGGCTTCGGAGAGGTCCAGGGTTGTTCGGAACTCTCCTGGTTGTACTGCTATTATTACGGAGCGAAGGGTCTCCATGCGGAAGTATAGTATCCGCAGATGGCGGTTAACTTTCTTGAGATCCAATATGGGTCGGAATGATCCTTCCCGTCTTGGGGTCGATAAAATAGATAGAATAGCGCCCTGTATTTCGTTGGGGCATAGGAATCGGACTTAATGCCTTCAGACTGAGTAGTCTTATCAGAGTGGCTTCCACTGCCAGTCTCTTGGTTTGGGAGTGGTAGGGTGACATCATAAATTTGTCCCGCGGGATGCTACGGAACTCCAGACTAACTTTCTCGAATGATGTTTAGTACCCATTTGTACAACGTGATCTCAACCCATCTTTGGTAGAAGAGGGCAAGTCGACCTTCTATTTCCTCTTCCTGAGGATGGGTCGGCCCATTCTCATTGGGGGGCATGGCTGGAGCCTGCCCTCAGGCCTGTTCCTCTCTTGGTCTGTCTGTTCCAAAAGGGCTAGGACCTTCCGGAGGGACGAGGTGCCTGAACTAGTAGTTCCTGTAGGGGCGAAAGCGTTGGGAGCCTCTGATCCTAGTTCTTCTGGGGGAGGGGCGTGGGATTTTTACCTCTGTCTTCTGGTAGCCGAGGCACTGGAGATTTACCCCACTTGCTGGCTAACTTCTCCAATTCGCTTCCGAATAAGAGAGATCCTTTAAAGGGCATTCTTGTGAGATTCACTTTAGAGATTGCGTCAGCAGACCAATTCCACAGCCATAGCTGTCTTCTGGCTACCACTACAGAGGCCACGCCTCTGGCTGAGGTATGCACCAGATCTGAGCTTGCGTCCTTCAGGAAGGCTACTGCAGGTTCCATCGTCTCACCGGTATACGTTTCGGAGTTATTTTGCTCTCTCGAGATGAGCAAGCAGGAATGTGCCACCAGTGTGCAGCAGGAGGTAATCTGCAGTGTCATAGCTGTTGCGAAGGCCTGCTTAAGAATAGATTCCAATCATCTATCCTGAGTGTCCTTCAATGCAGCCCTCCCTCAACTGGAATGGTTGTTTGCTTTGAGACAGCACAGACCATGGCGTCCACTTTCGGAAGACGCAGGTGTTCTTTGGTCGCTGGTTCCAGAGGGTATAAGGCTTCCAAGGCCCAACCTCCTTTAAAGCTGGCCTCCGGGGCATCCCACTCCAGGTCAATCAGTTCCTGAATGGCTTCCATCATTGGGAAGTAGCATGAAGCTTTACTAAGGGACACCAAGATGGGGTTCTTCTTTGGTTCTGCCATAGGGTCCGTGCCTGGAATGCCCAGAGTCTGGGAAACAAGGGCTGGTAATTCATCCCTGTGGAAGAAGCGAAGCATGTTTCGCTTCTTCCATGGTTCCAGGCCTGGAAGGATTTCTCCTTCTTCCAGGGAGCCGGCATCATCTGAGGTGTGCGGGTCCCTGTCAGGGAAATTCTTGGTTAGGCGAGGCATGTCTCAAGGCATCCGAATAGGGCCAGGAGGATCTTGTGCTTCCCACAGGGGTTGAGCCTGGGTCGCAGCTGGGGCTGATTGCGTCTGAACGAAGGCTTGCAGCCCTTGGAAAAATTCTAACCAGGAGAAGGTTCTGGGTCCATGATAATTCCAGGGGGAGTCGAAGTAGGGGCCCCAGAGGTGCCTTCCTGTGGAGAAGCCATCTCAGAGTTGCATAGATCTGGGGGGCTATCGTATGTAGTAGTTTCAGATCCATCTTCAGATAATGCGGGACCATGTTTAGGACCTCCCTGGGCTTCTTCGCAATGCTGATACAGGCAGGACTCCAGTTCAGGCTGCGCGGCTCTTATACGGCAAGCTGTGCAAAGAGGAATGCCTTCTGGCCTTCTTGGATGCTGGTGCCATTGCCTCAATGACTCGACGCACAGGTAATGAGCTTCAATGTGCGCATGTAGTTATGCGCACGGAGTGCGCTCAGTTGTGCGCGCAGCTGTGCGCATGTTTGTATTGGACGTGCACAAGTTAGGCGCATCGGCCATCCGGCCAGCCCTGCGCGTACCGCCGGTCGAGAAAGGAAGATGGCACAGACAACCCCCATGCACAAGATGGTGCCCCCCCCCCCCCCCCGAGGGTCTCCACGTGTGTGGACCCTTGCACCGGCTAGGGGACTAGCCCAACCAAGGCTGCTCAACCCAATCGGTGCTCCCTTTTTTACCTCGCCGGAAGAAGGAAGAATCGGTACGGCGATTTGAGCTCTGGAGACCGGAGACCTGAATTTAAAGCTTTCTGCTTACCTGGTCTCTGTGCTTACCGATCGTGTGCTGAACGGTCTCCAGCTGCGGGGGGAGAGGGTTTTACCTTCACCGGCGCGCTCTGTTATGCACCTGCTGCCTTTCAGCCCCTCTGGGGGCCAAGGCACACTTCTGAGGAATATCGGAAATCACCTCAAGAATTCTCAACTGGGAAGGGACCCTTAGATATCACCGCAGGAGACAGGGGCTCGATCTTCTTTAAGGTAATTTTGTCTTCTTGCTGTAATTTTCCTAACACTGTGCTAGTGTGTGGGATAGTGTCCACATCTGCTAGGAGACAGAGATACTGAGTAGCTGAGGTCACTGCAGGGGTATATCTAGGGTGACGTCAGTTTTGAAATTTGACTCCAGATTTCTGCTAGCAGAAGAGCACATAATCCACTGGTCCTGAGTCCATCTGTAGTTAATATCATTTGCAGAATCGGTTGTTGGAAAGGTAGGCCTGTGAGTAAGTTGTCCTCTTTCATCCACCATAGGAGCAAGGACCGTAGTTGTTGAGTTACTTGAACTGGATAAGACAGTTGTTGAATGGCTTGTATCCACTGCCTTCTGAGTGCCCATTGAGTGACTCTCATGGCTAATCTGGCCATAGGAGTGACATGAACTGTGGAGGCCATGTGACCCAAAAGAGTGAGACATTGATGAGCTGTCACCTGCATCCGTGTGCGTAGAGAGCCTGCTAACGAAGCGAGTGTCTGTGCACGGTCTTTTGGGAGGAAAGCTTTTGACCTTATGGTGTTTAATTCTGCTCCAATGAATTGCAACAGGTGAGATGGTGTGAAGTGGGATTTCTGGTAGTTGATTAGGAATCCCAGCGAATGGAGTAGATTTATCGTGAGCCTGAGAGAATTGAGAGCTCCTTGTTTTGTTTGGCTTCTGATGAGCCAGTCGTCTAGATAAGGAAAAACGTGCACGCCTTCCTTGTGCAAGTGGGCAGCTGCCACTGCCAGGCACTTTATGAACACTCGAGGTGCTGAGGTAAGACCGAATGGTAGCACCCTGTCCTGGAAATGTTGACGTCCCACTAAAAAGCAGATATCTGCGATGAGGAGGGAATATTGGAATGTGAGCGTAAGCGTCTTGAAGATCCAGAAAACAGAGCCAATCTCCTTTTTTAAGTAGAGGTAACATGGTGCCCAATGACACCATCCTGAATTTTTCCTTTCGTAGGTATTTGTTGAGCTTCAGGAGGTCCAATATGGGACGTAGGCCTCCTGTTTTCTTTGGAATGAGGAAATAACGGGAGTAGAATCCTCTGCCCTGCTGAGGTCGGGGAACTGATTCCACGGCCCTGGATCTCAGAAGGGTGGATAATTCTTTTTGTAAGAGTTTGGATTGATTTTTCACTGTCCAAGACGAGGTGGGTGCAGTATCGTTTGGTACAGTGAGGAAGTCCAGGTGGTGCCCTTGAGATGTTATCGAGAGTACCCATTGGTCTGTAGTGACATGTGATGGAAGAAAGTGATCCGACCACCTACTGGCAAATTTGGGGGTCGGATTGGTAGGTAGGCTTTTGTTCTCTGGTGAGATTTCAAAATCCCGAAGCTGGGCCTTTTTGCAGAGGGGGTTGAGCTCTAGGTGCTCTTGGTTGTCGGGTCTGCGATCTTTGTGCTGGCCTTGATGACCTTCCACGGGTAGCAGGAGTATAGTATCTCCGTGGTCTATAATATGGCCTTTTTGAATCCTTCCTGGGAAGTCTTAGTGTGGATGTTTGGGACTCTGGTGGAGCAGAGGAAAGTTGACTTAATGTTTCCAAATGTTCCTTCAGCTGGGAGACTGCTTCACGTACTTTATCTCCAAAGAGATTATCTCCTGCACAAGGAAGATCAGCAAACTTCTCTTGCACTTCTGGTCTCAGGTTGGAGGCCTTGAGCCAGGGCCATCTGTGGGCACTTATGCCTGTGGCAGACATTCTAGATGAAGTCTCGAAGTTGTCATAAGCTGCTCTAACTTCATGTTTCCCAGCTTCTAGGCCCTTATGGATAATGCTGTTGAAGGAATCTTGAAATTGTTGGGGAAGAGGTTCCAATAACTCCTAAATTTGTTTCCACAGATTACACTGATATTGCGTCATATAGAGTTGGTAGGACGCAATTCTGGTCACTAGCATTGATCCTTGAAATATTTTTCTGCCAATGGTGTCCAAAAACCTGTGATCTTTCCCAGGAGGATTAGATGAATGAGGTTTAATTCTTTTAGACCTCTTTTGAGCTGATTCTACTACTACTACTGATTGGTGAGGTAGTTGAGTTTTCTGGAAGCCAGGAATATGCTGGACTAGATAGGTAGCATCAGTCCGTTTATTTACAGGTGGTATGGTGCAGGGATGATCCCATAGCTTGTGTTGCAAGTCCACTAGAACTTCATGAACTGGTATTGCCAGGACTTCCTTAGGTGGATCCACAAACTGTAATACTTCCAGAGTTTTCTGTCTAGTATCTTCTTCGGATACTAGCTGAAAAGGGATAGTATCAGCCATGTCTTTGATGAAATTAGAGAAAGAGAGGTCCTCTGGAGGGGATTTCAGTTTTTCCTCCGGAGGAGAAAGATCTGAGAGGTCTTCCTCTGAGGAAGAGTCAGTATTTGGATCATCCCAAGTGTCCGATGAACGTGGAGGAGGAGGAGTCTATGGAAGAGGAAAGGATGGCATCGAGGGTTTCACCGGTGGTCTCGATGGACATAGTGGAGAAAACGATGGCCGTGGACGAGAGATTTCCGATGGACCTGGAGTAGGTTCAGGCATCGGTACTTCCTTTGTTATTTCTTCTTCTTCCATCGGTCTTGGCGTCGAGGCATCGGGTTGTTGCACCGGAATGGCACTGATGAGAAAGTGTCCAACTTCGCTAATATTGGCGCCAAAAAGGACATATCCAGCACCGGCATTGGTGTAGGCATCGGTGTCTGTGAGGGTAAGGGTGTCGGTGGATGAACCGGCACTGGCGATGGATTCTATGACGGCATCGGAATCGGTATGGATTCTATGACGGTATCGGTGACGGGGGTGGAACCAGTGTCGGCGATAGAGCTGGCATCGAAGGTGGAACTGTCATCGGTGCTGGCATCGAAGGCATGTCACGGAGTGCATCTCGAACTGCCTGGCGGATATAACCATCCAGTTCCGCCCTCATAGCTGGTGAAAGCAGAGCAGCTATGGGGGGAGGCAGTGAAGGCGATACTGGTATCTCCACAGGTCCCTGTGGAGGTACGGTTCCTGGCACCGATATCGGTGGGGATCGCCTAGGAGTCGAAGGCCTCGAAGGACATAGAGACTCCTCTCTCCGAGGTTTCTTCGGAGTTGGTTCGATAATTGTCGAGGGAACTCTGGTTATCGGGTCCAATTCCGGATCCTGAGGCTTCCGGTGTCAATGACTGTGTTTCTCTCGATGTTAGACGCCTTTTTCGATGGTAGATGTAGACGTTATCGATGACCGTGAAGGGGTCAGTGAAGGCCGATCACCTGCTTCATCCGGCCGACGTCTAGTTTTTAGGATGACTTTTCTAATCGCTCCAGCCGGAGACGATTGTGTCGAAGTTGAAGTCGACGGCATCAGTTGAAGATGGAATAGATGTTCCATTTTTTCCATGCGCGCTCGTCTGCCTTTCGGCGTCATCTCTGCGCATCTCGGGCACGTCGAAACATCATGTCTCTTGCCGAGACAGAGTACACACTCGATGTGTGGGTCCGTTATGGACATAGTGCGGGAGCAATTTGGGCACTTTTTAAAACCGGTAGCCATAACGAAGGCCGGACAGTCGTTGACTACCTTCTGACTCGGTTTAACAATAACGAACCGACCGTAAAAAATTGTAAACACTCACCGACTGTGGAAAAAGGGAGATCCCTACAGTGGGATAAGCTTTTTCCGATATCTCTAAACTTTTTTTTGTAGTGAATATTCAACACAAAGGGCTCCTATAACCGTGAGGCTAACAGCAGCGGCTCGAGGGATCATGGCATGCTGGGCATGCTCAGTGGGCTCAGGATGCCAGTCAAAAGTTTCTAGAAACTTTGACGAAAGTTTTCTGTGATAGGGCTCTGTCAGTAACGTCACCCATATGTGAGGACTAGCATCCTGCTTGCCTGGGATAAAGTTAATACTGCTGTTTTGTTCTATACATCTGATTATCCAGGATTAGTAGCCAAAAGAAAGCTTTACCGTTGTGACTCTTCAAACCTGCAAGTCTCTCTGGGCTTCAGAGAGTGTACAGAGCTACAGTTCTTGATTTTATTCCCCCTACTCAGTAGCTTTTCCCACTCCCTGCTCATCAGATGGCATGCCTGAGCAGTTCAGAAGACTAACTGGCACAGAGGCTGAAAGGAAGCCTCTTCCGAGGCATATTAGCCAGCATGATGTTCCGACGAATGTCGGTATATAAAAATCAACAAATAAATAAATCACTCATGGCCAGGATTTGTTGGCATAAGAGCAGCAGTCTTACTGCCTTCCCTGGGCCTGTGAGCACATCTGTCAAGTCCAGGCCCAACTGATTCACCTGTACTGGAGCGCACAGCACTATAGCCTGAGCGAAGAGGCTAGCCCACATACACACAATTACTGTGGGTGGATTTAGGCATGCACCTAGGAAGCGAAATTCTGAAGGTGCTCAAAAACTAAAAAACTTCCCATGCTGCTCTCTGATTTCTCAGGGCAAAACCTCCCATCCCTGATCCTCTGCCTATGGGCACCATAATCTTAATTCCAGCCCTGAGTATTACTACAATGAACTCTTGATCTTGCTCAAAACAGAAATGAGTAAAATTATTTCATCACTAAATAGATCTGGCTGTCAGATACTTGGGGGTCAGATTACGTGCAAAAGTTGGCTCACATGATTAATGCCTTGCACTCCAGTACAATGGAGTTTCACTCATTCCTCCCATCTGCCTCACAGATTACAATAAGGTCTCATGCATTTTTCATATCACTAGCTTCAGACACTGCCACAGGGTATCCATAAATGTATCCAATTTCTTCACAATTCTATTCATTTTATCTGCTGAGTCCAGCAGTTTAGTCTAACTTTGTCTGTATACTGTAAGATAGCATGTTCTTACTTGGTGTGCTGCTTGGCAGAGGTTTCTGCAATGGCCTTGTCAGGAGATAGAAATGTTCACAGGCGTGCAGTGGGATGCTAACTGGCTCTTCATTGGAGAGACCCAACTCATAAGCCCACTGAAAACATTTAAAAACAAATGGCAAGTAGTAAGTGAATAAGTCAGTCATCTATATAACATTCAGATACCAAGATCCCTTTATCCTTCTTCTTTGGGTCACATTTTCAGAGCCCACAGGGAGGTTTGTAGGCCCATGGGTACTTTGTACTCTCGGGGCCACAAGTTCATTTTCAAAAAGGAAACTCCTCACCACCCACTTCAACTCTTCTCCCCTCTATGGACGACTTCCAGCATTTTCTCTCTTCTCCACACTCAATTTTCCCTCTCCTCTGCATACTCCCCAGGCCTGACCCCAGCATGCTCCTTCAGCCAATCCATTCCAGATTTACCGTATTTTTCGCTCCATAAGACGCACTTTTTTTTCCCCCAAAAGTGGGGAGAAAATGTCTGTGCGTCTTATGGAGCGAATATAAAAAAACCCAAAAAACTAAAAACTAACTACAATCCCCCAGCCTCCTGACCCCCCCCCCCCCCCCCAAGACCTGCCAAAAGTCCCTGGTGGTCCAGCAGGGGTCCGAGAGTGATCTCCTGCACTTGGGCCGTCGACTGCCGGTAATTAAAATGGCGCCGACGGCCCTTTACCCTTTCTATGTCACAGGGGCTACCGGTGCCATTGGTCAGCCCCTGTGACATAGAAAGGGCAAAGGGCCGTCGGCGCCATTTTGATTACCAGCAGTCGACGGCCCAAGTGCAGGAGATCACTCTCAGACCCCCGCTGGACCACCAGGGACTTTTGGCAGGACTTGGGGGGGGGGGGGGGGGAGGGTCAGGAGGATAGTAGTTAATTAAATTTAAAGGGTTGGAATGCGGGGGGGGGGATTCCCACAGAAAGAGAACGATAAAAAGTTTTCTGATCTGGGGAGTAAACCGAAATGGCCCTCCCCAGACCAAAAAACAAAATGGGGACAAAAAAAAATGTTATGCACTCCCCTAATTTGCTCCATAAGATGCACAAATGCCCGGGAACAGAGCCGGTTTAGCACACTTTTTTTTTTTTTTTTTTTTTAAGTTTTCCCCCTCTGAATCCTAGGTGCATCTTATGGAGCGAAAAATACGGTATAGTCCATTCCCCTCAAGCATTCAACTCTCTCCTCGCCTCCCAATATTTACTCACTTTCATGTCATCCCCCAAGTATAAATCTCTCTCAACATTCACCCCCATCTAAACCCCACTATTCCCATGAATTCTCTCTCACCTCTAACATTCATGTCCCTCTTACATTGCACCCAGGCATTCATCCTCATTTCCCTTCCCACAAATCACTCACAAGAGTCACAGCTATGGTCTGGGACTGTTTCTGCTCCTGCCTTCTCCCTCCTCCTGCACCTGCTGACAACAGGCAGCCTCTGGTGGAAAGGAAAAGAGGAGCTGAAACTGATACAACAGAAGAAATAGCCATCCTGCTCCTGTGGAGGCTCTTCCTTGTTCTGCATTGTCAGCTCCATCCTTATCTCCTCCCCTATCATCCCTGAATGACAGGAGCCACCTCGCAATGGTAGCCTCGGAAGCCTGGGTACCTTTTTTCGAACCTCTCCATGAAACAAAAAGATGGTCAGACTTCCTAAAATCATTTGTTACCTTGAGATATCTCAACAAAGCCCTGCGGACTTCAAAAAGTTTAAGCTCCCACGCATGAGGCGTGGAAGAATCCAACTCTGGAAAAGCCGGAAGCTCCACTGTCTGATTCACATGAAATGCTGATACCATCTTTGGTAAAAATGAGAGTACCGTCTGCAAGAACACGCCTGAGTCTGAAAGCTGTAGAAACAGAGCACAGCAAGACAGTGCCTGCAACTCAGATTCTCCTTGCTGAACAAAGGACCACTAGAAAAAACAACCTTTAGGGTCAAATCCTTAAGCGTCACTCTACGAAGCAGATCAAAAGGCGCCTCATACAAACCTCTGAGAACGAGATTAAGATTCCAGGATGGCCAAACTCTGCTCACTGGAGGGCATAAATTCTTAGCCCCACAAAGAAATTAACCACATCAGGATGAGAAGACAGCGTGCAACCTTCTACTTTACCTCGCAGGCAAGCAAGAGTTGAAAGCCAAACCCTTGACCAAACCTTCCTGAAGAAAGGATAAAATCTCAGATACCGAAGGCCTGCACTCTGTTAGCAGGACTCAAAAACCTTCCAGACCCTCACATAAGACAATGAAGTAGATGTCCGTCTATTCTAAAGAAGAGCAGCAATGACCGGCTCTGGATACCCTCTGCATCTCAAACGCTGCTTCTCAAAAGCCAAGCAGCCTGGTCTGAAAATATGGGACCCTGTCGAAGAAGGCATGGAAGATGGCTGATATGTAATGGTCCATCCACTGCCAAGTTGACTAGATCCACGAACTATGGCCGATGTGGCCACTCCGGGGCTTCCAACACTACTTCACCCGGGTGTCTCTCTATCCAATGCAACAGCTTGCCTACTGGAGGAGGAAATATGTAAAGCTTAACCTCCTGAGGTCAGGGTACCACCAAAGCATTGACCCCCTTGGTCCCATACTCTAGTCTTTGACCATAAAAACAAACCGCCTTCGCATTGAAACGAGTCGCCATAGATCCACATGGGGACAGCCCCATCTCTTGTGGATGAGCTGCATCTCTGTATCAGACAGCTCCCACTCCCCCAGGATCTAGTAACCTGTGACAAAGTCCACTTGAACATTTTTGACCCCTGCGATGTGTGACGCTACTATTTGCTCCAAATGTTGCTCTGCCCAAAGGATTAGCTCCTGGGCCACTGCTAGATTGTTTCCTCCCTGCTAACTGATGTAGGCTACGGCCATCACATTATCCAAAAAGACCCTCACTGACCGGCCCCGTATCAAAGGCAAAAATGTAAGCAATGCTAACTGCACTGCTCTGGTCTCTTAACTGACTGATAGACCAAGAGACTTCCTTTGTGGACCAAGTGTCCTGGGCTGGCTGCTGCTGACATACTGCTCCCCATCCAGATAGACCGGCATCGGTAGTAAGAATTACCCAATCCGGGATCTCCAGATCGACACCACAAATTAGACTGGACCATCAGCAGCCACCAAGACAGACTGTCCCGTGCAGAACTCTCGAGAGGCAAGGGAAGATGAAACTCCTCAGAGAGCAGATTCCACTGCATCAACAGTGCTCTCATATGCACAAAGGCCCCCACTAACTCCAGTGTTGAAGCCATTAAGCCCAGAACCTGCAAATATTCCCAGACTCTGGGTACTGGTAACTCCAACAAGCGCCCAACTTGTCTCTACAACTTGCAAACCTGCTCCTCTGTCAGAAACACTTGCCTTTCGTGTGTTGAACCTCACTCCTGAATAGTCCAGGGTCTGAGATGGAACCAGGTAGCTCTTTTCTAAATTCACCAACCAGCCTAAAGATTCCAGAGTATTTATCACATTCTGCACCGAACTGCAACTTTGCCCTGAGGAGCCAGTCGTCCAGGTAAGGGTGACACCAGCACTCTCTCGCACCATAATGCCATTGCAATCACCATCATTACCTTGGTGAATGTATGGGATGCCGTAGCCAACCCAAAAGGAAAAGCCATATATCACCATTCACCCAGATCATCACCATTTTCTGTGGTTCATGGTGTTGGGGCAGCATTTCCAGTTTCAGGCTTTTCCTTTTGGGTTGGCTACGGCATCCCGCACATTCACCAAGGTAATAATGGTGATAACATAAGATTTTGGTTCAGGCCTTTGGCTCACTCAGCTTGTCCCAGAGTCCTTTGCTGTCTGCCTTAACTGAACCTTTCACTGACATCAGACTCAAGAATTTGGAAGACCTGTAGGCTCTGCAAAGCCTATAATTAAAGGTCAGGAGGTTATCGATGGCAGATGGCTGAAACTGCATTCTTTTGCTTATCTGGCTCCAAGAGACTCCAACTGAAATCAGAGTTTCTCCCTGCCCCTTGGAGATGAAATGATTGATCTACTGACAGAGCAAAGAATCTTCTGAAGAAGAGACATCAAAAGCAAAGCTAAAACAAAGGAACTTTTAAGGTAGGTGGGGATTTCTCAGGCTAGAGAAGGTCAGCTTATTACACTGTCATATTGCATAAGTGATCCTCATCACAAGCATTTAGCAGTTTGAATCTATATAATATAGCTTTTTACAAGATACTGAGAGACACAGGCTGTAGAGCTCCTGTATTGAAGGTCTGGCTGTCTGTTTCTCCCAAGGATATGCAATAATCAATTTATATTTGCCTCACCTAAATTATTTGTAAATATCCTTGTGTCCAAATATCTGCAGAGAAGCGCCACTGTACAAAGTTAGGTAATATATACAATGGGAATATGCAGGTACGCCTCCGTCAGATCCTTGCATACTGCAAACAAGACTCAGGGTCTCCATCTGGAACCTCGGGACCTAGTGTGCCACATTTACCTGCTTCAAGTCCAGAATCGGGCGGAAAGTGCCTTCCTTCTTTGGAAAGACGACATGCATGGAATACCTTCCTTTGCTTCTTTCGCTCTGGGGAACTGAAATCACTGCCCTTAACATCCGCAAACCAATCTAACGTCTCTCGCACTCCCTGCTTTTCAAACAATCCGCAGGGGGAGACTAGAAGCAGGTTGCGAATGGGGCGAGCAAACTAATGCGTAACCAATTTTTAATACGCTGAGGACCCATTGATCCTGAGTGATTTTGGCCCACTCCCCGTAAAACCGTGATAGGCAACTCTCTATATGGGGAACGGAGGAGTGGACCAACCTCGCCTCATTAGGAGGATTTAGCCCCTGTAGCTCCACCTTCTGTGGAAGCTCTGAAGGGCCTCCAGCCTCCTCAAAAGGACTGACCCCAGGACTGTCATCTTGGAGAGAACTGTTTCTGCGAAGCTGGGACTCCTCTCGCAGGACAAGACCTCCTAATGTCACGAAAAAGCAAGAGAGTCTGAAAAAACCGCCTGCCCTTAGACTTGTCCTCCAGCAACTTATGCACTTTATTCTCTCCCAGATCTTTCATCAACTGCTTTAGGTCCTCTCCAAACAAAAGGCATCCCTTAAAGGGCAAAGACCCCAACTGGGACTTATGACGACACAGTTTCGCAGCCATAACAACCGCATGGTGACACCGCAGATCCCACAATGTGAGACGAAGCTCTTGCCAAGTCATACAAGGCATCTGTAATGTATGCCACCATCACCTCTAAGCGCTCAGCTTTCTCTGCCTCGCCACCTGACTTTGCCTGCCTGTCCTGAAGTTGCTGCACCCAACGCAGACAAGCTCTTTGCATTAAACTGGAGCAGATGGCCCCCACCTCAAAACTCTTCTTGAGATGAATCTCCAGCTTTTGATCCTGCACATCCTTCAAAGTCATGGAACCCGTGACCGGGATAGTCTTTTCTGTGACTGCTGACACCACAGCATCCACCTTTGAAAGGGCAAACAGCTCCATCGTCTGTTCAGGCAAAGGATAAAGCTTTGCCATCACCCTCCCCACTCTTAAGCTGGTGTTGAGAGCTCCCCCACTCCCGAACCACCAGTTTCTTTACTGACTTATGATAGGGGAAGGCTCTCAGGGGACCCCCAAGTCCATCCAGAACCGGGTCCGCCCCTTCCATGTCAGAGTCTTCTTGGGGAATCTTCAGCCCAAGTTCCTCTAGGACATGTGGTATTAAAGGGCCTAATTCCTCCCTATGGAACAATCTGACACCTTGGGGTCATCCCCCTTAGAACTCGGGACTTCTTCAGAATTGTCCTCCGGAATTGTGCCAGCTGCATCTGGATCAACCCTCTGGTCCTGTGACATCAACACCCCTAGATCCCTGGGAGCTCCCTCCGATCCGACTGACTCAGAGTCCTCGCCAATTGGTGCAGGACCCAGTAAACGGTGAACCATGGAAGGCCTCTTTTTCTGTGTCTGCCCAGGTCTGGAACACACAAGCCCAGACCCACAGAAGATTGAGACTGAGTCCCGAGCCCTGCCTGCTGAGCTAAATAAGCTTCATGTAAAAAGCAAGATAAAATGAGCGGAAAGAGGCCAAGGAGCAGCAAGCAACTGATGGGACCCAGCTACTGAGGGGCCAGCCACAGGTAGATCTGAGTCAAGTATCTCATCTACTCTCCCCTGCTCCTCCTCAGAGGTCACGCGGACCGGGGAAAGCATTGGAGGAAAATCCCCACCTCCTCCGTCGGCGCGGCCAGCGCTGCATTATAATCCAAAATGGCTGCTGTTCCCATGCCGACAGAGGCGGCCCTGACCCGGTCAGAACTCTAACACGTAGGGACAGCCGCCACGGGAGAGCTTGCATGCCGCCTACATCGTTTAGCCTCAACCAGGCCCTCAAATGGCCCTTCTCCCCCTGAAACACAAGCGGCACAGAGCCCTAAGCAGCTTAGTTGTGCCAGCGCCGTGCACCATAATCAGTGGGAAAAATTCCTGCGCTAAGCCCAGGACTCCGCAAAACTTGGTAGAGGCAAAAGAAGCCCTTCTCCCCTTACCATCAACCTTAACAGAGAAGAGAGCCATCCCTCAGAGCTCCCAGGACTCTAGCGCCTTATCTCAGCTCCTCTGGCTCCCAACTCTTACTCTTTTTTTTTTTTGCTTTAATAAACTGACACAAAACCTCCCTCAGCATGGAACACAGAGCTGTCCAGCACTACAGGAGGATCAGCCTGATTCAAAAAGGAGAGGCAAACTGACAAAAACCCAGTTGCCTGAGCTTACAGCCGCCTTGGCAGCCTCTTGAATGGGAGGGATCTGGACCACCAGAATTACACCTGCAGGACAAAAGAGCAAGCATACAAAAGGGTCACCTACCACCAGCTCAACTACACAGGGAAAGATCCACCAGGACCCAAAAACCCCTGGGAGGAAGGCTCACAAAACTGGATACGTTCTTGGAGGAGAAGTCCATTAACTGCTATTAATCAAGCTGTCTTAGAGAATAATCACTGCTATTACTGGCATCAGTAGCATGGGATCTATTTAGTGTTTTGGTACTTGTAGTCTGGATTGGCCACCGTTGGAAACAGGATGCTAATGGACCCTTGGCCTGACCCAGTATGGCAATTTCTTATGTTCTTAACTAAAATACTCTCCAGACTGCAGAACTACAAGTTCTACACCATCCACCATCTGCTGGAGACAGAGAAATACTGAGAAACTGCAGGTGGCACCAGGGATTATGTAGCAGTGTCAGTAAAACGTTTTCTGTCTCCATCTGCTGGCAGGGATACATAAACCCAGGTGTACATACAGGGAATGGGGCTTAGTGGTCCGGGAGTGGGACTGAATGTGGGAATCCTCTCAGGCCCTCCTATAAAATGCCTTCTCTCTGTCCTTCTGCCACGCTATAAGGCGTCTGCCACTGTTCAGGTGACCTTCAAAACATACCATAGCATCAGAAAAAGTGAATGTAATCCATAATTATACTAGAGCAACATAGATACACATCCACACCTATGCCAACAAAGAGAAAAATGGTCCGACAGGTGCTTTAACTTAACTTTTGCCTTGACTGAGGTGCTAAAAAACCTGCTTAAAAAACTCATACTAACCATTCTCCCTCCTACCGCGGCTCCTTGTATAGCCTGTGAATGAATAAATAATTGCCTCCTTTTCATGCCATTTTCATGCACTTGCGTAAAAACTGCCTCTGGTTTTTAGTGTGGATTTGTGAGCATGTTTTCCCCATGCTGAACACATTATATACATGTGTAAGATCAGAGTGGGAAAACACATGCAATTACTCATACAAAACCCGTGGCAGGTTCTGCCACGGGTTTTGTATGAGTAAAGGAGGGAATTATCTATTCACGGGCTATGTAAGGAGCCGCGCTAGCAGGGAGAACTGTTAGTGTTTGCTTTTTTTAAGCAGGTTTTTTTGAATGCAGCTTATTACATCAGTCCCTGTGAATCTTTTCAAACAAGAGCGAGCATGTACTCTCTCTTACTTAGATGAAATATATTGATGTATGAAACAAGCTACAAAAGGACAGATCATAAATCACCAGTTCCAATCTACAACACTTCTGCCCTTGGATTTAACTTGAATAGCAACTTGGGTTATTCAGAGTACAGTAAGGGAGAATACAGAGAACTGGATTCAGTGATGAAGGCTACGACGCACCTGCCCAGCACAGTTGACAAAATACTCGCAGTCAATGTGCCCTCTGTCTGTTTCAACCCCAGTCACTTGGCCTTTCTCCACCAGCACATGATTGACACTTGTCCGCTCATGGATCTGGACACCTGGGTGAAAATGTCACAAAAACAAAGGCACTGGTGAAAAATTTGCTATGGGGTTTAAAACACAAACATTTGTTTGCAGTAGGCATGCACTTTGAAGCTTAAGGAGTCAGAGTTCAAACTAACAAACAAAGCAACCCTATCAATAGTCCTTGCCAAAAAAAAGCATCCTGCGCTCATACACAACCAGTAATCAAAGACTTCTAGAGTAGTATGTTACAGAAGCAGAATATAATGGCAGATAAGGCTCAAGTCTGTCCAATTTATTTCCTGTTACAATGCAATAGACGCCGGTGGATCTCTGAGTTGCCGTTCATTTATTTGCAACTAACGATCCTCTGCGGTTATCCCAACCTTTCTTGAAGTCTGTTACTGTTTTTGCTTCTACCATTTCCACCAGAAAGCTGTTCCAACCATAAATCACCCTTTCTGTGAAGAAATATATTTAAATGTTTCTAATTGTATTTTTGGTCTAGCAGTTTCCTCCTGCTTATTTGGAATCCCAACTCAAGCAGAACCAGCATCTATTGACCAATGGCACCATAAGCCTTAATCCGCAACTTCCCAGGATATTTCCTCTCTTTTCTGCAACTTTCTCTAGCCCAGCCATGGCAGCGACAGTACTTGGCTTGGAGTCACAGACCACAATTCCCTCCAGAAATCAGTACATGTGCATATTTATTTAACACATTTATATACCGTTTTACCAATACATGATTGAACAAAGCTGTTTACAATAATAGTAACAAAAAAAATTTAAATTATAAAATAAATAAAAATTAAATAAACAATAGAATAAAATTAAATAGAAATAAAGTTAAAATAAAAATACATTTAACATATTGATCAATAACAACTAAAATATACTATAATAGGTTAAGGCAAACATTAACTGCTATGTTACAAAAAAATAATAGAAAGAAAAACAAACAGATAAAAATTTAAGGATCCTAAACTAAATTGAAACAGCATATAACTGTCTTTCCTCCCTGGAGTTAACTACTGTTAAGCGGATTCAAGATTCCCAAATGCTTCCTTAAAAAAATGAGTTTTTAAAGCTTTTTTGAACTCCTTTCTAATGTGTATTTGTCTCAAGGAGTCCGTAAAGCATTCCACAGGATAGGTCCGGCGACTGAAAAGGCTCTTTGCCTTGTTACATTTAGAGCCGCCTTTTTCACTGTGGGAACTTCTAATAGATTTTTTCCAGCTACTAGGTGTTACTATTGAGCAATGGATGGGATACTCTCCTCTTAGGGATTGTAAATGCTGCTTCCAAAGCAGGCCAGGGGAGCAAAAGGTGGACCCAGGTGCCAAGCCTTTTTTTCACAGCAGTGCATGACAAATGCCACCGAGTAACCAAACCAGCCTATTAAGTTACATATTTATTTATTCCACCTTGTGAGTTCACTTTTTGCGGCTCATATCATGACCTCTTCCTCTAAAACATCCTTTCCACTGAAAACAGTTTGCTTCTTGTGTATTTATAGCTTTGTGGTATTTGAATGCATCATCACATCTCATGTAGGGTATATGTATTCAGGTCCTTAAAATGACATTTCATTGGGCTTTTGTTGCAAGATCTACACCATTTTGGTAGCCTTCCTCTGGATTGCCTCTACCCCTACTAAACCTTTTCTGCAGGTATGGCCTCCAGAAATGAATACAATACTTCTGAAGAGATTTCACAAATGATGAAACAATTTTCAAAAGAACTTCTAAAGGCAAAACAGTGTTTAACATGTAGAAATGGATTTTTACAAAATTGACCACTCAATATGCGCGTAAACTTATTTATTTATTATTTAATAACTTTTCTATACCGGCATTAGTAGGAGACATCATGCCGGTTCACATGACAACAATAGAATGGAAAATACATTATAACAGGGCGGTGGGTGGGGAATATAACAACAACAGAGAAGGCAAGAAGATATAGGTCTGAGCAACTGGTTAACAGAAGCTAGGTAATACAATTCAACAGGTTATAAATTAGAGATGTACTGAATGGGAAGCAGCACCAGTGGAGTATTTACAAAGGATCCGGGACGATCTGGGGGCGAGCATTTGGGGCAGAGGTAGGGAGGGGAGAGGGGCTTAGTCTGGGAAGGCTTGCGTGAATGCATCATATTTGTATGGATGTTTTACCAAGATTGAGCAGAGGTGCCCCCAGTGGCAAAGGGAGAGGTTTGCACTCATGTGCATGCTTTTGGCTTTTCAAAAGTATGCACATATAACATTTCTGCACACAATTTATCAGGTGTAATCGTTTTCAAAATGGAAAGTATGTACGTATTTTCCATCTACTTTATGCGAGCTGTTACAAAATTACCCAATGTGTATAGAGGCATTTATTTTTTTTCTACTGGTTATGGAGACAGGTATGATCAAAGGATACTAAAGAAACAGGGAAAGCATCCTGATAGAGAAGTTCCAATTAAAGAAAAAGTAGCCCATGTGCCTATAAGTAAACAGATTGAGTAAAACAATTCCAAATTACTCGTGTTAGCTGCTAGGAAAGTTGTATATTCAAATAAAATACGCACCTTGAAATATCTGTATGCTAATGCCAAAAGTCTAAAAAGTAAGATGGGAGAATTAGAATGTACAGCACTGAATGAAGAGGTCGACATAATTGGCATCTTAGAGCCCTGGTGGAAGGAGGATAACCAATGGGATAGTGCTATATAACAGGGTACAAATTATATTGCAATGATAGGTCGGATCAATCTGGTGGGAGATGGCACAGATTCCAACAGGATAAAGATCCTTCAGGAGACTAAATGCACAGTAGAATCTTTATGGGTGGACATTCCAAGTGTGAGGGGGAACAGTATAGTGGTATGGGTATAATACAGTTCACGGCCAAAATGAACAGCTGAATAATGAAATGCTAACAAATTATCGGGCAGATACAGTACAGTGCGCTCCGACGGAGCACACTGATAACCCTCCGAACCTGCAGGTGGGGTTAAAGGAACATTTAGGGAAGACAAGGCCATAGCGGGAAAACTAAATGTTTACTGAAGCAGATTTTGGGGGTCATACCCAAGCCAGAAATGATATTTAATTGTGATGATTTGGAAGAACTGAAACAAATCTCGAACCTGGAAGATGTAATAGGGCAGATTATCAAACTAAAGAGTAGCAAATCACCTGGACTGGATGGTTTACACACCAGAGTTCTGAAAAAACTCTAAAATGAAATTGCAGATCTATTACGAGTAATTTAAGCCTACCATTAAAATCATGTATTATACCTGAAGACTGAAGGATGGACAATGTAATGCCAATCTTTAAAAAGGGCTCCAAGGGTGATCCGGGAAACTATGGACTGGTGAGTGACTTCAGTGCCGGGAAAAATCGTAGAAACTATTCTAAAGAAAAAAATCACAGAACATATAGAAAGACATGGTTTAATATAGCCAGCACATATTTACCCAATGGAAGTCTTTCCTCAACAATCTGCTACATATTTTTTGAAGGGGTTAATAAACATGTGGATAAAGGTGAACCATTAGATTTAGTGTATTTGGATTTTCAGAAGGTGTTTGACAAAGTTCCCCATTAAAAGGTCATGGGATAAGAGGCAATTGTGGATTGAAAACTGGTTAAAAAATTTAAAAAATGAACTAAATGGTCAGTTTTCTCAGTGGAGAAAGTAAACAGTAGAGTGCCCCTGGATTTGTACTGGGACTGGTACTTTATAATATATTTATAAATCTGGAAAAGGAAACTATGAGTGAGGTAAACAAATCTGCAGATGACAAAATAATTCCTAGTTGCTAAATCATAAATGGGCTGTGAGAAATTGCACGAGGACCATGCAAGACTAGGCATCCAAATAGCAGATGAAATTTAATGTGAAGTGCAAAGTGATGCACATAGGGAAAAGTAACCCACACAGTAATTACACGATGTTAGGTTCCATATTAGAAATTACCATCCAGGAAAAGGATCTGCACATCAAGGTAGACAATACTTTGAAATCCTCGGCTAAATGTGCAGCAGCGGTCAAAAAAGCAAACAAAATGTTAGGAATTTTTAGGAAAGGAATGGAGAATAAAATGGAGAACGTCATAATACCTTTATATCGCTTCTTGCTGAGACCACACCTAGAGTACCATGTGCAATTCTGATCACTGCATCTCAAAGATATAGATGAACTGGAAAAGGTACAGAGAAGGGCAACCAAAATGATAAAGGGGATGGAATGGCTCCCCTATGACAAAAGGGTAAAAGTATTATAGCTGTTCAGCTGGAGAAGAGACAACTGATGAGTGAGGATATGTTAGAGGTCTACAATATGAGTTTAATAGAATGGGTAAATGTGAATTGGTTATTTACTCTTTTAAAAAAAATACAAAGACTAGGGGACACCCGTAAAGTTAGCAAGTAGCATAGTTAAAACAATCAGAGAAAATTATTTTTCACTGAACATACAATTAAGCTCTGGAATTCATTGCCGGATGATGTTTTAAAAAAAGCAGTTAGCATAGCTGGGTTTAAAAAAAAGGTTTGGACAAGTTCCTAGAGGAGAAGTCCATAAACTGTTATTAAATAGGTAGACTTGGGAAAAGTCATTACTTATCCATGAGCATTATGCAGCATGGGATCTATTTATTGTTTGGGATCTTGCCAGGTACTTGTAACCTGGATTGACCCCTGCTGGAAACAGTATACTGTACTTGATGGATCCTCGGTCTGACCCAGTATGGCAATTCTTAAGTTTTTATGTAACCTAACATTTTGTTGGCTCTAGCCATTGTCTTGTGGCACTGCTTCGCATCTTGAACTCACCAGATCCCTCTTGTGTTTGGTGCATATTAGTATCTCTCACATCATCCCCCTCCCCACCATGTACTACTCCCTGGGCTTTCTCATTTGAAATGAAAAAAAAGACTCTTCATTTTTTTGCATTGAATCTTAGCTGCCAAATACTTGACCAAATCACAACCTTTCTTAGATTGTTTCATTTTGTCTGCTCCATTAGGAGTATCTACTTTATTGAAGATCTTAGTACCATGTGCAACAAAAAACAGCCTTTCGCACTAACTTCTCTACAATATTTATGAAAAAGTGAGTAGAATCAGTACCCCACTCTTTCCTTGCAGTCAATGTCACATGCCTCTCCCCATCAGTTTTTTTGTTTGTTTGTGTTTTAATACCTGGCAGTTTTCCCCCTGCTCCTTTGGGCCCCAAGCTCAAACAGAACCAAGATTCAGGATCCTGGTGCCATGAACCTTCTTTTTGCAAATATCCAGGGATTTTCTCTCCACGAATCCCAGGGTACCAAGTCTGGTCATTGCAGCAACAGTCCTGGGCTTGGACCTTCCGGAAACCTGCAATCATGAACTCTGAATCCAGCCATTAGGTGTCACCCTTGAGCAATGATCGTGACATGCTCACTCTCCATCCCGGGGGCTGTGAATGCTGCCTGGGGAGCAAAAAACTCAACTCAGGGATCAAATTGCATGGCAGAGCACAGCACTGCTACTGCGCTGACAATCAGTTTCTAACGCAGTCAACATCCTGGCAGCCCACTGCTCTATTTTTGACCCTATGTGGGATAGCGATAGAAGCTTTACTGAAATTCAAACATACTGGTAGAACACAAGATGGCTGACAAAGCAGACTTCTGAACAAGAGCCCTGAGGTGCCGGCTAAACTACGTTAATACAGCAAGTTGGGTGATTTGGCTATCTGGTCTGCTGAGATGACTGTTTCTATGTGGGATGGGGAGCTATTTGAAAGAGGAGCTCTCAGTTTTGCTGCCGCTGGTGTTTGAAGTTAGTATAACACTAGCATCTCCAATGTCAGGATTTGTTGGGCATCTGTCCCTGAATTAGCAGGGAAAATGTGTTGGGAAAGGAGCATCCAAAGTACCTCTTGCTACTGTTTGTTCAGAACTGGAGACAGGTGGCATTGCAATGCTTTTTGTGGATATGTTACACTTTACTGAGCCAATTTTCTTTTTCACTGCCTTTAGATTTATTTTTATTTATTTATTTAACAGCTTTTAATATACCGGTGTTCGTGCGAGCACATCACGCCGGTTTACAATAAACTTGCGAAAGGAGGAAATTACAAAAAACAGGGAGTGGGAGATGGAGCAGGTTTGAGAAAAAGGGGGGGGGGGGGGAGAGGGGGGAAAGTAAAGGAGGAAGAAGATAGCAGCTGAGAAATTAAAAGGAACGTAACATTATTTACATGAGAGGCAATAAATGAGGGATAAACATTGTCACAAAGTTACAGCGGATAATGAAGGAAATATGGATTGTATGGAGTATATATATGGAGGCTTATTTACGGTAGTTATGGCAAGTTATGAGGAACATATATATATGCTTATTTACAGCAGTTATGGCAGGAGAAGAAAGACAATTAATTTTAACTTTTAACATGCAGATTGTACAGGTTGTAAGGTAGATGGGGTGCGGTAAAGTGTAAGGTGGGGGGGGTATAGGGTGGGTGGGTGGTGGGCGGTACTGTGACTAGGGGGGTAGGCTACGAGGGGTTGGGTTCGGGGTAGGCCTGTCTGAAGAGCCAGGTCTTAATGCCTTTTTTGAAGTTGGGTAGTGAGGGTTCAAGACGGAGGTGTGTGGGGAGGGAGTTCCAGAGGGCGGGGCCTGCAATGGTGAAGGCTCTTTCTCTGGTGGTGGAGAGGCGGGCTGTTTTGAGGGGGGAGGGGTGTGGAGGGTGCCTGTAGATGTGGATCTTGTCTGGCGGGTTGAGAGGTGGAAGTGGGGCATTTCCTTAAGCCAGGGGGAGTTGTTTTTGTAGAGAGTGTTGTGTAGAATAGTTAGGGTCTTATATTGGGCGCGGAATTGGATGGGCAGCCAGTGCAGGTCAACTAGGATAGGTGTAATATGCTCTCTTCTACGTGTGTTTGTAAGGATTCGTGCCATGGCGTTCTGAAGAGTTTGAAGTGGTTTGATGGTGGAGTATGGAAGGCCTAGTAGAAGGGCATTGCAGTAGTCCACTTTGGAGAAAATAGTGGACTGTAGGACTAATCTGAAATCTTGAGTATGGAGTAAAGGCTTGAGCTTTTTAAGGATAAGAAAATTATTCCTTACCTGCTAATTTTCATTCCTGTAGTACCATGGATCAGTCCAGACGGTGGGTTATGTCCCCCATCCAGCAGATGGAGTCAGATCAGAGCTCGAGAGTGCCACCTCATATAGCAGCGCACCCTCTGCTGGAGCTCAGTATCATGTATAACAAAGCCCAAAAGAGCAAGAAACAAAAAACAATTTGGATCAAACAACTGACGTAAGTAAACATCAAGAACAAGAACATGTACGACCCAGAACGAGGTCGAAACAGTGAAACCTATGAGGAGCTGTACCAATCCCCTTAGGAAGAAAAAAGAAAGAGACAGCTACAGATACAAGGCCGAGCAGAGGTTCACAGTCCCAAAGTGGTGGGCGTCTGGACTGATCCATGGTACTACAGGAATGAAAATTAGCAGGTAAGGAATAATTTTCTTTTCCCTGTACGTACCAGGATCAGTCCAGACGGTGGGATGTACCAAAGCTTCCCTAAACCGGGTGGGCCCCTGAGAGCCCTGCTCGGATAACCTGATCGCCAAAGTGCTCAGAAGGCGAAGGCGGTAGGTGTAGCCGATAATGTCTAGCGAAGGTATGCAGTGACTTCCACGTCGCTGCCCGGCAGATCTCCTGAGGAGAGACCGCACGAGACTCTGCCCAAGACGCAGCTTGAGAGCGTGTAGAATGAGCTCTGACGCCCCTAGGCGGATCCCGACCGGACCCAATATAAGACGCTGAAATGGCATCCTTAATCCAGCGGGCGATGGTCGTTTTTGACGCGGCGGAGCCCTTTTTAGGCCCCGACCAGAGCACAAACAGGTGATCGGAAACGCGAAAGGCATTGGTAACCTCTAGGTAGTGGAGGAGCACCCGCCTGACGTCCAAATGACGAAGAGACTTCGAATCCACAGGAGAGAACGCCGGGAGCTCCACCGTTTGATTCATGTGGAAGGAAGAAACCACCTTTGGAAGAAAAGACGGGACCGTACGAAGCGAGATCCCCGCTTCCGAAATGCGTAGGTAAGGTTCCCTGCAGGAGAGAGCCTGCAGTTCCGAAATGCGGCGGGCAGAGCAGATCGCCACCAGAAAAACGGTCTTCATAGTGAGGTCCTTCAGCGACGCGCCCTGTAGAGGCTCGAAAGGCGCGCCCGCCAGGACTCGAAGAACCAGGTTGAGGCTCCACGACGGACAGGGATCCCTGACCGGTGGCCGCAAATGACGGACCCCCTTCAGGAAACGTGCGATATCCGGTTGGAGAGGCAGGGAGACTGTTGTCTGTACCAGGACATTCAGAGCCGCAACTTGTACTCGGAGAGAATTATATGCCAGTCCCTTATCCAGACCATCTTGCAAGAATTGAAGGATCAATGGGACCGTCGCCTCCGTGGGCCGGGCTCCATGGTCGACACACCAAGACTCGAAAACCTTCCACACGCGAACGTAGGCCACGGAAGTGGAAGGCTTGCGTGCCCTGAGCATCGTGGAGATTACCGCCTCTGGATAGCCTCTGCGGCGGAGGCGGCGCCGTTCAAAAGCCAGGCCGCAAGACAAAAGAGTGCCGCCTGCTCGAAAGATACCGGTCCCTGTCGGAGGAGCCGGGGAAGGTGACTCAGCCGGATCGGACCGTCCACCGACATGTGCAGCAGGTCTGCAAACCAAGGCCGACGCGGCCACTCCGGCGCTACGAGAATCACGGGGCCGCTGTGATTCTCTATTCTGCGAAGTATTTTGCCCACCAAGGGCCAAGGAGGAAAAACATAGAGCAGCTGAACTTCCGGCCACGGCAGAGCGAGAGCGTCCACCCCCTCTGCCCCCCGTTCCCTTCTGCGACTGAAGAAGCGCGGAGCCTTGGCATTGCCCGCGGTCGCCATCAAGTCCAGTCGAGGGGTTCCCCAGCGACGAACCAGGAGAGCCATCGCCTCGTCGGAGAGAGACCATTCGCCGGGGTCCAGTCTTTGTCGACTCAGATAGTCTGCCTGAATATTGTCCACGCCGGCAATGTGAGAGGCCGCGAGCCGAAGCAGGTGAAGTTCTGCCCATGCCATCAGGGGCGCGATTTCGGCTGAAACCTGAGCGCTTCTCGTTCCTCCTTGACGATTGATGTAAGCCACAGTGGTCGCGTTGTCCGAGAGAACCCGTACCTCCTTGTTCTGAAGCAGAGGGAGGAAACGTTGCAGCGCGAGGCGCACTGCCCTGGTCTCCAGACGATTGATCGGCCACCTCGCCTCCACCGGAGACCATGTCCCCTGTATGGCGCTGCGCTCGCAGACGGCGCCCCACCCCACGAGGCTGGCGTCTGTGGTCACCACCACCCAAGATGGGACTGCTAGAGAAACGCCGCGAGCCAGGTGATCCGGGACCAGCCACCACTCTAGGCTGTCGCGAGCCAACTGAGGAAGAGGCAGAATCACGTGATACTCCTGGGACACCGGTTTCCAACGTGAGAGCAGGGACGCCTGCAGAGGGCGAAGGTGTGCAAATGCCCAGGGAACCATGTCTATGGTGGATGCCATCACTCCCAGAAGCTGTAGATAATTCCAAGCGGTAGGTTCCGTCAAAGACGCGAAGAGCCTGATGTGCTCCCTCAAGGAGAGGGCCTTGTCCGCTCGGAGGAAGACCATTCCCTGCTGAGTGTCGAAGGTTGCTCCCAGAAAATCCAATCGCTGAGAGGGAACTAGGGAGCTCTTGGACAGATTCACCACCCAGCCTAGGGAGCGAAGCACCTCCAAAACTCTGGTCACCGAAGCCTGTCCATGTGAGAAGGACTTTGCCCGCACCAGCCAGTCGTCCAGGTAGGGATATACTAAGATCCCCTCCCGTCGAAGGGCCGCTGCCACCACTACCATGATCTTGGTGAAAGTTCGTGGGGCCGTCGCGAGTCCGAAAGGAAGAGCCCGGAATTGAAAATGCTGATCCAGAACTTTGAAGCGTAGATAACGTCTGTGGTCCGGACGTATAGGGATGTGTAGATACGCCTCTGTCAGATCCAGAGAAGCCAGGAACTCCCCCTGGTGGACTGCTGCAATTACCGACCGTAACGTCTCCATGCGGAACCGACTGACCCGCAGCGAGCGGTTTACCTCCTTTAAGTCCAGTATGGGTCTGAACGAATCGTCCTTTTTGGGAACTACGAAGTAGATGGAATAATGGCCTGAGCCCACCTCGGCGAAGGGAACGGGAACAACAGCCTCGATGTCTTGGAGTCGGTCCAACGTCTGTTGAACCGCCATCCGCTTGAGATCGGAGCCGCAAGGAGAGAAGACGAACCTGTCTCTTGGCGGACGGACAAAGTCCAAGGCGTAACCGTGTTGTATGGTGTCCAGCACCCACTGGTCTGAGGTTATCCTTACCCACTCCTCGAAGAATGCCGAGAGTCTGCCCCCGATTGGCGGACTGGAGGAGTGGGTCGCTCTGGCATCATTGGGAAGGCTTGGTGGAGGAATGTCCCTGTCCCGAGGCCTCTCTCGCGGGACGCCGCCCGCGAAAGGAACGGGACCAAGGCTGCGATCTACTGGGAGCTGTACGAGAACCAGGCTGTCGGTACGACCTGTAACGTCGTTGCGCCCTAGCCCTGGTCCTAGAGGAGGCAAATGCCCGGTAAGGACGCTGCCTGTCTTCAGGCAGTCGATGTACCGAGTTCTCACCCAGCGACTTGATGATTTCATCGAGATCATTGCCGAAGAGAAACTTCCCCCGAAAGGGCATAGAACCTAGGCTCGACTTGGACGAGGCATCCGCAGACCAATTCTGCAGCCACAGGAGCCTTCGTGCTGCCACCACAGAAACCATGGACCGAGCAAGAACCCGGAAAAGATCATATAGGGCATCAGCTCCGTAAGCAATGGCAGATTCCAGGCTGTCGGCCTGGGCGGCTTCCTCCGGAGGCAACTGCTGGGACGTTAAAAGCTGTTGAACCCACAGGAGACTGGCCCTCTGAGTCAAAGAGCTGCACATGACGGCCCTCATTCCCAAGGCCGAAACTTCAAATACCTTCTTAAGGAACGTCTCCAGCTTGCGGTCCTGCGTGTCCCGTAGGGCTGTCCCGCCCGTGACGGGGATCGTGGTCCGTTTCGTCACCGCTGAGACCGCCGAATCCACTTTAGGGAAACGAATGAAATCCAAAAAATCCTCCGGTAAGGGATAAAGTTTTTCCATGGCACGGGTGACCTTCAAGGACGCCTCAGGGACGTCCCATTCCCCAGTGAGAAGCTGTAGAAAAGACTCATGCACTGGGAAAGCCTTCGCTCTAGGCCGGAGTGCAGCCAGAACTGGATCCCCTTTTTTTGATGAGGTCGCAATCGCCGGGGTCACTGGTGCCGGAGGATCCGGAGGTGGATCCAGATCCAACTCCTGCAGGGTCTGCTGGAGGAGATCCTCCAGCTCCTCTTTGTGGAAAATGCGAAGAGCGCGAGGATCGTCGCCCTCCGCCTGTCCCTCCGGGTGTGCAGGGTCCGGAGGATCCAAGGGGTCAACCCCCGACGTGGAAGCCGCTCCTACCAACCGTGGCTGAGATGGCAAAGCAGAGGTCCCCGGAACTGCCCCAGCCGGGGTCAGGGACCCGGAGGGAGGAACTGTGAGCTTAGGAATCTTTGGAGCAGGAGGACCTGCTGGAACACCTCCCGGGGCTGCCAGGCCCTGTAAATAAGCTGTGTGCATCTTGAGAATAAAGTCCGGGGCGAAAAAGGGCAGCCCGGGAGGCGCAGCAGCAGCAGCATCCCCTGGGGGTGGATGAGCGGGTCGACCTTCCTCGGGACAACGATGTAGGCGGGGGGCCCCCTAACAGCCCCTATCTCCTCCGGCGAATTTCCTGCGCTCAGATCCTGTTCCAAAATGGCCGCCTTTCCCGCCATCGGCGATGAAGTGGCCGGCCCTCGCTGCCCGGGCTGCGGGGAGGATGGCGTCGGGAGCGAGCCCGAGGCGTGCGCTTCACCTTCCCCCTCGGGGAGGCAACGTGGACACACACCCTCCCGCGAAAAACGAGACCCCGGGTCGCCGCAGGTCTCGCAACGGGAGAAACGCGGCATGCCAGCGCCGCTAGAAACAAACGCCGCGGGGGGGGCCAAAAACGAAGCGCACCGCGGGGGGGCCTAAAGGCCTTCACAACCCGCCCGACGAGTCCGCAAGCGCCGGCGGGAAGGTCCCTTCTGCCGGCGCGCCCAGGCCCGCGAAAAGGCTGCCGGGCCGCGGGACCGTCCAGGAAAATTAGCTGCAAATAAAAACTTGCACAAAGTAGAAAACTTACCCCCCAAACGAACCCTGAAAGGGACTGAGAGGTAGCACAGGAAGGAGACAGAGCAGAGAAAAGCACGCCTCCTCAGAAATTAAAGTTAAATTTTTTTTTTTTTTTTTTTATACAACTAGATCCAAATTGTTAAAAGAAATAAGACATGACAGGAAGAACTGAGAAAAGAGCTAAAATAACCAAAAAACCTGTCACACTGGGGAAGCACTGATTTCCCCAACTCGCATCTGCTGGAGTCAGAATGATACTGAGCTCCAGCAGAGGGTGCGCTGCTATATGAGGTGGCACTCTCGAGCTCTGATCTGACTCCATCTGCTGGACGGGGGACATAACCCACCGTCTGGACTGATCCTGGTACGTACAGGGAACTGGAGTTTGTAGAAGCCTGCTTTAAGAAGGGACTTGATGTGTGGCTTGAAGTTCAGGTGTTGGTCGAGTGTGACTCCCAAGTCTCTTACGGAGAGGGGTAGTGTGGGAGAGATGAGGGGGGGCGGTGGCGTGGTGGAGGAGTCGTGTTCAGGTTGCTTGGATATAAAGAGGAGCTCGGTTTTGGTTGTATTGAGAGCAAGGTGAAGGTCGGTTAGTAGGGAGTTGATGCTGACTAGACAAGATTCCCAGAAAAGGATGGTTTCATTGAGTGTTTTCTGAATGGGTATGAGTACTTGTACATCATCAGCGTATAGGAAGAAGTCCAGGCCTAGGTTTGATAGTAAGTTGCAGAGGGGGAGGAGGTATATATTGAAGAGGGTGGAGGATAGGGAAGATCCCTGTGGGACGCCTTGTCTGAGGGGAATGTGACAGGATTCATGGTTATCGAGTTTTATAAGGTATTCTCTGTTCGTAAGGTAAGAGGTGAGCCAGTCTAGTGCTGTGTCGGTAATGCCTATCTCTGTCAAGCGTGTGATAAGGATTTGATGATTGACAGTGTCAAAGGCTGCTGATATATCTAGTAGGGCCAGTAAGAAAGATTTTCCTTGGTCTAGTCCGATGAGTATGGTGTCGGTAATGGCTAAGAGGAGATTCTCGGTATTTCGGCCTTTCCGAAATCTGAATTGTGAGGGGTGCAGGAGGCTGTGGTCCTCGAGGTAGTCGGTGAGCTGGGAATTGACTACTTTCTTGAGGACTTTCGCAAGGAAGGGAAGGTTGGAGATGGGCCGATAGTTTGCCGGGTCAGAAGGGTCAAGGGAGGGTTTTTTTTAGGAGGGGTTTCACAACGGCAAGTTTGAGGGGATCTGGGACTTTGCCGAAAGTGAGGGAGCAGTTGATGATGTTAGCTAGGTTTTTTTCGCCGTCGTGGTGGGAATGGATAGTAACAAATGAAGAGTAGAACTTTCCTCTCTGAAGACTTGTTGAAAAAACCTAACTAAAGGAACAAGCCAAACCAGAAGGCACCTGAAGATTCACACAAGGGAAAATACTGAAAAACAGAAAGTTTGAAGGAAATCTTAATTCACTACCAGCAATAATCTTACTGCCTTCCACCTTATCACTAACACGTCAAACCCCCAACCTAGCCCCTTGCTTTTCACACTACTATTTGTAATGCATTTTATGATTCACTTATATTTTCTGGCAATATCATCTTCTGCTCATTCAGTTTGGAACTGAGGAAAGGAACGTTAACACCTGAGAGCTGAAACAAGAAATGTATTTAAGTTAGACCATTGAAAAGGTATTGCTTGATTTTTTATTCTTTTTTAATTAAACCTTTATTTCTGTGATTTTAAATGGACTAAACAAAGCGATCCCACTACTTAATCCAAAAAAACATGAATAAAATCATCTAAGTGAAGAGAATCATGCCCTTGGGGACCTGCAGGCAAGAACAAACTGAAGGGGAGAGCAGCAAGGACTTGAGTCATCCCACACACAATCAATAGGAGCATGTAAAAAGCTCTGGAAGCTCCTGAAGAGATGCAGCCCAGGCTCTGTTCGATGACGTCGCCTACTGGTCAGGACTATTCTGATTGTCCTAAGAGAAATGACGACTTTACAAAGATAGCATGCCAGCATCCAAAAAAGCAACCTTAACATCATCATCAAGAAGACTGTTGAACATAAACCCCAAGTCAGATGAGATTCAGTCTTATACAGACAGGAATGATATAAAGAATTTCTATGATGCTCTGAGGACAATCAATCAAGATCGCATGGCTGGAAGGCACTGTAGATCCTCACTTGTTGACTTTTCAAAACATAGTATTACTGAAACAACGTTTTTGGGTTTGTTTTTTTTATTTAATAAAGGAAGAGCATATAGCCATAAAAAATTAAAATCCAATCACAATGTGGTAATTAAATCCATCAGCAAGGAAGGTGGAGTAGTCATTTTACAATGCACACAAAATGAAATTGAGAGGAATAGACAACTGGCCAACAAAGAGTATTAGAAAAAAAAAATCTCTTGCGATTTACAGCAGAGACAGTCACAGTTGAGGATTTTCTAAATATAGTAGCAGAACAAAATTTCCTCACTAAAAAGGAATTGGTTTTCTAGAGATAGTTATTCAACCTCTCCAGTATTGGAGTGGAGTAGCAGCCTAGTGGTTAGAGCAGTGGGCTACGACCCAATTGTCAATGGAGAAATAACTTACCTGATAATTTTGTTTTCCTTAGTGTAGGTTTCAAAGTGGACATCACTTTCATATACCCCTGCAGTATTCTCTTCAAAAGACACTGTGATTAAAAACAGATAACCTTAACTGTACTCAACTAAACATGAACACTGAACCCCAGTAAGATTATACATGCCCTGATCTAGGGACCAGATGACTGCTTACCCATAATTTCTTGGAATCTATATCCACTCCACAGGCGAATCCTTGGCACTGCTCTTGGGCAGCCGTGAGCAGGATGCTGAGTCCATCTGTCTACACTTAGGAAACAAAAATATCAGGTAAGTAATTTCTCCATTTCCTGGCGTGTAGCCAGATGGACTCAGGATCAATGAGATGTACAAAAGCTACTCCTAATCACGTAGGAGGTTGCCCGCAGTCCGGTTAACACTGCCCTTGCAAAGGCTGCACCCTCTCGGGCCTGAACATCCACGTGATAGAACTGGGAGAAGGTGTGCAAAGAGGACCATGTCACCTCTTGGCAGATGTCGACGGGAGACAGTAGTCTGGCTTCCGCCCATGATATCATCTAAGCCCTAGAGAAATGAGCTTTAAACTGAAAGGGTAATGGCTTTCCTGCCTCCACATAGACTCCTGTGACCAACTCCTTAATCCAGTGAGCTTAGTAGCCCGTGAAGCTGATTCGCCCTGCTTCTTTCCACCATGAAGGACAAACAGGCGGTCCGTCTTTTGGACCGGTTCTGAAACTTCCAGATACTGCACCAAAAGTCTGATATTCAAATGACGGAGAAGGCGGTATTCTTTCACGTCCTTGTGCTTATCTAGGGATGGGAATGGAATGGATTCAAATAAAAAAAACTCAGACTACCTTAGGCAAGAAGGATGGAATGGTACGAAGCTGTAATGTTCCTAAAGTCATCCAGAAGAATGGTTCCCGACACGACAATGCCTGTAGTTCGGAGGTTAATAAACACAAGGAAAAACTGTGCAGCGGCCGAAAGGAGGGCCCTGCCAAAAACCCCAATACTAGATTAAAATTTCACAAGGGAGCCGACCACCATAGGGGTGGCCAGAGGTGCTTCACCCCTTTCGGAAAACAGGCCATTTCCAGATGAGGCAACAGGCAGGTTCTGTTCACCTCGCCCCTGAAACAGGAGAGAACCATTACCTGGCCTCAAATATTCTCCAGACCTGTACATATGCTATGGATGTAGAGAACTTCCGCGCTCGGAGTATGGTGGCTAGTACTGCCGCCGAATATTCTCACTTCATCAGGCAAACCCTCTCAAGAGCCAGACCATAAGATAGAATAGAGTTGGATCCTCATGAAGGACCAGTCCCTGCTGTAGCAGGTCCCTGTGAGGAGGGAGGCATGGGGGGGGGGGGGGGGGGGTCTCCACCAGGAGTCTCTGCATGTCCGCATACCACGGACGCCTGGGTCAATCGGGAGCTACTAGTTGGACTAATCCTCTGTGGTGCTTGATTCTGCGAATGACCCTGTCCAGCAGGGGCCATGGAGGGAAGGCATATAGCAACTCCTCTTCCAGCCAGGTCTGAACGAGAACGTCGATCCCCAGGGCCCACTGATCTCTTCTGAGACTGAAGGATAGGGGAACCTTCGCATTGTGAGATGCAGCCAGCAGGTTGATGGATGGGAGACCCCAGCGATCTACTACCAGCTGAAAGGCTTTGGCCGACATCCACTCTCCTGGATCCAGATTCTCCCTGCTTAGAAAGTCTACTCTGTTGTCTTTTCCTGCAATGTGGGAGGCTGAGTCCATCTATAGGTATATTTCAGCCCATTCCATAAAGAGATCTATCTCCTGTGACTTGATGGCTTTTGGTTCCACTCTGGCGGTTAATGTAGGCTACTGTCATTGTATTGTCAGACATTACATGGACTGCTTGACCCTGGAGTCTGTGGCTGAATTGTAGACACGCCAATCTGACTGCCCGGGCTTCCAGGCGGTTTATGTTCCAGAGGGCCTCTTCCTTGGTCCAACATCCCTGGGCCGTCAGTTCCTGACAGTGAGTTCCCCAGCCCCAAAGGCCCGCGTCTGTCGTGAGGACCAGCCAATTTCGAGAGCATGGGGTACACCCCTGCCCAGATCAGCTTCTTGCTGCTACCAGTGAGCTGAGAGCATACTTCCATCGGTGAGTGGAGGCAAATTGAATAGTCTTGAGACTGTGGGTTCCAACATGACAGCAGGGAGCATTTAAGTGGTCGCATGTGTGCCCTCACCCACGGCACTACTTCTAGGGTTGCCGCCAAACCAAGGACTTGAAGATAGCTCCACACTGTCGGGCGTACCATGCTCATCGACAGATGCACTTGGGATATCAATTTCTTATCTGCGAGGTCGGGAGGAAGACCTTGCTCTGCTTGGTGTCGAACTGGACTCCCAGATATTCCAAGGACTGAGAGGATTTGAGACTGTTTTTGTCCAGGTTTACGACCTGAGTTCCTGAAGCAAGGTGGTCTTCCCCATTGGTCACCCAGAGATAGACTTTGCCTGGATCAACCAGTCGTCCAAGTACGGGTGCACCCGGATTCCCTCTTTTCTCAATGCTGCCACTACAACCATCATAATCTTAGAAAATGTTCTTGCCAGATTGGAATATGTAAGTAGGCCTCTGATAGGTCCAGGTAGGTTAAGAACTCTCCTGATTGTACAGCCATTATGACGGAGTGTAGTGTTTCCATGCAGAAATTAATCACTCGTAGATGTTGGTTGATGCTCTTGGGGTCCAGGATGGGGCAAAAGGAACCTTCCTTCTTGGGTACAATGAAATAGATGGAATAATGCCCTTTATTTTCCTGGGGTGCAGGTACTGGGATTATAGCCCTCATCCTGAAGAGCCTTCACAGGGTAGTCTCCACTGCCTGCTTCTTGTGATGGGAGTGGCAAGGAGATATCATGAATATGTCCCAAGGATTGCTGCAAAATTCCAGTGTATATTCTTCTTATATAACCTCCAGTACCCATTTATCCGAAGTGATCTCGGCCCACCGTTGGTAGAAGAGGGACAGTCGACCCCCCTATCGCCTCATTTGGAGGGTGGGTCGGCAAAACATTTGGGGATTCAGGATGAACTTGAACCTGAGCCTGCTCCTCTCTTGGGCTGTCAACTGCAAAAGGACTGAGACTTCCCAAAGGACAGAGACTTCTCCCACCGTTGGTTTCTTCTTTGTATGACCTTATGAATAAGCATCATTTTGGAGCCAGGTTAATTGCATGTCCAGATATCATTAGCTTTCTGCAAGTCATTCTCAGCAAGTCACTTTGGAGTTCATTCAGCCAAAGCAGGCTAAGAAAACCCGAGGATTCTGGGGATTTCCTTCTCCATGTTGGTTTTCTGTTCAGGCCCACTCATCAGTTGGGAGCTCCTGAATCGACCCCTCATGGAAGAGGGGTGCTGTAACAGCTTTCTCTTTATCTTCTGGTAGCCAGGGAACTGGAGATTCGATCCATTTACTGGCCAGCTTTTCCAATTCGCTTCCAAAGAGTAGGGATCCTTTAAAGAGGAGGGATTTGCCTTGGAAGTTGCGGCTGCTGACCAGTTCTGCAGCCATAGCTATCTTGACCGCCACCATTGAGACCACTCCTCTGACCAAAGTACGGACTAGGTCCAAGCCTGCGTCAACTAAAAAGGCATAGATGGTGGGTTCTATAACCACTCTGAAATTTGCTCCTGAGTCATCCACCCTCTGAGAGAGTTGCAGGCATGAACGAGCTACCAGGGCACAAGAAGCAATCCGTAAGATCATTGCTATTGTGCACATCCTTTAAGGCCACTCCTCCCTCCACTGGGATAGTTGTTCACTTAGAGACGGCACAGACCAGCACATCCACTTTAGGGAAACAAACATTCTCTCACTGCTGGAACCAGTGGGTATAGAGCTTCTAATGCTTGTCCACCTTTAAAACTTGCTTCTGGGGCATCCCGATCCAGGTCAATCAACTCCTGGATCACTTCCAGTACTGGAAAGTAGCAAGAGGTTTTCCCGAAGGGAAATCAGGATGGGATTCTTCTTTGGTTCCATCATAGAGTCCACCCCGGAACTCCCAGCATCTTCAGGGTCTGGGAAACCAGGGCCAGCAATTCTATGGAAAAACTATAACATGGTCAGATATGTTTCTAAACCAGGGGGAATTTCCCCATCTTCCAAGGAATCTGTATCCTTGTCTTAGTCCGTGCCGTCCAGGTCCCTGCCAGGGATATCTTTGGTGAGGCGAAGCATGCGAGGACTGCCGATAGGACTGGGGGGAGGGGGGGCGGGGGCCCTTACCGTCTGAGGCTCCGTCCGGATAGGAGCAAGTGAGGTAGCAGATAGCGCCTGTATGAAGGCTTGAAAGGCTTGAAAAAAATTCCACCCAAGAGAAGGCAGCCGGGTCTATGCCTAGCCCAGAAGGTATTGGGATAGGTGCTTCTGAATTTCCCTCTCCCATGGATGACTCCGTCCCGGGGTTACTCTGATCCGGGGTACTTCCAGTTAAGGCTGTTGCTGACCCATCCTCTGTATGGGAAGAGCAAGGCTTCGCAAAGTCTGGGGAGGCCAACTCTCCCTGGGCTTCCTCACAGTGCTGACACAAGCAAGAATCCAGGTCAGACTGTGCAGCCCTAATATGACAAGCAGTGCAAAGAGAAAGGCACTTAATTTTCTTTGCTGCCGGAGCCATTGGCGACGGAAACTGCGTATTTAGTCAGCTCGTGCTTAAAATTTTAAGTGCCCAGATTTCCAGTGCCATCACCGCAGTGCTTGGCTTTCTGCACCAGCTGCTTCAGCAGCAACGTTCACGCCAGGAACGTGTTACAGGACCAAGGCACTCCTCTGAGGGATCTTGGAAATCACCTCAGGAATTCTCAACTGGGGTGGGGACCTTTAGGTATCACCGCAGGAGAGCAGGGCTCAATTTTTTCTCCAACCAAAAAGTACTGCGATCCCCATAGGGAGAAGTACATCCACCATCTGCTGGAGATGGAGAGATACTGAAGGGCTGATGTCTCTGCAGGGGTGTATCTAGGGTGACGTCAGCTTTGAAGCCTGACTCCTTCTCCATCTGTTGGCAGGGGAGTATAACCCATTGGTCCTAAGTCCATCTGGCTACATATGCTAGGAAAGTCAATTTACAGTCTGTTGCCTACCCGCTTTGATGTACACTTTGAAATGCCAAAAAGCGGAATATAAAAATCAAAATAAATAAATATTGCCCCAAAAGTGCACAAATCTTTCTCTCTCTTCTGAGGCAGACCAATATTATCAGCTAGAGGCATTTCCCATGGCCTGAAACATAGCTAACGTTTACATGTCTGAATTCAAGGAGAAATACATATATGCATCTAAATGGTATGAAAACATGTCCATCTAGAAAAGACATACAGATGTATTTTTCAACTGGAAAAAGTTAGAAGAACCATCAAGTCAGTTTTATACATGGATTAACTCACTAGATTCCAACTTGAAGTTCACCATGGGAGATAACGCTACATCATTGCCCTTCCAAATGGCAAAAAGAGATAATAGAATTTGCACATCTATTCATCACAAACCTACAGAACAATATATTAAGGTTTGAAAGTGTTCAACCCCAATGACTACACTACGGTTAAGCTTACCTATTAGCTAGTTTTTAATGACTCAGATGTTTGTGTTTATAGGACAGCAAATTTAAAGACCAGGCTCAGGAGATGACAAAACAGAGGACATCCATTCTCAGAGCCATCAAATCAGCATACAGAAGTGCACTGTTTGCTAATCAAGACCTCATCATACCAGCCAGCAAAAGAAAAAACACATCTAAATGCGTGCTTATGCATTCAGATAGATCCAGAGCAATAGTGTATTATTAAAAAGTATTGGCACATCTTAGAATAGCAAAGCACTTTTTAATGAGTTGCACTGTTTTGCCTTCAACTGAGGCCTTACGAGGGCTGACCATAAAAGAGAGACAATCGTCAGGACATTTCTACTGTGGTTCATGCTCACACTGCAAGCAAGCAATCATTGGAACAAAATTGCAGTCCCCAGACAAAAATGAAGTACCAAACTACACAAACAAACGGATTGCTTATTTTCATGGGTGTATGCCATAATGTGTGTCCCTTTAGTCTTGGTTATATAAAACATATAAAAAGATCAATAAAAATAAGACTAAACAAACATAGCAGATGCCTATCCATACAGAAGATAAGAACCCCTATATTGCAACACTATGTACTCCTGGGGGAATTCTGCACCACTGAGGAATGCAGAATTCCTCCTTCGCGCAGATTTCTTCCCTTGTCGCAGTTCCCGCAGATTTCCTCACCACCACGCAGATTTCCTCCCTCGCTGCCCTTTCTCACACCATTGCCTCGCGATTTCCACCTGCCCCGAAAAAGGAAAAAAAAAAAAAACGGAAGCATGCCGCGCACGGACAGCGGCCAATCCGGGACAGCGAAGTCAGGTGGCGCACGGAGAGTGGGGGCATCGCAGCACGGCACCAGCGGCTCGAGGTTAGCAAGTTGTACTGTGCTTAAAACTAAAAACAATCGAAAATAGAGAGAAAGGGGAAGAAGGAAGGGAGAATGGGAAAGAGAAGAGGGAAAAAGAAAGGAGAAGAGGGAGAAAGAAAGGAGAAGAGGGAGAGAGAGAGAAGGGGGACAGAGAAACAGAGAAAGAAGGGGGGAAGAGAGGGGCTAAAGAGGAGGCCCTGGCACTGTATGTTTGAGCCCTTGTGTTTGTTGTGAGCCAGTGGGTAGGTGTCTACCTGGGAGTCTGTATGTGTGTGTGTGGGGGGGGGGGGGGTGAGAGAGAGTTGTATGTGGGGAGACAGAACATGTGTGTGACAGATGGCATGTGAGAGAAAGCTTATGTCTGATATCATGTAAGAGAGACAGTGAGCATATTGGGGATTCATCCCAAGACTCCCATACGGCAGTACATGATGCAACCATTAGAGAAGCCACTTCCACACCACAGAGGTGGAGGTGCAGTTGCATCAGAGCCTATGCAATGAAGGGACCTTGGTATGGATACTCAGGTGGAGAGGTTAGCAACAACTGCAGCAGTCCCTGCCAGCTTTGCTCATCTGCCAGCAGTGTCAAGTTGCCAGGGACTGGATTGCACTGAAATACAGAAGAATTTGCAAAAATTGTGTTATTTTGAAAAATAAATGTGCAGAATTCAGAAAGTGTGTGCACAGAATCCCCCCAGGAGTAAACATTGTATAGGGAGAACATGCTTTTTCTGAAATACGCTGTTGGAAATAGATCAGCTATATGAGTTTAAAACGAGATGACGACAGAGAAGTTTTACTCAATCAGTGGTAACTGTGATGGTTGTATTCTGTGAGTTGCCCCAGAAATGAGCAATCTAATTCCAGGAGAGTCAAATCCAGGCCACCAATGGTAAATGGATTTCTGTCTAAGCCAGCCACCTTCCCTTCAGGTTGAGCCTTCCGGTGCAGGTGGCCGTTGAGGCATGAGAAACAGGGGTAGCCCCCCAACATGAACAAGGAACGAGAAGCCTGACACAAGGTAAGAAGCACGAGCTATCCAGAAATCCAGGAACCCAGCAAGGAGAACAAGCAAGAATGCCGAATGGGGAAACTGAACATAGAAGCAGACACTACTGAAGTCTTCTGGAAACAGAAGCAGAGCCAGATTACGAGGACCGGAAGGTAGGACCAAGCTCTGGCAACTGACTGCTGAGACTGTCTCAGTAGAAGTACAAGCCTATACAGGAAACAAGATAACCACCAGGAGGCAGTGAGGAGCACTAGACAGATATGTCAAGTTGCTCACAGCACCATCTGCAGCCCAGAGGAGCTCTCTTGAATGGCTTCTTACAGGAACAGTTTTGGATATACACCCTTAATACAGTTCAACCAACAGAATTAAAATTTAAAAGTAGATTGGCATACTTTGATTTAAGCGACTGTATTAGACATAGCAAACATTTTTAATAAACTTGTATCTAAATAGATTCACTTGGGCAGTCTTTAACATATAGGCGAGTTAGCTTGTGGTTGTGATACAATGGCATTTTGGGGTTCTCTTTGGCAAGAGACATTAGGAGAAGTATGAATTGTGCGTGTGAGGTTTCGGTTTTATTTCAATACAGACGGAGTCTCAATTGTTAACAAAACAGTGTGTATAATTCTTTTCTGATGAATTATATGGAGGGGCGCCAGGTCAGTTGTTGATTTTCTTTATATATATTCTTCCGTGGTTTAAATTTGTATATTTTTTTTAATGCTTTTTGATGCTGTATAATGATCAGTATATTGATGTGATCTTGTGGGAATTTTTCTAGCCGATTGCCCCTGACGAAGCTGTAGAGTGGCGAAACAAGAGTCCCTTGTAGAGTTAAAAAAAATATATAATGGTAGTGGTGGAGTCATCTAACAGAAGGGGAAAGAGATGAGACACCTGCGATTATGCTGACAAAAATTTTGAAGCAAAGATAGTAAAAATACAAAGATATGGTAGTGGGAAGATCAAGCCAGAGTTTGTGCCAATATTACAGCCATAACAACGGATATATTGATGCAAGTTATTGAATGATTTTGAAAAAAATATAAAAGGACATCATATATTGTGTTATTCACGTTTGTACAAGAACTTTGTGGCCTCTATGGGGCAATTGAATGTTTCATCTAGAGTGCTATTCAGCACACTGCATTCTCTGATCTTGTGGAAATGCTTGTGCCTTTACGTATTTGTGTATGTAATGTGGGGTATTTAATGAATATCGATATTTTGTATTATTGAATAATAAAGAAAGATTGGCTCTCATGTATGTTGTTTGATGTTACATGTTACATTTGAGAGTCGTGTGTAATTCTGCCCATTTGTAGTTTACCATATTGGGACTGGCACCACATATCGGACTTTTCAATCTGAGGAGACCATAGGCAAAAAAACATTACAAGAAGCAGCTGTCCATGATGTTTTGTTTCTGATGACTCTTACCTGAATGTCAAAACCATGTCTCATGCAGCAGAATACAGCTTGCTTTTTGTCAACTTATAAGTAACATCAAGATGACAGAAGCATTGCATCATGAAAAGCTCAGTCACAACCTATGACAGTAAATGACCAAACAATTACTGCTGTCTATAAGTTCAACTATCTTGTCAGTATACTGTCACATACAGTTCAAATTAATAAAGTCATCAAAATTGTCAGAATTTCCAAAATGGTTGTGGTCTTTGGTGGACCATATTCAAACCTGTGGGAAAAGAGACCTCAGTCAAACAAAACAAAAGCTCTACAAAAGCGGTTGTATTGCCAACCCTAATGTATGCATGTAAAACCTGGACAGTTTTTCGATGCCATGCTATGAAGCTGAACCACTTTCACATGGGTTGTCTGAGGATCTTGCTGCAAATAAGAAGGCAGTAAAAGATCCCAGATTATGAGATTCCATAAAGACTAGCATTCCAAGTATTCACATAGTGTTGATAAAATCAGCTGCGATAGGCAGGCCAAGTCACTAAGATATCAGATGAGCAACTGCCAAAGAAAGGAAAGCGCTCTCAGGAAGGCCAGAAGAAATGTTTTAGGGATAACCTGAGAGACTCTGAAACACTTTACTATGGTCCTGGAGTCTTGGGAGAATCTTGCTCATGACTGTGCCACATAAATTCTCATCCATATTGGAGCTATCGTTTAAGGAGTGAACACTGTACGCAGAGCAAACACACAAGCAGCAGAAATTTCACAAATGGAGGACAGCTGCTACTGTCAGGGGAAGGTGCTGGCAGAGTTCAAACTGGTGAAAGCCAAGAGATGTAATTAGGGCAGTTAGTGAGGCTGGATTTAAAAAAAAAAAAAAAAAGTTTGGATAAGTTCCTGGAGGAGAAGTCCATAAACTGCTATTAATCGACAGGGAATAGCTGGTGCTTTTCAATATATTTATAAATGATCTGGAAAGGGAAAGAACGAGTGAGGTTTTCAAATTTGCAAATGATACAAAATTATTCAGAATAGTTAAATCACAAGCAGATTGTGATAAATTGCAGGAGGATCTTGTGAGACTGGAAAATTGGGCATCCAAATAGCAGATGAAATTTAAATGTGAACAAGTGCAAGTGATGCATATAGGGAAAAATAACCCTTGCTGTAGTTACATGATGTTAGGTTCCATATTAGGAGATACCACCCAGGAAAAAGATCTATGCTTCATAGTGGATAATACATTGAATCATCAGCTCACCATGCTGCGGCAGTCAAAAAAGCAAACAATGTTAGGAATTATTAGGAAAGGAATGGTGAATAAAACGGAAGATGTCATAATGCCTCTATATCGCTCCATGGTGAGACCACACCTTGAATACTGTGTACAATTCTGGTCACTGAACCAAAAAAGATATAGTTGCACTGGAGAAGGTATGGAGAAGGGTGACCAAAATGATAAAGGGGATGGAACAGCTCCCCTATGAGGAAAGGCTAAAAAGGTTAAAGTTGTTCAGCTTGGAGAAGAGACAGCTGAGGGGGGATATGATAGAGATCTATAAAATCATGAAGGGTTTAGAACAGGTAAATGTGAATCAGTTATTTACTCTTTTGGATAATAGAAGGATGAGGCGGCACTCATACAGAAACATAGAAATGACGGCAGAAAGAGACCAATCAGCCCATCCAGTCTGCCCAGCAAGCTCCCACACATTTTCCCCATACGTATCTGTTTCACCAACCACCCTTGTTTGGTAACTGTTTGATTCAAGTTTCCTGCCGTCCCCTGCCATTGATGCAGATAGTAATGTTGGAGTTGCATCAAAGGTGAGCATAAAGCTTAATGGTTAAGGGTAGTAACCGCTGCATCAAGCAAGTTACCCTGATGCTTGTTTACCCAGACTGCACAGATCATTGCCTTGTTGGATTGTTGTCTGAATGTAAATCCTGTTTTCCACATTTCCCCCTTTTCCCCCTGCCGTTGAAGCAGAGAGCAACGCTATATATGCATTCAAAGTGATGCATCAGGCTTAACTGGTTTAGTGTAGTAACCGCCGTATTAAGCAAGCAACCCCCATGCTTATTTGTTTATCCAGATTGTGAAATTCAGTCCTTGTTGTTTGTTGTCCAAATGCAAATCCTCTTTTCCACATTTCTCCTTGCCCTAGAAGCAGAGAGCAATGGTGGAGTTGCATTAACCTTGCGAAGGCTTATTGAATAAGTGTAGTAATCACCATGTAGTAGCCTCCACTCCAGTAATCCACCCCCATGGCTCTTCACTTCATTCCCATCCTCTAGCCTTTATGGATCCACAGTGTTTATCCCATGCCCCTTTGAAATCCTTCACAGTTTTAGTCTTCACCACTTCCTCTGGAAGGGCATTCCATGCATTCACCACTCTCTCCGTGAAGAAATACTGCCTGACATTGGTCTTCCTCCCTGGAGCTTCAAGTCATGGCCCCGAGTTCTACTGATTTTTTTCCAATGGAAAAGGTTTGTTGTTGACCATGGATCATTAAATCCTTTCAAGTATCTGAAAGTCTGTATCATATCATCTCTGCTCCTCCTCTTCTCTAGGGTATACATATTTAGGTTCTTCAATCTCTCCTCATAAGTCATTTTATGAAGACCATCCACCTTTTTGGTCGCCCTTCTCTGGACCGCCTCCATCCTGTCCCTTTGGAGATACGGTCTCCAGAACTGAACATAGTACTCCAGGTGAGGCCTCACCAAGGCCCTGTACAAGGGGATCATCACTTCCTTTCTCTTACTAGATATTCCTCTCTCTATGCAGCCCAGCATTCTTCTGGCTTTAGCTATCACCTTGTCACATTATTTCGCCGACTTTAGATCGTGAGACACTATCACCCCAAGGTCTCTCTCCTGCTCCGTGCACATCAGCCCTTCACCCCCCATCAAATACAGTTCTTTCGGATTTCCACACCCCATATGCATGACTCTGCACTTCTTGGCATTGAATCTCAGCTGCCATATCTTTGACAACTCTTCCAGCTTCCTTAAATCCTGTCTCATTCTCTCCACTCCTTCCGGCGCGTCCACTCTGTTGCAGATCTTAGTATCATCAGCAAACAGACAAACCTTATCTTTTATCTCGTCCACAGTTAGCAAGTACCACATTTAAAAAAAAATATTGGAGAAAATTCTTTTCACTCAATGCAAATTAAGCTCGGGAATTTGTTGCCAGAGGATGTGGTTAAGGCAGTTAGTGTAGCTGGGTTTAAAAAAGGTTTGGATAAGTTACTGGAGGAGAAGCCCATTAACTGCTATTAATCAAGTTAACATTGGAAATAGCTACTACTGGCATTAGTAGTATGGAATCTACTGGAGTGTTTGGGTACTTACCAGGTACTTGCAACCTGGTTGGCCATTGCTGGAAACAAGTTGCTGCACTTGTATGGCAACTTCTTATGTTCTTAGATGAAGGGTCAGAGTCTTAGCAACACAGCCAGCTTGGGAAATGGAAGCAAACAGGGCCAGGACCACAAAAAAACAAGGGAGAAGATGGCCACTCCCACTGCGGGATTGGAATGGCCAAAGCCAGGCTAATAGGGGTTGCTGGGAACAGGAAGGCCTCTGTTAAACCCAGAGAGGCCAGAAACTCTTCCTGATGCACAGCCGCTATCACAATCTGCAACATTTCCATACGAAAACATGGCATCTGCAATGCTGCATTGAATTTCTGCAGGTTTAGAATGGGCTGAAACGTCCCCTCCTTCTTGGGAATGACGAAGTAAATTGAATACCTTCCTCGACCCTGTTCTGCTATTGGTACTGGCACGTCTACTCCTAATCTCTGTAGCCGAAGAAGGGTCTCTTGAACCGCTTCTTGCCTGCCCAGGGACAAGCAGTGAGACTCCATGAAGGTGCACCTGACAGGATGAGAAAATTCTAAAGCGTGGCCGTCTCTCATTACCTCCAGCACCCACTGAGCCAAGGTAATCTTGGTCCACTCTCCGTAAAATTGAGATGACCGTCCTCTGATTGCCTCTTTGAGAGACCTTAGAAAATGCAGACCTTTGTCTCTGTATCTGTTTATAAAAATGTTAGATATTGTTTTGATCAATGCGGTATTGTTCTGTAAATATTGTTGAATTGTCCTCCGTGGCATAATAAAGAGATTAAAAAAAAAAAAAGGCCAACACAATCCAAATATACCATATCCAGTACTTGCCTCTTTGGTCACCGAATTAAAACAACTGATCAGGTTTGGCATGATTTCTCTCTGATAAAACAATGCTACCTTGAATTCTGCAACCTGCTGGATTCAAAATATGCCAGTATTCTTCCCTCTGGTAGTGACTCCATTAAATGTATCCATTTATTTTGGTCCTCAAGCTAGTGTAGTCAGATAAAGGAAATATCACAGACCGCTCTAATGAAATTTCATATTTCTGACATATCTCACTCTAAGCATCAGACATGTAGTCAGAAGCACAGTATTTAGACTTGTGGCTAATGCATTTACCTGCAATTGCCACCAAAAGATAAGTGCTACAACATCCTCAGTCACTTCTGTCTGTAATGGCACAGAGTAAGCTCACACTTTGTGCTGGCATAATGAAAACAGGAAAAAAAGGCATGGAAGTTCACAGAGCTGCCAGCAAGCAATGTGCAGTCTTTTTATTTCTAAGTAACTTAATTTTTGGAAGTATAGTTATGTTAGCTTAAATTAAGAGGATCTGCAGTAAAAAAGCAAACATCCTAAAAAGTTATCACATTTTGAAAATATTTAACAATCAATATTTAAGCGATTTGGAAAGTGTCATATTCAAAGAGCATTACTAAAAACAAAATAAGCTATTTGCTGGAGTTCCCATCTATTTCATTTTTACTTCTGTGCATCATACTAGCTTATGAAAAATGCGGTTTTCTTTCAAAAAGATTGTGCCATACCATTTTGCGTGGCAGCATTTGCCAGCGCAAGAGTCACATCAGCAGATGACACTATTGCATCTTCAGGGACATGCATGGCCCCCACCAGGTCATGGAAATTGATGATGGGGTGCAGCTCAGCCACTCGTTTTGGCGTGATGATTTCACAAGGTATTCCCATTACTCTACAAAAGAAAAAAAAAAAAAGAGTTAGCACTCTCCAAATTGCTTCTAAACATACCTGAACTACTTCCAGACAGAACTTCAAGACTAGCATTGTCAAACTGGGAATAATACACTGGGATGAATTCCTCTTAACATGAAAAGGATTTCTGATGCGCTAAAGAGGATCAATCTGAGCAGAAAAGAAAATTGGACTTTTGATTCATTTCACTTATCTTCCCATCATCCTCTCATTAGCTGAAGTGGAAGGGCTTCAAGATGTGCAAATATCAGTACAGCCTAACAGTGAGATATGTTGCCTACACATATTTATTTATCAATCGCTTACAAAAGCTAAGAGATTTACAAGCTACATCCTATGAAGTCCAGAAGGAAGCTCTCTGGCACAAGGGAAGTATTAAAAATGGCATTAGTGTAAATTTGAGAGATTGAGATCATATCCAACATATCCTAGCTTATGAGTGAGGTTCATTCCAAAACTAACCCAACTGGAGACATTGACCCCACAATAACAAAAAAATGATGATATGACCTCAGAATTAACATGCCCAAGTAATATTTTACCTAATGTGTTTGTCAGAAATAAATGACTAACAACTGACCACTGAGCCAGTTCAATCTAGAGTCTCTGTGCCTCAATACTGCACGCCACTGGAAACATCACAGTCATAAAAGATCATTTACCTATAAGGTAATGGACCTTCTTTCACAAACTGTTTCTCCTGATCAGTGAATGCTCTTCATTTCAATAAGCAACAGCAATGCTGCATAAAAGCCAGCTAGAACTATTCAGGACTCTACAGCACTAAACTTCTAATAAGTCACAAAACGTTCATCACCACCTGACTATAGCTGAATGATGACATAAATCAGTGCTGTCATTGCCTGAATAGCACAATTGACCAAACAAGTTCAGTCATTGCTGAATACAAATCATCAGATGCAACATCGGTCATTTTCATCATACATGGAAAAATAGTGGATTCCCAACAGCCCGCAAAGGAACTGAAGAAAGCATCTGCTTCAAACTTATAATGAGGACAATTTTCACACTGCCTATGCTATTGCAAATCTGCAGGTACTTTTTACATGCAGATTTTGCATCAATTTTCAAATTGAAAGAAACAGGTACTTTTACTTTGAAATCTGTCTAAAGAAAAAAGTACAGATGGAGATTCTCATCTACTTTTTCTGACTAAACCATCACGCATGCTGTTGGAAATACAAAACCACATGCGCTGTTGCAATCCCTGTCCCAGGAATGCTTCCACAAGACAAAAAAAAAAACTTTTACCCAATCAGAGGGAGGGCAATTTTCAAATAGGCATTCACCTGGGTAAATAGCTTTTGGAGACAGCCCTCCCCTTGGTGATGATAGTACAATGCTCAAAAGATCACTTGTAGGAGCTGCAGCTTGCACAGGCAGCATACACACAAATGTCAAAACTGTATCAATCCAGTGGATCCGTGGCGGAAAGACCTTGGTTTAATTAATGGCTCACGTCTTTTGCTACCCAGATTGGACCTAGCTGGGCTCACGGTCCTGTGAGAGACGTGAACCAGTCATCACGCAATGGCAACACCTAGTGGTCAGGTTTAGGGCCCATAATTCCAGGGTTCCAGGAGGAGCCCTGGTATATTGCCCTCCCAGTGAAGGACTTTCAATGCAATGACTGGACTAAAGTTAAAAGGGAATATAAAATAAGGGGAAAAAATCCCTAGGTAGCTGCAAATGAGGGTTCAGGCTACCAGATACCAGCACTGGTTCCAATCAAGCTGAAAGGAGGAAACCTGAGCCAAAAACAACAAACACACAATCATCACTCTCTCAGTCCTTTAAATGGAGCCCCAGTCACAACACAGCAGCAATATCGACTAGCCAGGGCTGTTGGCACTACAATAACTAGTTGGAGGGCAGGTGTGATATGCTTGTGATAAAAGGAGAGGCAGCGCTAGAAATGCTAGCACTCCAAGTCTGCAACAGAGGAAGGAAGCGGTGGTATCAGGAGATACCTGCTAGCTAGCATAACACTGCTTTGTAAGGACTTGCATCTAAGTCGTGTTGCCCACAGGGTGATGCTGTCACTCTTGGTCCAACTAGTTGAAAGCAAAGAAAGAAAGGGATGAGAATGTCAAAGCTTTAAAGAATGGGCCTGAACTAGTGAATTCTCTGGGATCAGAACATCAGAGACTTTGAAAGTGGCTATTTCATGTGTTCTAAAATGTAGGCTGCAAAAACAAACCAATGGTGCAGATAAATATTTTGAGGGCAATTTCCAAAAGCCATTTATCCATGTAAATAGTTATTTACCTAGGTAAAAGGAGTGACTGAAAACTGCCTTGTGTGCCGGTGAAAGTACTGTGTTGTGCAGCAGTGCATACACTTTTATCCACACCTAGAGGGGATGTTCCCAGGGATAGGGTTAGGGTGCAGATTACAAGAATACAAGGTGTAAGTCTCCATGAGTACTTTTCCCTTGGGCAGTTTTCAAAGTAAAAGTACACCCTTACTCGTACTATGAAAATGAAGAGTGTCAACAAGCCATGAATATTACACTTTAACATGACCCAACAATAAACTGAAGGAAACCCAGTCTTCCCTATCATTTACCGAAAGAGTTCAATCAGCCATATAGATGTGTTATCCAAGAAAAGTTTTAAAAATTAAACATGATGGTACTGTGACCTAGATTGAGCACTTGTTCAGATAAGTCCTTTGGCTTGCTTTCTCCCTTGAAGCAGGGTTTTTTTTCTGAAACACCAGCTGGTGTTGGGGATTTTTGTGTCTAGTGAGATTTAAAATTTTGGGACCATATTTTATTGCATCATTTGATTTTATTGATAAACTTTGAATTCTATTTGCAATTTAAAATTTTTCTTGAAAAACACATCTATGTGACTGACTGAACTCTTTGGCTATAGCTGCAATTTAATATTCTCTTTTACCTTTGTTTTATCTTTTATTATTTTGTAAGAGTGCTTCTCTAACAGAGACCACTTTCTGTATCAAGTTCCTCACCTGGAAGGAGGGAGCTTGATCAAATATTGTGGTTCGCCTCTCTGCAAGAGAATACAATCCGCAGGAGCTTGGCCAAACATAGCTAAAAGTTATACCAGTTATAAAAACACCTCTAAAAAAGCTAGAATTCCTAAGCTTAGGGTGAGCCTTGGCTTCAACCGTCCCCCTGAGAGCTGGAGGCAGAGAGGGGAAAATGTGTTCTTGCCTGCTAATTTTCATTCCTGTAATACCACAGATCAGTCCAGATAAGATGATTTTGCATCCCTACCAGCAGATGGAGGCAGAGAACAAAACTTTGAGGCAGTGATACATAACCAAGAGTGCCACCCGCAGTCCCTCAGTATTGATCTGTACCCAAGCTTCACCCTAACTTTCTGGGCAAACAGGGAATTCAGGGTTGCCCCCCGACCTGGAGCCCTCCATGCTTCCAGAAAATCAAAGAATTCAACTTATTTACAATGTGTAAATTTCTGCAAGTCATACCAGTCTTTCAGCAGTAACAACAGGCTGGGTCTCTGGACTGATTTGTGGTATTACAGGAACAAAAATTATCAGGTAAGAACAGATTCTCTTTTCCTGTTCATACCCAGATCAGTCCAGACAAGTGGGATGTACCAAAGCTGAAAGACCCGCGCACAGAACACTCTTAAAGGTCGAGTCTTCCTGCACCCACACATCCAATCAGTAATGCTTGGTGAAAGTATGAAGCGTTAACCACGCCACTGCCCTACATATCTCCTGCAGAGATACCAAATACTCCGCTTGCAAGCCCATGGCACCGCATGACCCTTACAAATATAAGCGAAAGAAATGGCTTCTTTCAACCAACAAGAAATCGTAGCTTTTGAAATCTTAGCTCTTTAGTTCACCCCTCCGAATAGCATAAAGAGGTGATCTGAATACCGAAAGGAATTTGTAGTCTTCAGATAACACAACAGGGTCCTGTATACATCCAAAAGATGTAGCTCCCTCTCTGGTGAAGACACCCTAGACCAGTTTGGAAAGGCTAGCAGCATCACTGTCCAATTCAAATGAAAAGAGGAAACCACCTTCTGTAAAAAGGACGGCACCGTCAGCAACGTCACCCTGTCAGACTCAATCCGGAGACAAGGGTCCCTACAAGATAAAGCTTGCAGCTCCAAAATCCACCTGGCCGAACATATGGCCATCAGAAAAAAACAGCCTTCAATGTCAAATCCTTCAATGACACTCGCCTTAAGGACTCAAAAGGGGCCTCACAGAGCACACGAAGTATCAGGTTGAGGTTCCAATCCGGACACAACTTCCTCACCGGCGGCCGTAAATGCTTGACTCCTCTGAAAAAACACTCAACATCCGGATGGGAGGCTAAAGACCTTACTTGCCCCCTGCTCCTAAGGCAACCCAAGGCAGACACCTGAACCCAGAGAAAATTGTAAGCTAGACCCTTTGACAGCTCTTGCTGCAAGAAGTCCAGTATGTGCGGAACGCTCACAGATAGGGGATCTAGATGATACTGAAGGCATCAAGCAAACAAACAAACACCTTCCAGACCTGAACGTAAGCAATAAAAGCAGAAAGATATCTAGCCTGAAGCAAAGTGGCAATGTCTCTGAATACCCTGCACAATTGCCGCCTCTCGAAAGCCAAGCCGCAAGACAAAAGTGATCCTCCTGATCTGAAAATATGGGACCTTGCTGAAGTAACCATGTCAGGTGAGCCAACCGGAGAGGACCTACCAGATCCGCGAACCACAGCCATCATGGCCATTCCAGCGCCACCAGAACCACCTGGCCTGAATGTGCCTCTAGACACCACAATATGCGAACGACAAGAGGTCAAGGAGGAAACACGTACAGGAGGACCCCAGTTGGCCACATGCAAACTAAAGCATCCAGCAGTTCTGCTCTGACTTACATCTTGTGACTGAAGAACTTCGGCACTTTTGTATTGTCCCTCGTTACCATTAGTTCCAACTGGGGCACTCCCCACCTGGCAAAAAGGCAATCCCAGGCCTCAGAGGATAATTCCCATTTCCTCGGATCTAACTGCTGCCGGCTGAGGAAGTCCACGTGCACATTGTCCATGCCTGCTACGTGAGATGCTGCTAACATCTTGGAGCTGATGCTCCACCCAAGCGAACATCTATTGAACTTCCAGAGCTACCATATAACTCTTTGCATCTCCCTGATGATTGATGTAAGCCACCGAGAAGATTCTCACCATGCAACCCTTTACTGAGGAAAAAAGGCCTCCAGGGCTCTGCATGCCCCCCTCGTCTCCAGGCAATTGATCAACCAGGCCATCTCCGCTGGAGACCAGAGTCCTTGCGCAGAGCGCCCCTGAAACACTGTCCCCCAACCCTTGAGACTGGCATCAGTGGTCACTACTACCCAATCCGGGGGCCTCCAGATCCACTCCCTTCTCCAAACTGGGATGGGAGAGCCACCACGAGACTGGATCTGTATTCTCCCCAAAGAGGTAAAGGTAGATGGAATCCGTTGTCAGAGGAGTATCATCTGGACAAAAGTGCCTTCTGTAAAGGTCACATGTGAGCAAAGGCCCACAGAATCAAGTCCAAAATGGAAGCCATAGAGCCCAGAACCTGGAGATAATCCCAGACCTTCAGCACCGGCAGCTGGAGCAGACGCTGCACTTGCAACTTCAACACTCTGTCTGCAGTCAAAAAATCCCTGCCTGTCCGAATTGAATCACGCTCCCAGATACTACAAAGATTGGGTCGGCCCAGATGACTATCGCGTTTATCACCCAACCCAGAGACTACAATCAGAACATCATGCACTGTATGGAGCGACTGCACACCTCCTCAGTCTTTGCCCTGATAAACCAATTGTCTAGACACTGGTGTACCAAAATTTCCTCTCACCGTAAGGCTGCCACCACCACCACTTTCATGAAGGTGCATGATGCCATGGCTAAACCGAAGGGAAGAGCTTGAAACTGAAAATGCTGACCTAGCACCATGAATATAGGAAACCTCTGATGGTCTCTTCAAATGGGAATATGGAGGTAGGTCCAATGACGCCAAAAACTCTCCTTTGCGAATAGCTGCTATCACTGCACGCAACGTTTTCATCAAAAACGTGGAACTTTAATGGTAACATTTACTTTTTGCAGATCCAGAATGGACTGAAAGGAGCCCTCCTTCCTGGGAACCATGAAATAAATGGAATACCTCCCCTGACCCTGTTCGGCCAGAGGGAATGGAACTATGGCATCCAGCATTAGTAACCTTTGCAGAGTCCCCCCTCTACTGCTTCCCGTTTGCTTCGAGACACGCAGTGGGACTCTAGAAAGGCCTCCCTGACAGGGTGTGAAAATTCTAACGCATAACCGTCTCTTACCACCTCCAGAACCCATTGACCCGTGGTAATCCTGGCCCATTACCCATAAGAGGGACAACCTGCCCCCTACTGGTTCCATGGAGGAAGGGGCGCCTTTGGCATCACTGGGACAACTTTCTGCCACCTGTTTCCTGACTGGCACAGTCTCTGGCAGATCTACGGGTCCCTCGAAAGGACTGCTGCCTGCCAAGATTCTGCTTCGGTCCCGATGCAGAGGTTACTCTTGCCGGAATGAAACTGCCTCAAATTCTGAAAACGGGACCAGGGAGGAAAAACCTTCTTGCCACTCATCTTCCGGCAGCTTATTTCCTTTGGACTCTCCCAAAGTTTTCAACAATCATCCAAATCCTTCCCACAGAGGAGCTTCCCCTTAAAAGGGAGATTACATAACTGGGACTTGGATCACATGTCCGCCGACCAATTGCGCAATCATAACAGCCTACGGGTTGCCACCATGGAGACCATACTCCTGGCCACAGTACAAAACAAGTCATAGAGCATATACACCACCCCAGCTTCCAGCCACACAGAATTTAGAGCGCTAAACACCCCAGACGAAGCCTGCACCTGAGCCTTCTGAACTCAGAACATACAGGCCTCTCTGCATCATACTGCCACAAATCGCCACCCTCAGGCTTAAGGCAGAGACTTTAAACATCTGTTTCAACCGGATCTCCAATTTGTGGTCCTGAACATCCTTCAGAGTGGCAACACCCGCCAGTGGAATAGTCTTCTTAGAAATGGTGGATATGGCCGCATCCAACTTTGGAACCCATAGAAGATCCAGAATCTTTTCATTCAACAGATACAGCTTCACCATTGCGTGACCAACCTTCAAGCCTGCTTCCGAGAAGTCCTACTCCCGGTTTACCAACTTACAGATCTTCTTATTCAGCGAGAAGGCGCTAGGGTGCTCACGCAGGCCATCCACAACCAGGTTCACCCGTTTGCTATCCAATGGAGGGTTACCTTCACCCCTAGTTCCTCCAGAACCTAGGGAATGAGGGGCCGCAACTCCACCTTCTTGAACAGATGGACTACTCTGGGGTCACTCCCCTCTGAACTCATCCGGATCCAGTTCATCCACATCAGGATCACCATTTGGGTCCGGATCAGCGGCCACATCAGAGTCCAATTGTGGAAGATCTGCAGAATTCTGCATATCATTGGCGTCCTCCCAATTCCCGGGAACCTTCTTGATCCCTGTGCGGCCAAGCCCCAGTCGCCTGAGAAGATCCCACCTTCTGCTTTTTGGCTGAGCAACCGGGAACCTTCTCGCTGGGTGCTTCCCCCCTGCTCCCTTTCTTGCCAGAAAGGTCTTATGCAGCAGGAGTATAAAGTCCAGGGAAAAATCCTCTGGATCCTCAGCACTATGATCAGACAAGCTACCTTCAGACCCATCTGCTCCATTCTGATCCTCCGCAGGTACCTGAACCACAGGGGAGAGCGTAGGAGGGGAATCACTGGACTTCCCTAGGGTCTGTGGCTGCTGCCTGTGATCCTCTGTCGATCTGGCTGCCACAATTGATCCCCCCACCCAGGACCACAGCCCCCAATGATATAGAGGCCCTCTGGCCTCCCGATGTGCTAGAGATGGTTCCCTCCTCCCCTGAAGCACAGCCAGTGCAAAGGGAACTGGAATTGAGTCGGGCTGACCAAAGGCCACAAGCCTTGCATGCCGCCATGCATAGTTCTGGCGCCATTCCCACATGGCCAGCAAGAAAAATTTGTCAAAGGAGAAGAGCCACCGGAGCGCACCAAACACACAGGCCGCACATGGTTGGAAGTCAGCAATCACACGCAGCCTAGCAACGGAGAATGGTGTGCAGGAAAAAGACTCCCAGCCCCCAGCAGAGTAAAATAGTAACAGGCTTACGCCTCCCTAACTGCACCCTGCGCCAACAGCCCCCACTGCCGAGAGCACCCTGCCGGACTGCCTACAAACAAACTTCTTGTTTCCTGATTTTTTTTTTTTAAACTTAAAAGAACAAAAAACAGGAATTCTTCCCTTTGTGGGGACAACAGTACGCAGGAGGCGGCCTCAGAGGCCACAAAGGAGCCAGTCTGCTGGCTATCAGAGCCCCCGGCACCAAAAGGCTACAAAGAGGCAGGTGTTATGGAAAATTGGTTCTTACCTGCTAATTTTCGTTCCTGTAATACCACAGATCAGTCCAGACAAGTGGGTTTTGCATCCCTACCAGCAGATGGAGGCAGAACACAAAACTGAGGTACTGCTACATAACCGAGAGTGCCACCTGTAGTTCCTCAGTATTGGACTTGTACCCAAGCCAAAGAATACTGTGACCAATTCTGGTCGCCGCATCTCAAAAAAGATATAATTGCGATGGAGAAGGTACAGAGAAGGGCTACCAAAATGATAAGGGGAATGGAACAACTCCCCTATGAGGAAAGACTAAAGAGGTTAGGACTTTTCAGCTTGGAGAAGAGACGACTGAGGGGGGATATGATAGAGGTGTTTAAAATCATGAGAGGTCTAGAACGGGTAGATGTGAATCGGTTATTTACTCTTTCGGATAGTAGAAGGACTAGGGGACACTCCATGAAGTTAGCATGGGGCACATTTAAAACTAATCGGAGAAAGTTCTTTTTTACTCAACGCACAATTAAACTCTGGAATTTGTTGCCAGAGAATGTGGTTCATGCAGTTAGTATAGCTGTGTTTAAAAAAGGATTGGATAAGTTCTTGGAGGAGAAGTCCATTACCTGCTATTAAGTTCACTTAGAGAATAGCCACTGCCATTAGCAATGGTTACATGGAATAGACTTAGTTTTTGGGTACTTGCCAGGTTCTTATGGCCTGGATTGGCCACTGTTGGAAACAGGATGCTGGGCTTGATGGACCCTTGGTCTGACCCAGTATGGCATTTTCTTATGTTCTTATGTTCTTATGTTCTTCTTACCTTTCTTCATGCCCCCAACCACCACAAAAAGATGATCTGAGTGCCGAAATGAATTAGTCACCTCCAGATAATGTCAGATAATCCAGCGTACATTCAAGAGATGCAGCTTCTTCTCCTGTGGGGAATCCCTAGACCACCCTGGGAAGGCCGGAAGATCCACCGTCTGATTAACATGGAAAGAGGACACCACCTTTGCAAAAAGGAGGGGACTGTTCACAACGTAACGCCATCATTAGAAATACGCAGAAAAGGATCACTACATGACAGAGCCTGCAACTCCGAAATCTGCCTGGCCAAACAAATTGCCACCAGAAACACTGTCTTTAATGCCAGGTCCTTAAACTTCACCCTTTTCAAAGGCTCAAAGAGCGCCTCACAGAGAACCTGAAGAACCAAATTGAGGCTACAATCCGGACACAGTTTATGAACCGGCGGTTGCAAATGCTTCATTCCTTTCAGGAACCGAACCACATCAGGATGGGAGGCCAACAACCTCCACCGCACCTTGCCCCTAAGGGAACCCAAAGCAGATGTCTGCATGCCGAGCGAGTTATAGGCCAACCCCTTAGACAAACCCTCCTGCATAAAAGAATAAAATCTGGGGTACATCCACAGACAGGGAATCTAATTGGCGCTGCAGACACTAGGACTCAAAGACTTTCCAGACCCTACATACGCTTAAGAAGTTGAGGGTCTCCGAGCCTGGAGAAGGGTAGAAATCCTCTGTTCCAAATAGCTCCTCAGACGCAAACGCCACCTCTCAAAAGTCAAGCCCCGAGACAAAAGTGATCCTCCCAATCCAAAAATATGGGTCCTTGTCACAGTAAGCAGGGAAGATGGGCCAACCTGAGGGGGTCCCTCGACTGCAAGATACCCGAGACCCTCAAACCATTGGTGTTAAGGCTACTCTGGCACCACCAGTACCATCGACCCCGAATGCAACTCTATGCGCTGCAGAACTCGCCCAACAAGAGGCGACAGAGGAAACACACATAACAGGATCCCCGTCGGCCAATAACACACCAGGGCTCCAGGCCTAGTGCGCTGACCTCTCTTCTGCAACTGAAAAACCCTGTCATCTTTGTGTTGGCCCACGTCGCCATAAGATCCAATTGGGGCACACCCCATTTGGCATAGATGTGATCCCAAGCTTCCGGGTACAACTCCCATTCTTCCGGATCCAGCTGTTGCCTGCTGAGGAAATACGCCTGTACACCGTCTACACCTGTGACAAGAGATGCCACTATTCCCTCGAGATGAAGCTCCACACAGACAAAACTGTTGAGCTTCCAGTGCCACTGCATGACTCTTCGTCCCTCCTCGACGATTGTTGCATTGTCCAAAAAAATACCCGGGACCATCCTGGCCTTTGATCCAGGTAAGAAACCCTCCCCCACCCTTCCCCTCCTGAAGTGCTGATAGCTTCCACAGGCGCACTCACAGCCCAACTGTTCCCTTAAGCCGCTATAAATAAAGGCAAACTCCTTTTTTTTTTCCCCCCTAACAGCAGCTTAAAGAAAAAAACAACATGGTACTTCCCTGTCAGGCTGGTGAAGATTCAGGAGGAGGCAACAGAGTCCCCGAGGGAGCCAATCTCCTGGCTATCAGGACCTCCAGCCAGAAGAGGATGAATACCAGCCAGGGGTTTCCAACCCCCCTGGTCGCCAGCTCCACCTGAGGGATGGTCCACAAAGCAGCCTAACACCTCAGGAAGCCTTCAAAAATGTCTTCAAACAAATTCTCTATCTCAATCTAAACTTTTGGTCAGTCTGCAGGTTTGCAAATCTACCATCTGCTAGAGACAGAGAAACACTGAGGGACTGCAGGTGGCATTCTTGGTTATGTAGCAGTGCCTCAAAGTTTTGTTCTCCATCTACTGGTAGGGATGCAAAACCCACTTGTCTGGAGTGATCTGGGTATGAACAGGAACACTGGCTATACCAGTTCTAGTAATGACGTGTATGTAATGTCATTAAAAAAAAAACCAACCAAACAAAAACACAACTCTGCCTCAGTCTGCTGGATGAGGGATTAAACCCATTGGTTCCCTGACTGGTGGAGCAGGAGTATAAAATACAAAATTCTTTTAACTTGCTGTTTCAGTCAAGTGACCAAATAAGCCCAGGACACACAGCAGAGACACATTTGCAATTCATAGGCCAAAATTCTACAAGTAGAAAAAAAAAACCCACGCCATTAGCCCAGCGGCTATGGAAAACATGGGTTTTATTCAGAGGCCAGTTGGAGCTAGGAATGCTGTGCAGGCAGCCTTAAAAGCTCCTGGGTAGAGCTTCCCAAACTTTTAACCACGCCCCCATTTTGAAAAGGTGAAAATTCAAATGACCCCCAGACACCAAATTAGCAGGGGGAAGCATCTTAACCTCCCCTCTCTCCCAGTTGATCTTTTCTTACATCTCATTCACCCCCCCCCCCCATCGCCAGGTTCACCCCCTCTCTCATGCCTTGATCCCTATCAATTCTCACACATCACTCAAGCTCATCCTCTCTTTTGCAAACTCCCCTCATCAAGAGGCTCATTCCTTCTCTTCCCCCTATCAAACCTCCCCTGTCAGTCCCCATTTTAAAGCTCACTCACTCACAGTCAGGAGGAGAAGGAAGAGAAGAGGGATGTCTTAGGTTATTTCCTCATCTTTTGCAGCCCGCAGTGGCAGTGATCATGGCCACACCATTTCCAGCTGAGCTGGCAGCAGATATTGTGGAGGCATGCAGAAGGGAGACGGATGCACCACTTCTGGTCAGGCTGGCACCGGTGGCAATTGCAGCTGCATGGAAGAGCACAGGCGCACAGAAGCAGCTATGATGATTTCTTGTACCCTATTCCCTGCTCTATACTTTCCTTTTCAGCCAGCAGGCACATCTGACTGTTCAGGAAAGCGTTGGCCTGCTATTTATACCAACTGGCAACACGATGCCAGCTATAGGAGTGGGTTTTTTTCCCTTTAGGCCCTAGGGATGCACAAGCAACCCCAGCTGAAAATTCTGCAACCTCCTCTGGGGTTGCGACCCAGTTTGGGAATTACTGCTCTATGGGGAAGTAGCCTCATTCATTGCTTAATCAAGACAGCTAGTGACCAGATGCAGGATTCATATTAGCTAGGTTCTGGAGGAAGCCAGGGTTTGAGGTCTTTGGGGATGGATCATTGCTGTGATAGGCTAGGAGTTGGAAGGGAGATATAAAAATAGGGGAAAAGACAGAGTAGTGAAGAACGGCTCTTGGCACTACAGCCTATTAGAGGCCGGTTCCAATTAAGCCTGAAGCATAAATTGAGCAGGAGGAAACTGTCGAGCTGAAAGAAAAATCAAACACATACTTCAACCTGGAGACAATGCGCTTGAGAGAGATGAGCCGGTCCTGTGTCTGAGCCAGCAAGATGGAGCCAGTCTGAGTGTAACCTGAGACAAGAAACAAGTCAAAATTACCCAATAAATCTATCAGACAGCATTTCACATTAACTTGCAAATCAAACAGTGCTAAAAAAAAAAAAAAAGGTACTTTGAACAGTACAAGAATTAGAAATCCTCCCCCCCCCCCCCAAAATAAGATTTAAAAAGTGTACTTTGGGGTTAGTCCAGTAGCTCAGTGGCAGTGTTGAGCACTGCCATGTAGAATGTCCATGGTTCAGTCTCCGTTGAGTCTTGTTACCCGGGTAAGTGGGTGATACTGCAGAGGTAGCGTCCACAGATCCCAGGTGGAAAGCAGTCATGGTCACTGATTCAGGGTGACACCCAAGGCCAGAATCAGGACC